>NW_027444997.1:301729-603458 GCF_048569485.1 Anomaloglossus baeobatrachus
GAGGCGTAGGGGAGCTGGGTACAGGTACATCCCTGGGCACTGGCTCGCGGTTAACCGTTTCCATCATTTCTTCATCCACGGGTTGTGGGAACAGTATCACTGGAAGGATCACCGCACCGTTCTGTGTAGGCCAGTCTGCTGGAAAATCACCCATCATGGTGTGGATTACCTCTTTTTCCTTCTCCACTGGACTGGGAACTGGAGCCTCATCCGCTACTCTCAATGCTGGTGGGCACTTCTTCAGGTGGTCTCGGGAAACCGTGGCCAAAGTCCCCCCCTGGTCACGGCTGATCTGGTAGGCCTTCTCATTCTCCCATCCTGTGGGCTGGACTACATACGGGGTTTTTTCCCATTGATCATCCAGCTTGTGGGCCCTTCTTTTCCGCTTCAGCACTACATCCCCAGGTTGGAAGGAACCGGCAGGCGCCTTCTTGTTGAAGCACTGCTCCTGTTGTCCCCGACTCCGGCACAAGTTCTTTTCAACATACTCCTGGACCTGTCGGTACTGTGTCCTCCGCCGAGTGTCCCATTCAGCTGTCGACAGGAGTGCTTCTGAAGCTTCCAAGCCCATTTCCAGATCCACTGGTAGCCGGCCGGGACGAGCTCTCATCAGGTATGCTGGAGTGCATTTCGTAGAGCTGGAAGGGATGTTGTTGTACATATCGACCAGGTCAGGTAGCTTCTCCAGCCACAGGTTCCGCTCTTCCAGTGGTAACGTCTTGAGGAGGCCCAGGACCAAGTGGTTCATCTTTTCACAAATGCCATTGGTTTGGGCGTGGTAAGGCGTGGTCCGGATTTTCTTGCAGCCGTACAACTGGCAGAATTCCTGGAATACCTCTGCTTCAAAGGCCGGACCCTGGTCGGTAAGCACCCTCTCCGGGTACCAATGCGGTCAACAGAAATAAGCCTGGAAAGCCTTAGCAGCGGTGCGGCCGGTTAAGTCCTTAACTGGGACAACCACCAGGAACCTCGAGTAGTGGTCTACGATGGTCAGAGCGTAGGTGTACCCACTTCGGCTGGGGGTGAGCTTTACATGGTCAAGGGCAACCAGCTCCAGCGGTTGGTGTGTAATGATCGGGTGTAGGGGTGCCTTCTGGCTGGCCTCGTCCTTCCTTCTCAATGCGCAAGGGCCACATTCTCGGCACCAGGCCTCCACAGATTCCCGCATTCCACTCCAATAGAACCGCTCTCTTAACAACATCTCTAGCTTCTTCCACCCGAAGTGCACTGCACCATCATGGTATGCTTGCAGGACGGTGGGCACGTTAGCCTGGGGAATCACCAGCTGGCGGATCTTCTCGTGAGTCTTTGGATTAATCAGCTCGCGATACAACTTCCCCTGGTGTAGGTATAGCCGGGTCCGTTCTTGCCACAGACGTTGGGCTTCGGCAGGGGCAGCAGGGTCTATCCCAGCAGAACCCTGTTCCACTAGAGTCTTGACCAGGCGGACAGCAGGTGCCTGGTCCTGAGCTTCCTGCCAGTCCTGTCGGGGCAGCGGATCCAGGTTCACCCGTTGTTGGTAGACGTGCACCTTCTCAGTGAATGGCCGGTGAAATGCAGGCAACTCGATCTCTTCGAGGTCATCATCCTCTGGCCCCTCTTCCGACAGGTGGGGCATCCGGGAGAGTGCATTGGCATTGACGTTGGTACGGCCGGCCCGGTACTTGATGGTGAAATCGTAGTTGGCTAACCTGGTCACCCACCGCTGCTCCAACGCGCCCAGCTTGGCCGTATCTAGATGGGTCAGCAGGTTATTGTCTGTGTACGCGGTGAACTTGGCTGCTGCCAGGTAATGGCGGAACCGCTCGGTGATAGCCCACACCAGTGCCAAGAGCTCAAGCTTGAAGGAGATGTAGTTCTCAGGGTTCCTCTCAGTCGGTCGGAGTTTTCGGCTAGCATAAGCTATTACCTTTTCCCTTCTGTCTTGGACCTGGGATAGAACAGCCCCCAAGCCCACATTGCTGGCGTCGGTGTAGAGGATGAATGGGCGGCTGTAGTCAGGGTACGCTAGGATTTCCTCTCCGGTCAGGGCTGTTCTCAGCTGGCGGAAGGATTCCTCATGCTTTTCTTCCCACACCAATGGGGCTACTAGGGATCTACCACCCTTGGTCTGTCCTATGAGGAGGTCTTGCATGGGGGCAGCCATCTTTGTGTACCCCTTAATGAAGCGACGGTAATATCCCACCAGGCCCAGAAACTGCCTCACTTCCCTCACTGTGGTCGGTCTCGGCCAGTCTTGGATGGCGGTGATCTTCTCGGGGTTGGGGGCGACACCTTCCGCACCAACCACATGTCCTAGGTACTGCACTCTGGGTTTCAGCAGATGACACTTTGAGGGCTTCAGCTTCATCCCATACTTGGCAAGGGACGCGAACACCTCGGCTAGGTGCTCCAGGTGGGCTTCATACGTCTGTGAGTACACAATCACATCATCCAAGTACAGCAAAACGGTCCCATAGGCAGTCTTCTCTCGGTCTTCCGGTGCCACGGCCACCTGCCAGTACCCGCTGGTGAGGTCAAGGGTGGAGAAGTAGTTAGCGGTTCTCAGCGAGGCCAGGGACTCTTTGATGCGGGGCAGAGGGTAAGCATCCTTATGCGTTATCTGGTTAATCTTCCGGTAATCCACACACATCCGCATGGTGCCATCCTTCTTCTTAACCAGCACCAACGGAGCGGCCCAGGGACTACAGCTGTCCCTAATAACCCCTGCCTCCTTCATGTTCCTCAACATGTCTTTGGCGCATTGGTAGTGCGCAGGGGGAATAGGCCTGTATCTCTCTTTAATAGGGGAGTGTGTACCGGTAGGGATGTGGTGTTGAACCCCTTTAATCTGCCCAAAATCTAGAGGGTGCTTGCTAAAAACCCGCTCATACTCCTGTACCACCTGGTATACCCCTTCCTTGTGGTGTATGGGGGTATCATCAGTGCCGACATGTAGCTCTCGATACCACTCGCCTAACTCCCCCTGGGATGAGTGGGAACCGGCAGCAGGCGGTGTGACCGGGGGAACGGCTTCATGGATCGTGTGGGGATCTAGAGTGAGCAATTTGGCAAGGGTAGCGTACCGGGTGGTGCATGAATGCACACATATTGGTTTTATAATCTTATTGTATTACTTTATATTCTTATTTCATTTGTGCATATCTCCACCATAATCCTGGCTACGAAATATAGCTTTTTTTGGGGTACACAGGTAGTAAGGTCTTCTTTCTATTTCTTTAGGGGTGATATAGCCTGGTGGAACTCTAGACCTCTAACATTATATATGCACCCTTTTTCTTTATGGTTCTTGGACACCTTATAACATTCTTCCATACATATATATCTTTCTCATAAATTATAAATAATTAGGCATTTTTATATATTTTATTTACATTTTCATAAATAACTTTTTACAAAGCATGGGGGACATTCTCACATACATATAATTTTCATGTACGCATTCTGAAAATTTACGCATAAACCGTACACACTCCTTTTTGTAACAATTTCTATAACTCATTCGCTGAACTCTCATCCCGGATATTCATTCTTACACCGAATTTCCTGTTATAACACAACATTCATGATTTTTATTCAATTTATTTTTATTTTTTAGGTTTATTAGTAGTGATGAGCGAGTACTAAAAAGCTCGGGTGCTCGAAGCTCGGGCCGAGCCTCCCAAGATACTCGTGTACTCGGCCCGAGCACCGAGCCCAATGTTATCCTATGGGAGACCCGAGTATTTTTGTGAAATGACCACCGGCAGCATGTAGAAACCCTAAAAATGGCACAAAAGTCTCCGAAGAGTGCTCAAATGACATGGCAACAGCATGGGGAAGACCCCTTGAAGCATTTATCACTCAAAAGTCACAGCTGTGAATAATTTTGTCCGCGTTTTACGCCATTTTTACGGACTCACCAGAAAACCTTCCAAAATGACACCAAAATGATTTTTCATAGCGGAAATGTTAAGGGCACATACCCAATAGTGAGATAGAGCTAATGTATGTTACTTTTTGAGATCAATACATGAAAGATTTTACGTAAAACATTGTGTGGCACTCCGATGTCCCTGAGAAGAGACGTACATAAAGGCCTCTGAGTCTAATGTGCCCATTTTGAGGAACTGAGTCTTTGTAGTATTTTCCTTTGCCAGGGCAGTCCAAAATTGTGAGGTTCACCAATGCCCCTGCATACAGACGTGCATGATGGCCTGTAAACCTGAAGTGCCCATTGTAAGGAAGTGGGTCTATTGTAGTATAGCCCTTAGGCAGGGCGGGCCAAAAATTGGGAGGCTCCACGTTGTCCCTGGATAGAGACGTGCATGAGGGCCTCAAAACATTAAGTGTCCAGTGTCAGGAAGTGGGTGTATTATAGTATAGCCCTTAGGCAGGGCAGCCAAAAATTGGGAGGCTCCACGTTGTCCCTGGATAGAGACGTGCATGAGGGCCTGTAAACCTGAAGTGCCCATTGGAAGGAAGTGGGTCTTTTGTAGTATAGCCCTTTGGCAGGGCAGCCAAAAATTGGGAGGCTCCACGTTGTCCCTGGATAGAGACGTGCATGAGGGCCTGTAAACCTGAAGTGCCCATTGGAAGGAAGTGGGTCTTTTGTAGTATAGCCCTTTGGCAGGGCAGCCAAAAATTGGGAGGCTCCACGTTGTCCCTGGATAGAGACATGCATGAGGGCCTCAAAACATTAAGTGTCCATTGTCAGGAAGTGGGTGTATTATAGTATAGCCCTTAGGCAGGGCAGCCAAAAATTGGGAGGCTCCACGTTGTCCCTGGATAGAGACGTGCATGAGGGCCTGTAAACCTGAAGTGCCCATTGGAAGGAAGTGGGTCTTTTGTAGTATAGCCCTTTGGCAGGGCAGCCAAAAATTGGGAGGCTCCACGTTGTCC
The DNA here is from genome assembly GCF_048569485.1 of Anomaloglossus baeobatrachus. Classification (NCBI taxonomy): domain Eukaryota; kingdom Metazoa; phylum Chordata; class Amphibia; order Anura; family Aromobatidae; genus Anomaloglossus; species Anomaloglossus baeobatrachus. The sequence continues at coordinate 306,611 of NW_027444997.1, forward strand.
CTGGATAGAGACGTGCATGAGGGCCTCAAAACATTAAGTGTCCATTGTCAGGAAGTGGGTGTATTATAGTATAGCCCTTTGGCAGGGCAGCCAAAAATTGGGAGGCTCCACGTTGTCCCTGGATAGAGACGTGCATGAGGGCCTCAAAACATTAAGTGTCCATTGTCAGGAAGTGGGTGTATTATAGTATAGCCCTTAGGCAGGGCAGCCAAAAATTGGGAGGCTCCACGTTGTCCCTGGATAGAGACGTGCATGAGGGCCTCAAAACATTAAGTGTCCATTGTCAGGAAGTGGGTGTATTATAGTATAGCCCTTTGGCAGGGCAGCCAAAAATTGGGAGGCTCCACGTTGTCCCTGCATAGAGACGTGCATGAGGGCCTCAAAACATTGTTCCCATTGCAAAGGAGCGGGTCTCCTGTCGTTGTAATGTCTATTCTGCAAAGAATGGGCGAAAAAATTTACCACTGGGGGTATACCTGAAACAAAGGCCTAACTCTTGTAACGGTCATCATGGTGGCGCATGAGGAGAAGGAGGAGCAGTCCAGCGATTATCCAAAGTCCAGAAGTGTGTACCCATGGGTGACTGGAGGTACATGGCAAATTCCCGTTACAAACTTTAAATTCCGCTCTCATTTGCTGGTGGTGTGGTGAAGTCTGGCCCAATCCAACCCTTGTTCATCTTGATCAGAGTCAGCCTGTCAGCATTTTCAGTTGACAGGCGGGTGCGTTTATCTGTAATGATTCCACCTGCGGCACTAAAAACACGCTCTGACAAAACGCTAGCGGCAGGGCAGGCCAGGACTTCCAAGGCGTAGAGAGCCAATTCATGCCACGTGTCCACCTTGGATACCCAATAATTGTAAGGCACAGAGGAATGTCGGAGTACAGTTGTTCGATCTGCAAGGTACTCCTTGAGCATCTGGGCAAACTTAGGATTTCTTGTGGCACTACCCCGCACCTCAGGGGCTGTGGTACGTGAGGGGCTGAGAAAACTGTCCCACATCTTAAAGACTGTTCCCCTACCTCTGGCGAATTGGACTTGTGCCTCTCTCGGCTGTACGCCTTGGTTGTCCACTGATTCCTGACCTATGCCGCTAGCGTTTTGTGAGGGGAATGCTTTGCCTACTTCCGTGACTATGGCCTTCCGGAACTGCTGCATTTTGGTTGACCTCTCCGCCTCGGGAATAAGAGACATAAAGTTCTCCTTGTAGCGTGGGTCTAACAGTGTTACTAACCAGTAATGATTGTCGGCCAAGATGTTCTTAACGCGAGGGTCACGAGACAGGCAGCTTACCATAAAGTCAGCCATGTGCGCCAGACTCTTAACAGCCAGGACTTCAGTAGCCTGACCAACACGTTGACTGAACATGCTGTCCTCCTCCTCCTCCTCCTCCTCCTCCTCATCTACCCTGTCCTCTGGCCAGCCACGCTGAACCGAGGATATGACTGGTGTGCATGTCATATCCTCAATTTGGCCGGAGATTTGCTCCATGTCTTCATCCTCCTCCTCGTCATAGTCCTCCACTGCACGTTGTGATGAGACGAGGCTGGGCTGTGTGTTATCACCCACACCCACTACTGTTTCTTGCTGCAACTCATCGCGCTCCGCCTGCAATGCATCATGTTTGGTTTTGAGCAGAGACCGTTTTAGAAGGCAGAGTAGCGGTATGGTGACACTAATAATGGCGTCATCACCACTCACCATCTTGGTGGAGTCCTCAAAGTTTTGGAGGATGGTACATAGGTCGGACATCCATCTCCACTCCTCAGGTGTTATGTGTGGAGTTTGACCCATTTCCCGACGGCTTAGGTGATGCTGGTACTCAACAACTGCCCTCTTCTGCTCACATATCCTGACCAACATGTGCAGAGTTGAATTCCAACGCGTGGGGACATCACACACCAGTCTGTGAGCCGGAAGATGCAAACTGCGCTGAAAGCCGGCAAGGCCGGCTGAAGCAGTAGGTGACTTTCGAAAATGTGCAGACAGGCGGCGAACTTTTACCAGCAGATCAGACAGCTCTGGGTATGACTTTAGAAACCGCTGAACCACGAGGTTGAGCACATGGGCCACGCATGGAACATGTGTCAGCTGGCCTCGCCTCAAAGCCGCCACCAGGTTCCGGCCATTGTCACACACGACCTTTCCTGGCTTTAGGTTCAGAGGTGTGAGCCAGTGATCTGCCTGCTGTTTCAGAGCTGTCCACAGCTCTTCTGCATTGTGGGGTTTGTCACCTATGCAGATTAGCTTCAGCACAGCCTGTTGCCGCTTCGCCGAGGCAGTGCTGCAGTGCTTCCAGCTTGGGACTGGTGTGGAGGGTACAGTGGATGAGGATGCGCAGGAGGAGGAGGAGGCTGAAGAGCATGACATTCCGGAGCTGTAGAGTGTGGGTGAAACACTGACTGAGGTAGGGCCTGCAAACCTTGGTGTGGGAAGGACGTGTTCCGTCCCTCGCTCAGACTGGGTCCCAGCTTCCACAATATTAACCCAGTGTGCCGTCAACGAGATGTAGCGGCCTTGCCTACAAGCACTTGTCCACGTGTCTGTGGTTAGGTGGACTTTGGGTGAAACAGCGTTGTTCAGGGCACGTGTGATGTTTTGTGACACGTGGTTATGCAACGCGGGGACGGCACACCGGGAGAAATAGTGGCGGCTGGGGACCGAGTAACGTGGGACAGCTGCCGCCATCAGGTCGCGGAATGCTTCTGTCTCCACCAGCCTAAAAGGCAACATTTCCAGCGCAAGCAGTCGCGAAATGTTAGCATTTAGAACTGTGGCATGTGGGGTGTTGGCAGTGTATTTGCGCCTGCGTTCAAAGGTTTGCTGAATGGATAACTGAACGCTGCGCTGGGACAAGGACGTGCTTGATGATGGTGTTATTTCTGAGTAGGCAACTGCAGGTGCAGGACCGGAGGAGGCTTGTTCGCAGGCAGCATGGACAGGGGATTGGCTCGCATGCACAACCAGCGAAGACGTAGCAGTGACATTAGCAAGCACTGCTCCTCGACTCTGTTGTACTTCCCACAAAGTCGGGTGCTTGGCTGACATGTGCCTGATCATGCTGGTGGTGGTCAGGCTGCTAGTTTTGGTACCCCTGCTGATGCTGGCACGGCAGGTGTTGCAAATGGCCTTTTTAGAATCATCTGGATCCAACTTAAAAAACTGCCAGACTCGGGAAGACCTAACATTTGTACAGGCACCTTGTGTCGTGTTGTTGTTCCGGGGAACGGTTGCCTGACTTCTGCCTGGAGCCACCACCCTGCTTCTTACTGCCTGTTGGGATGCTACGCCTCCCTCCCCCTGTGCACTGCTGTCCTCGCTCTGCATATCCTCCTGCCAGGTTGGGTCAGTTACTGGATCATCCACCACGTCGTCTTCCTCTTCCGCACCCTGCTCCTCCTCCTGACTTCCTGACAATTGTGTCTCATCATCGTCCACCCCTTGTTGAGACACGTTGCCAACTTCGTGAGAACGTGGCTGCTCAAATATTTGGCCATCTGTACATACGATCTCCTCATGACCCACTTCAACATGAGCTGGCGAGAGGCCAGAATGTGCGAATGGAAACGTGAACAGCTCTTCCGAGTGTCCAAGTGTGGGATCATTAATGTCCGAGGACGTGTACTCAGCCTTGTGGTAGGAAGGAGGATCAGGTTCTGAAATGTGCGGTGCAGTATCACGGCTACTGACACTTGACCGTGTGGAAGACAGAGTGTTTGTGGTGGTGCCAATCTGACTGGAAGCATTATCCGCTATCCAACTAACAACCTGTTGACACTGGTCTTGGTTCAAGAGCGGTGTACTGCTGCGGTCCCCAAGAATTTGGGACAGGACGTGCGAGCGACTAGATGTGGCCCTTTGTTGTGGCAAAATTAGAGCTTGCCCACGACCTCGGCCTCTGCCTGCACCACCATCACGTCCACTTCCTTGTTCCTTGCCAACGCCCTTGCGCATTTTGCAATGCTGTGCTGACGTGTATTCACTAGACTTGGGCGTTATATCAAAGTTTGTGCAAATTGTGCACCTGTACGCTGCCACTGACAGGCACACACGTGCGGTTTTTAAATGCAAGCACGGACGCACTAAGAACCTAACAGGTTTTAGGAGCAAAAATTAATGACGAGGACTCTGACACTATCAGCCACTGCTGACTGACGTGTATTATACACTACACTTGTGCGTTATATAATAGTTTGGTAAAAACGCACACAAGTGCACCTGTACGCTGCCACCGACAGGCACACACGTGCGGTTTTTAAATGCAAGCACGGACGCACTAAGAACCTAACACAGGTTTTAGGAGCAAAAATTAATGACGAGAACTCTGACACTATCAGCCACTGCTGACTGACGTGTATTATACACTACACTTGTGCGTTATATAATAGTTTGGTAAAAACGCACACAAGTGCACCTGTACGCTGCCACCGACAGGCACACACGTGCGGTTTTTAAATGCAAGCACGGACGCACTAAGAACCTAACACAGGTTTTAGGAGCAAAAATTAATGACGAGAACTCTGACACTATCAGCCACTGCTGACTGACGTGTATTATACACTACACTTGTGCGTTATATAATAGTTTGGTAAAAACGCACACAAGTGCACCTGTACGCTGCCACCGACAGGCACACACGTGCGGTTTTTAAATGCAAGCACGGACGCACTAAGAACCTAACAGGTTTTAGGAGCGACAATTGCTGAGAAGTCTGACACTATCAGGACTGTTTTAGACTGTGTACACCAGCCCCAGATATGATGAAGGCTGGTATACGGTCACCACTAGGAATGGCTATATACCCTGCCTGCCTGCCTGCCTGCCTGTATACTGCTACAATAGTCCTGACAAGGACTCTTTTGGTCACTAGCCTGTATTCCAACCTGGCTATACCCTGCCTGTATACAGCAACAATAGTCCTGAGAAGGACTCTGCTACTGTACTCCGACCTGGCTATACCCTGCCTGCCTGTATACAACTAGAATAGTCCTGAGAAGGACTTTTGGTCACACTGTTTGCAGCCCTGCTACGGAAATAGCTATAAAGGGCCGCAAACCTTTCCCTGAAGCAGCGACCCTCTCCCTGCACTGACTGTCTGGATAGCTGTGAGCAGAGCACAGCGCGCCCGCCGGTATAAAGGCTCGGTCACGCTGTGCAGGCCGGCCAATCACTGCAATTCCACAACTAACAGGGCTGTGGCATTGCAGTGGTCTGCCAGCCAATCCCTGCATGAGGGCTGGCTCTCAAAAGAGCGCCAACATGCAGGGATGAAGACCACGAGTACAGCACGAGTATCGCGAGATTACTCGGTCCCCGTCGAGTAGACCGAGTACAGTGATACTCGTGCGAGTACCGAGTAGTAACAAGCATGCTCGCTCATCACTATTTATTAGTAAAATGGCTTACACTCCCCTTTTTTCCACTTTTTTCTTCACTACTTTTATAAAGAAATTTTTCCTTTCTTTATTCTTAATGCAATTTTATATAGCAACACCACCATTTTTTGCCACGAACATAATTTTTCTTGTCCGTCATCCCGTTCACCCTTACAGGGTTGTGGACAGATGCACTTGTCACTACACTTCTAAGACTCAATACAGGGTCTGGAGCTCAATGCTCCCTTTTTGGTTTTTTTTTCTTCTTTTTTTTCTTTTTTTCATTTTGTCCTTCTTCTTCTTCTTTTTCTGATTTTTGTCTCAAAAAGCTGATGAAATTTGAAACACTATACCCCAGTGATTTTATAAATGTTTCTCAATATATCACTTGAGAACTTTTATGGCCGGTATTGTAACAGTTGACCATCCCGGCAGTATTTGAAATACAGCAGTCAGTCCTCTGACGTAGCTCCATATGTGTATATATAGAGGTTCTTCCTCCTTTGATTGCATACTGTTCTTTTTTTGCCCTGATGAAGGAGACAGTGATCTCTGAAACACATTGACCGGAAAAAAGAATAAAGAGATGAAATAATTAACATCAGTTTCCTTTGGTGACAGCGCGGCACGCACCCGATTTTCCTCCTATACGTTATTGCTCTTCTACTAGGGGCTGCGGCTGTCGCCATTTGTAACGTGCATTTAGGGGTTGTGACTGGCACAACCTTAATAGGTGAGTGCAACTACTATTAATTATTTGTTACCTTACCAGGTAAGACCCTAATTTGTGCGTCTGCTCCAGAGTTATTTCCCTGATTATTAATATCTGACAGGCAGTGATTGATCCTGCATTCTCACCTTCCTCTCTGTTGCACATTCTTATTGTTCCTATATGCTCTCTATTTCCATCAGACTTTTTTTGTCCTTCGGTGGGGCTCTAACATATGTGCACCATTTATTATTTATTTTTATGGATTCCTTTCTTTTTTCATGCTAGCGTTCATTATGCAGTAGTCATTCATGATATATCTTATATTTGTGAATCCATTAGGGCTCTATATGTCTGGTGCATCACATTGGGTCTTTTCAGTGCACAATAGGCACCTTTTTCTGTTATGCTCTGCTGCCACCTTATGGACATCCTATCAGTGATGCCAGAAAAAAATGGACATGTCTCCGTGCAGCAATCACGGACACGCGGGTACGCCGCACGGAGACACGTGCAGTGAAAAATCACTGATGTGTGAGCAGACCCATTCATTATAATGGATCTGCGTATCTCAGTGATTCTGTTATGTTTAAAAAAAAGCACAAACGTACCAGAATCACTGACGTGTGAAACAGGCCTTATAGTGTTTTGATTTATGTATGTATTATACAACTTCTGTGGATCTTGTATGAGTGACTTTTCTTCATTTTATTGGATTGTTTTAAAATATTGAAATAAAGTCACGCTTCCTATGCATCCTTTTGTATTCTGATTGGCTACTATAATACAGTTTTTAGGCACTGAGATCGATACCAGAGGCATGGTCTTCCGCTTACCAGAGGATAAGCTCAAAAGGCTAAGGGACATAATAGAAGGGTTTAGTGCTGTTAATAAGGTGGCATTAAGATAAATGAAATATATCTTCTCGGTCTTCTCGTTTTCTTGCTGAGTTGTGCCAATGGACAGAGTTTTTTCTAGACATATGCTATTGGAAACTCAGGGAACCAAAGCTCCTGGATAGAGTTGAGTGCGGTTCGTGGTTCGTGGTTCTCCAGTTCTAGGCTCGAGTGATTTTGGGGCATGTTCTAGATCGAACTAGAACTCGAGCTTTTTGCAATAGCTCGATAGTTCTAGAAACGTTCGAGAACGGTTCTAGCAGCCAAAAAACAGCTAAATCATAGCTTGGTTTCTGCTGTAATAGTGTAAGTCACTCTGTGAATCAAACTATTATCACATTTCAGTGTATAGTGTGCGTGAACAGCGCCTTCAGATCACTGCTGTTTCTATAATGGCGATCGCCATTTTTTTTTTTTTTTCTTGTCTTCCTTCCCTAAGTGCGCGCGTCTTGTGGGGCGGGCCAGCATGTCAGCCAATCACAGACACACACACAGCTAAGTTGACTTTGAGCCAGAGAAGCAACGGCATGTGTGATAGGATCTGCATGTCACATGTCCCTGCATTATAAAACCGGACATTTTCTTCACGGACGCCATTATCTGCCTTCTGCGTCTTTGGTGTCAGAAATCACTGTCGCAGCTCCGTCCTCCTGAGTCCTATAGCCGATACAGCTGTATGCGCTGCATACACAGTGTTAGACAGCATAGGGAGAGCACTTTATAGCAGTCCTTTTAAGGGCTCAAACCGGCAGGGTCAGAGAGCCATAGGTGACAGGTCCTGCAAACAGCAACAGCATCTGTGTAGCCAAGGTCAGGGATTTCCTCCCTGCATTTCACCATTAGGAGGGAATAGAAAGGCAGGCTTCCATTCCTCTACCCAGAGCACCACAATCCTGCCACTGTACCCTTCTGTCCTCTGCACACTCCAACTCATTATAACTAAGCCATTATACTAGCAAACACTCAGTGTACCTAGTGGCATCCTATCTGTGGCTATTGGACTTTGCTATAGTCCCACTAGTGCAAAGACATTTGCAGAGCACGTCTGCCTGCATTGCACACTCCAACTTTTTTAAACTAAGCAATTTTACTAGCAAACACTCAGTGTACCTAGTGGCATCCTATACGTGGCTATTGGACTTTGCTATAGTCCCACTAGTGCCAAGACATTTGCAGAGCGCATCTGCCTGCGTTGCACACTCCAACTAATTATAAGTAAGCCATTATACTAGCAAACACTCAGTGTACCTAGTGGCATCCTATCTGTGGCTATTGGACTTTGCTATAGTCCCACTAGTGCAAAGACATTTGCAGAGCACGTCTGCCTGCATTGCACACTCCAACTTTTTTAAACTAAGCAATTTTACTAGCAAACACTCAGTGTACCTAGTGGCATCCTATACGTGGCTATTGGACTTTGCTATAGTCCCACTAGTGCCAAGACATTTGCAGAGCGCATCTGCCTGCGTTGCACACTCCAACTAATTATAAGTAAGCCATTATACTAGCAAACACTCAGTGTACCTAGTGGCATCCTATCTGTGGCTATTGGACTTTGCTATAGTCCCACTAGTGCCAAGACATTTGCAGAGCGCATCTGCCTGCGTTGCACACTCCAACTAATTATAAGTAAGCCATTATACTAGCAAACACTCAGTGTACCTAGTGGCATCCTATACGTGGCTATTGGACCTTGCTATAGTCCCACTAGTGCCAAGACATTTGCAGAGCGCATCTGCCTGCGTTGCACACTCCAACTAATTATAAGTAAGCCATTATACTAGCAAACACTCAGTGTACCTAGTGGCATCCTATACGTGGCTATTGGACCTTGCTATAGTCCCACTAGTGCCAAGACATTTGCAGAGCGCATCTGCCTGCGTTGCACACTCCAACTAATTATAAGTAAGCCATTATACTAGCAAACACTCAGTGTACCTAGTGGCATCCTATCTGTGGCTATTGGACTTTGCTATAGTCCCACTAGTGCCAAGACATTTGCAGAGCGCATCTGCCTGCGTTGCACACTCCAACTAATTATAAGTAAGCCATTATACTAGCAAACACTCAGTGTACCTAGTGGCATCCTATACGTGGCTATTGGACCTTGCTATAGTCCCACTAGTGCCAAGACATTTGCAGAGCGCATCTGCCTGCGTTGCACACTCCAACTAATTATAAGTAAGCCATTATACTAGCAAACACTCAGTGTACCTAGTGGCATCCTATACGTGGCTATTGGACCTTGCTATAGTCCCACTAGTGCCAAGACATTTGCAGAGCGCATCTGCCTGCGTTGCACACTCCAACTAATTATAAGTAAGCCATTATACTAGCAAAAACTCAGTGTACCTAGTGGCATCCTATCTGTGGCTATTGGACTTTGCTATAGTCCCACTAGTGCAAAGACATTTGCAGAGCACGTCTGCCTGCATTGCACACTCCAACTAATTTTAACTTAGCCATTATACTAGCAAACACTCAGTGTACCTAGTGGCATCCTATACGTGGCTATTGGACTTTGCTATAGTCCCACTAGTGCCAAGACATTTGCAGAGCGCATCTGCCTGCGTTGCACACTCCAACTAATTATAAGTAAGCCATTATACTAGCAAACACTCAGTGTACCTAGTGGCATCCTATACGTGGCTATTGGACCTTGCTATAGTCCCACTAGTGCCAAGACATTTGCAGAGCGCATCTGCCTGCGTTGCACACTCCAACTAATTATAAGTAAGCCATTATACTAGCAAACACTCAGTGTACCTAGTGGCATCCTATACGTGGCTATTGGACTTTGCTATAGTCCCACTAGTGCCAAGACATTTGCAGAGCGCATCTGCCTGCGTTGCACACTCCAACTAATTATAAGTAAGCCATTATACTAGCAAACACTCAGTGTACCTAGTGGCATCCTATCTGTGGCTATTGGACTTTGCTATAGTCCCACTAGTGCCAAGACATTTGCAGAGCGCATCTGCCTGCGTTGCACACTCCAACTAATTATAAGTAAGCCATTATACTAGCAAACACTCAGTGTACCTAGTGGCATCCTATACGTGGCTATTGGACTTTGCTATAGTCCCACTAGTGCCAAGACATTTGCAGAGCGCATCTGCCTGCGTTGCACACTCCAACTAATTATAAGTAAGCCATTATACTAGCAAACACTCAGTGTACCTAGTGGCATCCTATACGTGGCTATTGGACTTTGCTATAGTCCCACTAGTGCCAAGACATTTGCAGAGCGCATCTGCCTGCGTTGCACACTCCAACTAATTTTAACTTAGCCATTATACTAGCAAACACTCAGTGTACCTAGTGGCATCCTATACGTGGCTATTGGACTTTGCTATAGTCCCACTAGTGCCAAGACATTTTCAGAGCGCATCTGCCTGCGTTGCACACTCCAACTAATTATAAGTAAGCCATTATACTAGCAAACACTCAGTGTACCTAGTGGCATCCTATACGTGGCTATTGGACTTTGCTATAGTCCCACTAGTGCCAAGACATTTGCAGAGCGCATCTGCCTGCGTTGCACACTCCAACTAATTTTAACTTAGCCATTATACTAGCAAACACTCAGTGTACCTAGTGGCATCCTATACGTGGCTATTGGACTTTGCTATAGTCCCACTAGTGCCAAGACATTTGCAGAGCGCATCTGCCTGCGTTGCACACTCCAACTCATTATAACTAAGTTGCATTGTCAGGGATATTTATTCTTTATTATTCTGCTGTTAATAAAGCTAGACCACCACTGCAATCTTCACCACCTCTCAATTTTTACTACCACATTTTCAGTCCACAATCTTGTCGCAATCAACATGAGTGGCAAAATGACAGATGCTGGTGGAAAGGGGAAGAGGCGTGGTGGAAAAGGCAAAAAAGGTTTTGTCTGTGGGGAAAGTGGCAAAGCTCCATTATCATCTGCTGAAGATAGACCATCTACCAGAAAAAGTAAGATGTCTACTACTTACCGTGGACAATCCGATGTGCTCCCTTTTTTACGGACACGAACAACAGGAAGAAAGGTAGATGATGGGCAAAAAAGGAAAATGCTTGAATGGATCTCAAGTGGTCCAACAAGTGCCCTCTCAGCCACTTCAAGTACCGCATCCAAAAAACACCAGTCCTCTGAGTTGTCATCCCAATCACACTTGATTTCTCCCAGCTCTGAAGTCTCCATCAGCCCTGCACAGTATGGTGGAACTGAGATGGCTGAGTCTGCAGAGCTGTTCAGTCACACTATAGCCTGGGAATCAGAGGTCTGCTCCCAAGCTACAGTGAGTACAGAACAGGAAATGGTCTGCAGTGATGCCCAGAACCTTTGTGACTCTGATTCAGGCCGTGAGGACCAAGTTTCTGAGCATAATGTTGACCCTTTGTCACAAACTGTAACACCTGTGGTTATAGACAATGAGGAACATACTGATGAAGATGAGACGCAGATACCCGATTGGGATGACAACTTAAATATTCGGTCAGGGCAAGAAGAGGCTCGGTCTGAGGGGGAGGGGAGTGCAAACACAACAATTGATGATGAAGTTCTAGATTCCACCTACTGTCAACCCCCAGTCAGGCACTCGAGGAGGTCAACAGAGGCGGTGGAGGAGGATGCAACCGACGACGAAGTTACCTTGCGCCTTCCTGGACAGAGTCGGAGCACTGGTAGCACGTCTACAACTGCATCCTCAGCCACCACTCTGCCTATGAGCATTATTCGGGGTGGATCAACAGGTCGCATGGCCTCTAAGCCTTGCCTAGCCTGGTCCTTTTTTGACATAGAAAAAGATCGCCCAAATCATGTGATATGTAAAATTTGTCATGATTCTCTTAGTAGGGGTCAAAACCTCAGCAGTTTGACAACTTCTTCCATGAATCGTCACATGAATAAATATCATAGGTCCCGGTGGGAAGCTCACTGTGCTGCAATGCTGCAAGAGCGAACCATCCACCGCCCGCCCCTTCCAGTGCATCCGCGCGCTCTTCATCTTCTAGGACTGTGGGGACAGCTGTCACACCTGTTTTTCCACGCCAAACTTCCACCACTGTAACCGCAACAGGCAGTTTGCTTGTAAGGTCGTCAGTTGGTTTGGAAGGGGAAACAAGTGAGTGTGTACAGCTCTCTCAGACATCGATAGCACCAACGTTGGATGAAGGCAACATCATGTCTCCGCCTGCACTTTCCTCACAAACCTGCATTTTTCCAGGGACACCCTACTCAACACCGTCTACACACAGCAGCCAGATCTCTGTCCATCAGATGTGGTCAAATAAAAGGCCACTTCCTCCGACCCATGACAAAGCTAAGAGGTTGACTCTATCCCTCTGTAAGCTGTTGGCTACCGAAATGCTGCCTTTCCGCCTAGTGGACACACAGGATTTTAGAGACCTTATGTCTGTCGCTGTGCCCCAGTACCAGATGCCTAGTCGCCACTACTTCTCTAAGAAAGGTGTGCCCGCGCTACACCAGCATGTCGCACACAACATCACCGCTTCCTTGAGAAACTCTGTGTGTGAACGGGTGCATTTCACCACCGATACTTGGACCAGTAAGCATGGACAGGGACGTTACATGTCGCTAACTGGGCACTGGGTAACTATGGTGATAGATGGTGAAGGGTCTGCTGCACAAGTCTTGCCGTCCCCACGACTTGTGTGTCAATCCTCTGTCTGTCCAAGTTCCGCCACAGCTTCTGCATCCTCCACCTCATCTGGGTCCTCCACCTCCGCCCCAAGCCTGCCTGGTCAGGCCACCAGCATTCTCACTGCGCAGAAGGAATCACGCACGCCTCATTACTATGCTGGCAGCAGAGCGCAACGGCATCAGGCGGTCTTTAGCTTGACATGTCTTGGGAATAAGAGTCACACAGCTGAGGAGTTGTGGTCAGCTCTGCGGTCCGAGTTTAATAAATGGTTGTCTCCACTCAACCTGCAGCCTGGTAAGGCCGTGTGCGACAATGCTGCAAACCTGGGTGCGGCACTTCGCCTGGGCATTGTGACACACGTACCTTGTATGGCTCACGTGTTGAACCTTGTCGTCCAGCAATTTTTAACACACTATCCCGGCCTAGATGGCCTTCTGAACAGGGCACGAAAACTGTCAGCTCACTTCCGCCGTTCAAGCGCCGCAGCAGAGCGACTTGCATCGCTCCAGAAGTCTTTCGGCCTGCCGGTTCATCGCCTGAAATGCGATGTGGCGACACGCTGGAATTCAACTCTCCACATGTTACAGCGACTGTGGCAGCACCGCAGAGCCCTGGTGCAATACGTCATGACGTATAGCCTGGGCCAACGAGATGCAGAGGTGGGGCAGATCACCCTGATGGAGTGGTCTCAGATCAAGGACCTATGCACCCTTCTGCACAGTTTCGACATGGCGACGAATATGTTTAGCTCTGACAATGCCATTATCAGCATGACGATTCCAGTCATTTACATGCTGGAGCACACGCTAAACACTATTCGGAGTCAGGGGGTGGGACAACATGAAGGGGAGGAACTACAGGAGGATTCATATGCGCAAGGGACAACAACATCACCAAGGTCCAGACGTTCATCATCACCAACGCAGCAGGCATGGGACCATGGGGAACAGGGATCGACAAGGGCGCATAGTAGCAGGCGAAATGTTGAGCAAGGTGCAGGAGAACATGAAGAAATGGAGGACGAACTGTCCATGGACATGGAAGACTCAGCGGATGAGGGAGACCTTGGTCAAATTTCAGTTGAAAGAGGTTGGGGGGAGATGTCAGAGGAAGAAAGAACGGGTAGCACCTCTATGCCACAAACACAGCGTGGACTTGGTCCGCATGGCTGCGCAAGACACATGAGTGCCTTTTTGTTGCACTACCTCCAACATGACAGTCGTATTGTCAAAATTAGAAGTGATGATGACTACTGGATTGCCACACTATTAGATCCCCGGTACAAGTCCAAATTTTGTGACATAATTCCAGCCATAGAAAGGGACGCACGTATGCAGGAGTATCAGCAGAAGCTGTTACTCGATCTTAGCTCGGCTTTTCCACCAAACAACCGTGCAGGTGCAGGGAGGGAATCTCCCAGTTGTAACTTGACAAACATGGGACGGTCTCGTCATCTTCAACAGTCTACCCGTACCAGTAGGACCGTATCTGGTGCCGGTAACAGCAATTTTATGGAATCTTTTCATAATTTTTTTAGACCCTCTTTTGCAAGGCCACCAGAGACAACAAGTCTGACACATACTCAACGGCTGGAGAAGATGATACAGGAGTATCTCCAAATGAACATCGATGCCATGACTGTGCAACTGGAGCCTTGCTCCTTTTGGGCTTCAAACCTAGAAAAATGGCCAGAGCTCTCCAGTTACGCCTTGGAGATTTTGTCGTGTCCAGCTGCCAGCGTTGTCTCTGAACGTGTATTCAGTGCTGCTGGGTGTGTGCTGACAGATAAGCGCACGCGTCTGTCCAGTGACAATGTGGACAGACTGATGTTCATCAAAATGAACAAGTCATGGATCCAGAAGGAATTTACTACCCCTGTGTCATCCTGGGGAGAGTAAATGCTTGTTGATTTGGAATGTGCTTGATGCAAATCAAAACATCCTGTTTGCAACTAGGGCCCAAGTGCTGCCACTGATGGGGTGGGTGTCTGTGTGGCCCAATTTTTGGAAAAAAGGGAGACTCCGCTTGGAGTAACCCTTGCTTGCTGTGTTTTTAAAAGAAGCCAAGATGAACAGAGCTGGGATCAGGAAAGACTTTGCTACCTACCCCGGTGTCATCCTGGGGACGGTTAAGAATAGCGTATTTTTGAATGTGCTTGATGCAAATGTAGCTGTGAAGTGTACAACTGGGGCACAACTGCTGCCACTGAAGGGGTGGGTGTGTGTGGGGCCCAATTTTTGGAAAAAAGGGAGACTCCGCTTGGAGTAACCCTTGCTTGCTGTGTTTTTAAAAGAAGCCAAGATGAACAGAGCTGGGATCAGGAAAGACTTTGCTACCTACCCCGGTGTCATCCTGGGGACGGTTAATTATGGCGTATTTTTGAATGTGCTTGATGCAAATCAAAACATCCTGTTTGCAACAAGGGCCCAAGTGCTGCCACTGATGGGGTGGGTGTCTGTGTGGCCCAATTTTTGGAAAAAAGGGAGACTCCGCTTGGAGTAACCCTTGCTCGCTGTGTTTTTAAAAGAAGCCAAGATGAACAGAGCTGGGATCAGGAAAGACTTTGCTACCTACCCCGGTGTCATCCTGGGGACGGTTAATTATGGCGTATTTTTGAATGTGCTTGATGCAAATCAAAACATCCTGTTTGCAACTAGGGCCCAAGTGCTGCCACTGATGGGGTGGGTGTCTGTGTGGCCCAATTTTTGGAAAAAAGGGAGACTCCGCTTGGAGTAACCCTTGCTTGCTGTGTTTTTAAAAGAAGCCAAGATGAACAGAGCTGGGATCAGGAAAGACTTTGCTACCTACCCCGGTGTCATCCTGGGGACGGTTAAGAATAGCGTATTTTTGAATGTGCTTGATGCAAATGTAGCTGTGAAGTGTACAACTGGGGCACAACTGCTGCCACTGAAGGGGTGGGTGTGTGTGGGGCCCAATTTTTGGAAAAAAGGGAGACTCCGCTTGGAGTAACCCTTGCTTGCTGTGTTTTTAAAAGAAGCCAAGATGAACAGAGCTGGGATCAGGAAAGACTTTGCTACCTACCCCGGTGTCATCCTGGGGACGGTTAATTATGGCGTATTTTTGAATGTGCTTGATGCAAATCAAAACATCCTGTTTGCAACTAGGGCCCAAGTGCTGCCACTGATGGGGTGGGTGTCTGTGTGGCCCAATTTTTGGAAAAAAGGGAGACTCCGCTTGGAGTAACCCTTGCTTGCTGTGTTTTTAAAAGAAGCCAAGATGAACAGAGCTGGGATCAGGAAAGACTTTGCTACCTACCCCGGTGTCATCCTGGGGACGGTTAAGAATAGCGTATTTTTGAATGTGCTTGATGCAAATGTAGCTGTGAAGTGTACAACTGGGGCACAACTGCTGCCACTGAAGGGGTGGGTGTGTGTGGGGCCCAATTTTTGGAAAAAAGGGAGACTCCGCTTGGAGTAACCCTTGCTTGCTGTGTTTTTAAAAGAAGCCAAGATGAACAGAGCTGGGATCAGGAAAGACTTTGCTACCTACCCCGGTGTCATCCTGGGGACGGTTAATTATGGCGTATTTTTGAATGTGCTTGATGCAAATCAAAACATCCTGTTTGCAACTAGGGCCCAAGTGCTGCCACTGATGGGGTGGGTGTCTGTGTGGCCCAATTTTTGGAAAAAAGGGAGACTCCGCTTGGAGTAACCCTTGCTTGCTGTGTTTTTAAAAGAAGCCAAGATGAACAGAGCTGGGATCAGGAAAGACTTTGCTACCTACCCCGGTGTCATCCTGGGGACGGTTAATTATGGCGTATTTTTGAATGTGCTTGATGCAAATCAAAACATCCTGTTTGCAACTAGGGCCCAAGTGCTGCCACTGATGGGGTGGGTGTCTGTGTGGCCCAATTTTTGGAAAAAAGGGAGACTCCGCTTGGAGTAACCCTTGCTTGCTGTGTTTTTAAAAGAAGCCAAGATGAACAGAGCTGGGATCAGGAAAGACTTTGCTACCTACCCCGGTGTCATCCTGGGGACGGTTAATTATGGCGTATTTTTGAATGTGCTTGATGCAAATCAAAACATCCTGTTTGCAACTAGGGCCCAAGTGCTGCCACTGATGGGGTGGGTGTCTGTGTGGCCCAATTTTTGGAAAAAAGGGAGACTCCGCTTGGAGTAACCCTTGCTTGCTGTGTTTTTAAAAGAAGCCAAGATGAACAGAGCTGGGATCAGGAAAGACTTTGCTACCTACCCCGGTGTCATCCTGGGGACGGTTAATTATGGCGAATTTTGGAATGTGCTTGATGCAAATCAAAACATCCTGTTTGCAACTAGGGCCCAAGTGCTGCCACTGATGGGGTGGGTGTCTGTGTGGCCCAATTTTTGGAAAAAAGGGAGACTCCGCTTGGAGTAACCCTTGCTTGCTGTGTTTTTAAAAGAAGCCAAGATGAACAAGTCATGGGTCAGCAAAGACTTTATCTACCTACCCCGGTGTCATCCTGGGGACGGATAAGAATGGCGTATTTTTGAATGTGCTTGATGCAAATCAAAACATCCTGTTTGCAACTAGGGCCCAAGTGCTGCCACTGATGGGGTGGGTGTCTGTGTGGCCCAATTTTTGGAAAAAAGGGAGACTCCGCTTGGAGTAACCCTTGCTTGCTGTGTTTTTAAAAGAAGCCAAGATGAACAGAGCTGGGATCAGGAAAGACTTTGCTACCTACCCCGGTGTCATCCTGGGGACGGTTAATTATGGCGTATTTTTGAATGTGCTTGATGCAAATCAAAACATCCTGTTTGCAACTAGGGCCCAAGTGCTGCCACTGATGGGGTGGGTGTCTGTGTGGCCCAATTTTTGGAAAAAAGGGAGACTCCGCTTGGAGTAACCCTTGCTTGCTGTGTTTTTAAAAGAAGCCAAGATGAACAAGTCATGGGTCAGCAAAGACTTTATCTACCTACCCCGGTGTCATCCTGGGGACGGATAAGAATGGCGTATTTTTGAATGTGCTTGATGCAAATCAAAACATCCTGTTTGCAACTAGGGCCCAAGTCCTGCCACTGATGGGGTGGGTGTCTGTGTGGCCCAATTTTTGGAAAAAAGGGAGACTCCGCTTGGAGTAACCCTTGCTTGCTGTGTTTTTAAAAGAAGCCAAGATGAACAGAGCTGGGATCAGGAAAGACTTTGCTACCTACCCCGGTGTCATCCTGGGGACGGTTAATTATGGCGTATTTTTGAATTTGCTTGATGCAAATCAAAACATCCTGTTTGCAACTAGGGCCCAAGTGCTGCCACTGATGGGGTGGGTGTCTGTGTGGCCCAATTTTTGGAAAAAAGGGAGACTCCGCTTGGAGTAACCCTTGCTTGCTGTGTTTTTAAAAGAAGCCAAGATGAACAGAGCTGGGATCAGGAAAGACTTTGCTACCTACCCCGGTGTCATCCTGGGGACGGTTAATTATGGCGTATTTTTGAATGTGCTTGATGCAAATCAAAACATCCTGTTTGCAACTAGGGCCCAAGTGCTGCCACTGATGGGGTGGGTGTCTGTGTGGCCCAATTTTTGGAAAAAAGGGAGACTCCGCTTGGAGTAACCCTTGCTTGCTGTGTTTTTAAAAGAAGCCAAGATGAACAAGTCATGGGTCAGCAAAGACTTTATCTACCTACCCCGGTGTCATCCTGGGGACGGATAAGAATGGCGTATTTTTGAATGTGCTTGATGCAAATCAAAACATCCTGTTTGCAACTAGGGCCCAAGTCCTGCCACTGATGGGGTGGGTGTCTGTGTGGCCCAATTTTTGGAAAAAAGGGAGACTCCGCTTGGAGTAACCCTTGCTTGCTGTGTTTTTAAAAGAAGCCAAGATGAACAGAGCTGGGATCAGGAAAGACTTTGCTACCTACCCCGGTGTCATCCTGGGGACGGTTAATTATGGCGTATTTTTGAATTTGCTTGATGCAAATCAAAACATCCTGTTTGCAACTAGGGCCCAAGTGCTGCCACTGATGGGGTGGGTGTCTGTGTGGCCCAATTTTTGGAAAAAAGGGAGACTCCGCTTGGAGTAACCCTTGCTTGCTGTGTTTTTAAAAGAAGCCAAGATGAACAGAGCTGGGATCAGGAAAGACTTTGCTACCTACCCCGGTGTCATCCTGGGGACGGTTAAGAATAGCGTATTTTTGAATGTGCTTGATGCAAATGTAGCTGTGAAGTGTACAACTGGGGCACAACTGCTGCCACTGAAGGGGTGGGTGTGTGTGGGGCCCAATTTTTGGAAAAAAGGGAGACTCCGCTTGGAGTCACCTTGCGGTGTTTTACATGATTTTAGAATGGCGTGCCATGCCTATATCTGTGTGTCCTCCTCTTTTTCCTTGTCCAGCTGTTTTGTTTTCGCATGAGTATATGTCCTTGTCACTTTCCCATGTGTTTGTGTTGTGTTGTGAGTTGTTTGTCACCTTTTGGACACCTTTGAGGGTGTTTTCTAGGTGTTTTACTGTGTTTGTGATTGCCTGCCATTGTTTCCTATTGGCTCGAGTTCGGTTCGTCGAACGTTCGACGAGCCGAACTCGAACGGGAGCTCCGTTCGGCGAACCGACCTCGAGCCGAACCGGGACCGGTTCGCTCATCTCTACTCCTGGACATAGCATTCGAATTACCAGGTCCCTGAAGGCTGAAATGCGTAGTGGCCGGAAATCATGAACAATTACAATGGGCGTATGTGCTGTAGATCCTGCGTCAGTTGTAGCTTGGAACTTTGTCTTTTCACGGATTTGCCCGTCTCTCATGGTGTTGGGCTATTTTCGGATCAAAATGGTGTGTCCCTCCTTGGCCCGTATCATGGGTTATTTCAGGGGCAAATTTAACTCTCTTAGCACTTTTCTCCTTAATTGTGGCCGTTGAATTGTGGGGTCAAGGTCTATCCAACCAGCATATTTGTTGTTTTTCAGACAATTTAGGGCTCGTGCATAGTAATAATAACACAGGTTTCCAAGGGTAAAAATTTTTGAAAGATGTGATTTTTTTCATACTTTCGATCATTGGACTCAGTAAAAATATTGAAAAATTATCATCACGTACAGTTTTTTCACAAACACTGATTCTATAGGTGTTAGGGCCAGGTGGACGGGCAGACCCAGGAGGTGGATCCACTGGGCCGAACACCTTAATGAAGGCAAGGGGTCCGGTAGCCGGAGCACTACGGGTAGCAGGACAGTCCGTGCAAAAGAGTGGAATGGAGAAGTCCCTGGGACCACGGAGTCACTGATGGTAGTCCGGGTGACGGAGCTCAGGTTCGGAGGCCGAGATGTCAGGCAGAGTCCGGAACCGATGGAGCGAGAGGACGGGTCACCACAGGGATCAGAGATGGTACGGACTGACGGGATGGCAGATAGTCAGCGTTCGGGGTTCGGGAATCGGCAGGACCGGATGGCGAGGCAGGAGCGGCTCTAGAAGAGAGATAGGTAAGTATATCACAGAGACACAAGGAGACCTGACTCCTAGCTTAGGAAACACGAAGAACAGGCCCCGCCCACTTGGACATTAAACCCCTTTATACCCTGTACCTGTGTGTTCAATTTCCTGTCAGTGGACGCTGGCCCTTTAAGAGAGAGTCAATGCCCGCGCGCGCGCCCTAATGCGCATGCGCGAGGCCCGGGTGCCAGAAGCCAGGGCAGGGAGCGGTGTATAGGAAGCAGGGGAGCCGGCCTGGAGCAGGGCTGCCGACGGGCGCCGGGAGCGGGGACCGGGCCGCCTGGGGACCGCAGGTGGTGGAGGCTGGAGACCGTGGAGCGGGGGATGTCTGCCAGAGGAGCCGGGGAGCGAAGCAGGGAAGCCGGGGAGCGTGGCAGGTGAGCCGGGGGGCAGAGCAGGGGACCCGGAGAGCGTGACAATAGGTTTCCAAAAGGTTAGAATTCTGAAAAGATTCCCTCCATACTTTTCTGAAGATGGTGCTCTAGTGTATTCAAGCGATGTTCCTGTGCTGATGGAAAATGTAACATTAAGTACAATGTGAGCGAGTGGAGACACGTCATTGTTTCATCCAAAAAGTCTGAAAGCTGTGCTACTGCTCAATGGCAGTAAGTATTCTTCAGTGTGTGTAGGGCATGTGTCGCGGGCAGAGGGGCCACGCACGCTACGCTCGGGTTCGGGGACTTCTGCTGCTGCTGCTGCTCGGTGGCTCGAGCGGAGGGCCAGATCCGGGGACTCGAGCAGCGCTCCTCGCCCACGAGTGAAAAGGGGGTGGTTTGTTTGGGGAGATAGTTAGTGACGTCACCCACAGGTCGTGGTGATAATGGGCACCACCACTGCTGGTGACGGGGATCCCGGGAGCGATGGCAGGGAGCAGCTAGGATGTTGGTTCCCCCTCCGTGGGTAGGGGTTGGTGATCCCGGGGCCCGGTGGCGGTACGGGGAGGCTGGATGGCTGGGGTGTACGTACCGAGGGAGCCCGTTTGCCCGCAGGCGCTGGCCCTTGGATCTCTAGCCTATGGCGGTGGCTTTTTATCCTCACGGTGTGGACGGTTGCCTTCTGTCGGGTCTTGGGTGTTAGGGAACCCCTGGGATTCCGGTCACTCTCGGATTTGACCAATGTCGGCGGCTCCTAGCCTGGTCAGGGTCCAATGGCCCTGCCTTTGTGCTTGGTACAGATCCGCTCACCGGTTCAGTTCCCCTCGGGTCACCGCCCGTCCCCGGTCCTACGGTTCAGCTGACTTGTACCACCTCCTGCAGACGGCCACCACCGTCTGCCGACCTTGCTGACAGTGCCTGGGCTCCTACCCAGACACTAACAGTTTCTGTCCTCTCACTTTCCACTACAAAACTAAACTAACTGCTTTTTCCCGCCTCCGGGCCTGTGAACTCCTCGGTGGGTGGGGCCAACCGCCTGGCTCCGCCCCACCTGGTGTGGACATCAGAGCCTGGAGGAGGCAACAAGGATTTTGTGTGACTGATGTAGACTATCCAGGGGAGGGGGTGTGTGTGATTTTGTGTTTGTGACTACCTGGCTAGTCCAGGGCGTCACACATGCTATGCACTTGGAAGAAAGCTGTGAGAATTTAGACTTTATTCTCAAGAAACTTAACTACAAGGAGCATGGATGGTCAATATGTGGTGGTCTAAAAATGTTCTCATTGCTTCTTGGGCAGCAAGGAGGATATATTAAATACCCATGCTGTTCTGCCTCATGGCAGCCTGCTAATAGTCATTCATTGAAATTTCTGTTACAATCCCTAGAGGTCATTGTTATTCTTTTGAATTGCTGAGTTTCCCTTTAAGCTAAATGTATTCTGGGTAAGGAATGCCTCCCTGAGCTGAGAAGAAGCCTGCAGCCATTTTTTCTTTGGATTTGTCAGGAAAGGACATGCCGACTTACCTCTCTGTACATTCACCCCTGCCTAGTGTAATCCGGTGAGCAAAGCAAATTACATGTGTTAGTGATAGAATCCTAGATGGAAGAGTGTAGTAAATGCATTGTACATTGTACTTCTACACCTTTAGTGTCATCCCTGTCTTGTTTGTCTAGATAAGATTTCTATGTATTGCAGATGCAGTGACCTTTCACCTACATTCTCGTAAGAACTGCATCTCATGTACTGTTATGCTATGTTAACTCTGTATTAACACTGTACTGACTGTAATCATTTTCTTGTTATAGTTTTTACCCGTATAAAACAGTATCTTGGATATACCGTATTCTGTCTTCAACTGCATCTTGGATATTCCTATATTCACTGTATATTCCATGTATACTGCAATCAAGTTCACGTTACCAGCTAATAAATCAAGGCTATTGAACTCCACAGTCTGTTTATTTGAAATGTGAACTAGGGTTTAGCTGTATGCTAGAGATTCACAGCATTACGTAAAAGAAGGCAGAACACATGCTTTTTGTGTGAATTGGAAAGCCAGGTTAGGACTCTTCACTGGAGCAAAAAAAATTGGCCAACAAGAACATCTTTGTAACCGGGACTCAAGAACATTGTTGCATAAAGCTTAGTTGATCCCACCTAAAGTTCTCTTGCCACCACTCCACTGTAAGCTTGGACTGATGAAGCTGTTTGTGAAAGCGCTACTGAAAGAAGGAGAGATGTTTAAGTACCTGTGTACCAAGTTTCAGGGACTGTCAGAATCAAGTCTGAAGGAAGGTGTGATGCCCTGGCAAAACCAGGTAGTTACAGATAGGCCCCCGCACAACACCTTTCCTCACTTAGGAAACACACAGCCGACCTGAAACCCTAGTCACCTAGGACACTGAAGCCAGGACCGAAACCAGCGGCCTAGCTAATTAAATGATTGAGGGCAGGATTATAGGTCCTATCCCACCTAAAGTCCCTCAAAGAAGACAACAGCCCACTGATAGGGATAAGGCCACCGCCAGGGCCCTTAGATCCCACGGGCCAGCGCCTGCGGGCACGGCTCCTTAGGCCATATCCAGCCGGGAGCGGACTCCTGAGTTCCAGACCAGGCAGTCCACCATACACAAAAACAAGTGCAGAGTAAAGGACAGCGAGCACCAGCCTGGGTGGGGGACCTGAATGCAACTGGCCGGGGCGGCAGGCCACCAGCACCTTTGGTTTACCGAAAGACTCGTGTGATTCATTTACTGTGAGTAACCAAACATCCCCCTGCTTGCTCAGGCGCGCCGGCCCTTGCCATCACCATACCCTGCACAAAGACACTGGGCCCCGGGGCAATCATCCCTACACACGGAGGGGTTAACATCCAGCTGCCACTACATCTCTCCCGGGTATCCCATAACGGCAGCGGTGGTGTCCCACCTCACCACACACCGTTGGTGGCGTCACAAACTTAATACGGCCTAGCCCATACATCTACATTCCTCCTTTTATTCGACATGTCCGCGAGACCCCCGGGTCGAGCCACTCTCTTAGAAGGTCTGGATCCGACCAACGGCGGCTGCTGGCACAGGGGCAGCACAAAAGCATTTTTGTGGGTTCGGATATTCAGAAACCCATGAATGAAGGATGACGTGTTTTAAACAATAATGAAAACTGTTGAAAAAAGGGCTTGGGACTCTTTGAAAGAAGCAATAAATACGTTTCTAGGTAACAACAAAGAATCAAAATTTAAGTCCATCGTGGAGAACATGCTGAAACGTTTCAAAGCCTTGGGTTGTCTAATGAATTTGAAGTTACATTTTTTACATTCCTATTTGGACTACTTGTCTGAAAACCTTGGTGCTGGTGGGAAGAACAAGAAGGTTTTCATCGGAATATCAAGGAGATGGAACGACGATACCAAAGTAAATGAAACGTGAACATGATTGCCGGATGCTTCACAGAGAAGATCCACAGGCCTTCTATAAGAGAAAAGGGGGATCTAGAGAAAAGGAAAAAGTGCAAGAATAAATTTCTAATAAAGTTGCAGAATGACTGTACAATAAATAAATGTATTTTATATATAAAATTGTGAATATTTTTGGTTACAATAAGTATTTTTCTTGTTCATGTCACTTGTATGTAACTTCACACATGGATTGTACAAAATCAATATTTGATGGTTAAAAAAAAATATTTTTTTTTTTTTTAAATCAGGACATTAGAAAACATAATAATCAGTCACTGGATTTGAAGTTTCATAAACCAAAATTTGACATAGCTGTGTAATTTGTCGGGCACCCACCGACAATAGAATAGCGCCAGATTTAGGAAGCTGGCTGAGGTCTGCAAAGTCTGTAGCCAGGTGACAAAATTGGCCAACCTGGGTTTCTTCCTTAAGTAGTCTCTGGTATGATGATATGGTATAATCCTGGCAGCCGGAGTCGAAATCCCTAGATTGCGGTTATGATCTCCAATCGGAATTGAAGCCCCTAGATTGAAGCCATGTAGCCAAGTGATCCTCTAGTTGAAGCCAAAGTCCCTAGACCGAGTCCACAAGGCATCCTGGTTCTGATCCCCTAGCCAGCTCTTAAGAGCTTAGACTAGATCATGCAACATCCATCAACAACCTGGTGACTCCAAGAAGTCCCCTTTTATAGCCATAACCTTCCCTTAGGATATACTGTGCCCTTATCAGATTGGTTGTACAAGGTTGCTTCTCTTATTGGATGAATTTCAAGCTGCATGGATAATGTTCATTTAAATGATGTGGATAGAAAGACTGAAGATATCTACATGTAGTCTGAAATCCATCATGAATCAATACTATTTTACACAGTCATAAGCAGCCCATGGGCATTCACCTGCATTCAAACCAATAACAGCTCATAGACCAGACAATCCATCTACCACTGGACCAAAGACAGGAAGTTAAATCCACTGCCTGCGGTAACCAACTTAATCCTATAGGCTACTCACACAACAAACCCAACAGAAAGGAAAAAAACATGGCTTCGATTATCCATCCAATGAAAACGCATAACCATTGTGAGCCATTGGACAATGCAATTGGACACTTGGTGACATGGTGCACGGCCCAATGAATCAAGTCTTTACTTCATATTCACGGTTTAAGCCCTTGGGTTCTAATGTGCCCAGAGTACATATCCAGAAAGATTCTCTTTCTTTGAGCTAAACACAAGTCAACAATACATTGTAAGCAGATTCTATTACCAGTCCCACACCATTTTGTGACGCATAATCACACAGTGATCCAATTAAGATTCCAAGTCATCGAACATGTCCAAGCCATACGCAGAGGAGGCAATAGAATTAGGAAGCTCAAAGAAAGGGAATCTTTCTGGATATATACTCTGGGCACATTGGAACCCAAAGGCTTAAACCATGAATATGAAGTACAGACTTGATTCATTGGGCCATGCATGGACATAATGGACATAATTCTAATAGGCAGGACAGGTAATAAGGAGCACAAGTTATATGCTAAAATGTGTTGTGTGACAAGACAGACACAGGAAAGGACATGATAACAGGTGTAGGGACCAACAAGGTGAGACAAGGGGTATCAGGATAGGGTCAAGTAGGTATGAATGTAGTAATGGGGCAGGCATAGAGAATTGTATGTGAATGTGAATTACAATAAATCACTAAGGAAAGGAATATGTGAGTGTGTGCCTAATGTAAACTAATATTGTACTGGCAAAATTATAGATGGAAAGGGAAAAGGGGAGGGGGGAGAGAGGAGGCTGTAATTGACTACAAGGGTATGAGTTATGAGTGATCATAGGGATAGTGTTACATAAGTGGAAATACCTATGGAGGACCGGATGTGTAAGCGCATACCTTATACAAACCTATAGAGTGCTGATGGGTGAGAGTGTGATGTTAGATATAAGACATCCTATAGTGAATAGTGAGCCGTAATCAAGTGCAACAGGGATATTTCACGTGACTATGGGAACCTGGAAGGTAAAGAAAGGGGAGAAAAAACTGTTAGACAAGGTAATCAGACATAATGTAACCAGTTGATCAGACATGATCACCTGGTTTGAGACCCCCTGCCTTACACTATATAGATATTATGTTCATTCCCCATCTATCTTGCTCAGGAGAGCATCTCCCTCCCCCGGCACCAAGAGCAGCTCATACTGAATTGTTACATTGACTAGTAACACTGCACACAGAAATGCACCTTAATATTCCACTGTTAACCCTTTCCTCCCAGCAGTAACACACAACTCCTCACCTTGATATCATGGTGATTTATGGTCAGAATGACTTCAATGCGATCAGTGATTTCTATTCTAGCTCTGCTCACATAGATTTTATATCCACACTCAACTATAGGCCGTTCTTCATATTTTGGGGGCTTTTAGTCAGATATACTAGTTTGTGCCTGTATAGTATTGGTGTAGATGGGAGTGTAGGGCATGGGTTACATGGCACTGTGGTGGAATACTGATGGGAGGTATTGGTGCTGTGTTTGATGCTTCTACTGGGTATTTTCCTACAAATACTGGAACAGCTCACTGCTTAGAATGATCCTTCCCAGCTCTATAATATATTATATATACCCCACAATGCAGGCTCACACACACATTTGTCTCAAGTGTGTTGTAGGGACACAGATACAGTCTTGGTCATGTGACTAAAGGCTACTTTACACACTGCGATATCGGTCCCGATATCGCTAGTGTGGGTACCCGCCCCCATCTGTTGCGCGACACGGGCAAATCGCTGCCCATGCCGCACAACACCGACCAGACCCGTCACACATACTTACCTGCCCGGCGACGTCGCTGTGTCCGGCGAACCGCCTCCTTTCTAAGGGGGCGGTCCGTGCGGCGTCACAGCGACGTCACTGAGCGACCGCCCAATAGCAGCGGAGGGGCGGAGATGAGTGGCCGGAACATCCCGCCCACCTCCTTCCTTCCTCATAGCGGCTGGGAGGCAGGTAAGGAGAGGTTCCTCGTTTCTGCGGTGTCACACGGAGCGATGTGTGCTACCGCAGGAGCGACGAACTACATCATTACTGCTGCAGTAACGATAATCGAGAATGGAGACCCATGTCACCGATGAGCGATTTTGCACGTTTTTGCAACGATGCAAAATCGCTCATCGGTATCACACGCAGCAACATCGCTAATGCGGCCGGATGTGCGTCACAAATTCCGTGACCCCAACGACTCCGCATTAGCGATGTCGCAGCGTGTAAAGCCCCCTTTAGTGGGAGTGGTGTACAGGGTCTTAGCAGTAAAGAGTATTCCATATTTCTGCCAGATACCCACAGAGATATTGAAATTTGAAAAAAGAGACTTCTGCTCATTGAAGGTAAGAACTGCTCACATAGCGTTCAACTCCACAGCAAACGAGTGCTCTAGCACTGGCATCTCAGCAGGGATATTCCCCTACTACACATGTGTGTCTAGGTCACTGTGACAGTTTACAGGACATAACTCAGGGCACCTAGACAGAAGGCAGAGGGACTACTTTCTATTTCTGGTGTAGAGCTTAGTACAATATATATATATTTATACTATTACATGGGACACATGTACCTTGTATTACCATTATTCGCTGTATATGAACCCCTTTTCTCCGGGCATTATTTGTCTATAGCATTTTTCACGAACCTGAGGCAACTGAGAACCCTTCAGTGAAGGAATTCCACTAACCCTCACAATACCTACCAGGGGCCTCCCTGCAGTAACTCAGGTAGTTGTACCCATTCTCTTTCCGCATTCTATGTGTTCTTCTTCTTTCTTCTTTTTTTTCTTTTTTCTTCTTTTTATTTCTATCATGTAGTTCAGGGGTTTATAGATATATGTCCTGCATCTCATATTTCCTTTAGTGGTGCTTCTTACCCATTCTCATATCATTTACCCTAGTATTTCATGATCCTGAGGCGACTGAGAACCCTTTAATAAAGGAATCCTTTTTCACCTGAATTGTCAAGTGATACTTACCAGTGACTATCACGTAATGTTACAGGTAGTTCCATTTTCTTCCTCTTCTTTCTCTCCTTTCTTCTTTGTCACACGGTCCATTGTGTTATAGCCCACGTGTCATGATAACACTTGTACCATCTTTTCATTTAGATTCCACCTACAATTATTTACCGATTCCAGTTCTGGAATAGGCTTTCATCATCTACTCACTAGAATTCTCAAGTTCATAAGGTACTGAGACATATACATGTTCACACCATTATAAAGAACAAAGTATAAACATTGAGGTTTTTCTCACACCCATGTTCCTGTGTTCTTTGATATGATATGTGTTCATTTCCTTCACTATATAGGATTGCAAGTTTTCCATTTGTACCTTAATGGCAATGACGCTATACAATTGAACACATATCATCCTGTTATCCATATAGGTGTGTATTTACCTGCTTGACTATTTTTGGTTGTTTGATCCAGAATGTTTCTCCAGATAGGTCATGTGGAAATTTTCTTTCCTCAGTACAAATGTTTTCACTATG
This sequence comes from Anomaloglossus baeobatrachus, assembly GCF_048569485.1. Lineage (NCBI taxonomy): Eukaryota > Metazoa > Chordata > Amphibia > Anura > Aromobatidae > Anomaloglossus > Anomaloglossus baeobatrachus. The sequence goes on from NW_027444997.1 coordinate 335,032, forward strand.
GCTTTGGAAAATTTTTTTGTATGTGCATCATGGTCATTTGACCCATTGTACTCTCAAGTAGCAATATATTGTACTGTTATGTTGTACTATGTACTAATTACGTGTTTATATGGTTTTGTAACCCTTTATGATCTTAGATAACTTTATCCTTGATAAAGACCTAAAAACAAGCTCGAAACGTTGGATGAATTATCCTTTTGCACAAATAAAGAATTTTCAGCATTCTAAGAGTTCTTTTCTTACGTTATTGATCACTATAGTGTGCCAGAGCTATTTCTATTGAATTAACTCTTATTTTTTCTGAGCACCTGCTATATACACAGTGAGCCAGACATATTCAATTTTCATTCAGAAGGCAGAGGGAAGCCTTAGCAGCTGAGCCTATATCTTGGCTTGTGAGCATTAGAACAGGCCGGCGATTACAGGGTAACATGAAAAATGTCCAGCTTGCATTATGACTAGAACATGACAATATCCTTTTAAGTACTAACCTATGATGCGTTCCTAAGCAGTTGATGTTATATGTTCTACATTTCATTTTCTGCATACTTTACAAGTAGTAGAATTTGCTTTGATATAGGCAACTGGATTTTCACAATGAAAAGGCAAAGGATAACGCCCGAAAAAGACGCCATACATTATGTCAGTGCCATCACTGACAAACCTGGATTGACCATGAAATACATCAATCCCCTTAAAGGTGAGTTAAAACAAGTTTTAACTAAATTGCCTTAATATTGTCATGCATTAGAATGACTGTCTTAGGTAATGATAAATATTTTCTACAGGAAGAGGAGTGTTTGCTGAAACTGAAATCGAAAAAGGGAGTTTTGTTGCAGAAAATCGAGGTGAGCTCACGTATGCACTTACGATGGTAGACAACTACTCGAGATTTATGGTTGTGGTACAAGTCAAAGATCTAATGGCCCATACTGCAGCGAAGGTCTTCCAAGCACACTTATGCAGACCTCATGGCTACTCAGAGAGAGTCCTCACAGATCAAGGCACTGCCTTTGAAGCGGAAATCTTCAAGGACTTCTGCAGCTTTTACCGATGCAGGAAGATGCGTACTACACCCTACCATGCTCAAACCAATGGTTATCAACCTGCTCAGGACTTTACCCCATATTCCAGATGTGGCCTTACAAGTGATTTATAGAGGGGTAACAATACGTTGGGATCATCGGATCTAATCTCCCTTTTTATACACCCTAAAATCTTGTTTGCGTTAGAATAAACAATAACATCATAAAGGTATAGCAGTACCGTTTCAAAGTTTCGGTGTCCCAAGCAGCATTCCATCAGCCTCTGGAAGGTTCCTGGCAAATTGCACAGCTCGAAGGGCATGCTTTTGAACTCGCAGAGACCCATCGGGGTGGCAAAGGCGGTCTTCTTCCGGTCTGCCTCAGCAACGGACACTTGCCAATAGTGACTAGTGAGATCAAGGGTAGAAAAATAATTTGCAGTTGTCAATGCAGCTAGCTATTCCTCAATACAGGGGAGTGGTGCTGTCCTTCTTCTTTAACAGGACCAACGGAGCTGCCCAGAGGCTACAACTGTCACGGATAACCCCAGCCTCCTTCATGTTGCTCAACATGTCCTTGGTACACTGGTAATGTGCAGGTAGATTTGGCTTATATCTCTCTTTGATGGGTGGGTGTGCACTTGTGGGGATGTAGTGTTTGACCCCTTTTATTTTTCAAAAGTCTAGCGGATGTTTGCTGAAGACTTGCTCGTATTCTTGCACTAGCCTGTAGACCCCCTTCTTGTGATGTGAAGGTGTGGAGTCAGTGCCTACGTGTAATTCCTTACACCACTCCTCTGGCTGACTTGGTGAGCTGTCACTGAATGGGTGGGCTGAAGCAATGGTGGATGCTGCTGTTTGGATAGCATGTGTATCTACTGAGAACAGCTTATCAATGGTGGCAAATCGGAGCAGCTTAATCTTTTGCTCTCCGCAGTTCAACACTCTCATGGGCACTCTTCCCTTCCATATTAATGAATAAAACTATGATGTAAATAGCATATAGATACCCCACAAATGCAGATAAAAGTAGGTTATGGGAAAAGGGGGAAGAGAGAAACAGGAAAATAGTGGAATAAAGTATAACTTCCAGGTGGGAGAGGAAATGGCAGCACAGCCAGTGGAGGTGAAGCAAGGGGAGCCTGCAACTAAAGAGTTGAGAGCGTTATCACATGGTGACTGAGCCTGATTGTAACGGGAGCATAGAGGTGCCGATCCTGTCTTACCTGCGTTGGTGTAGAAGTGGGTGTCCTGTGGTGGAGTCAGCTATGTGCAGTGGTGGCCGTGGGTTCTTTTATGTGCGACCGTAGTAATAGCTGTGCCCACTTCCTGTATGGGAATGGAATGCAGTGAGGCTAATGGAACGCACGCCTGCGCATTTGTGTTTAACGTCGCGCATGTGCAGAACGGAGAAAAGGCTGCGCTCACTTCCTAATGAAAGGGAGTGAGACGCAGCTGGGAAGGGAAGGGAAAAGATTAGGGTTTGGGGATGATGAAAGGGCTTTCTACGGGCAAGGATGGCAAAGGGTGGCAGTGACGGAAAGTCAGGCAGATGGTCCTGTCCTGTCCTGTCCGTCCGTCTTTTTGTATCATGAATTGGAAAGACTGCAAGGGGGAGGGGAGGTGCTTGTGCCCAAAAGGAGGAGTTATTCAGATTCATTGCAGTGGGCGGCGGCTGCAAAAAGTACCATTCTCCTTGTTTTTGCTCTGCAAAACAGCCTTTTCAAGGGTTTGGCTTGGGTGACAAAATGTCTTCTGTAGGCGTGGGTTTGTCTCCCTCTCCCTAAGATGTGTCCGGTATAGGCCAGGGTGCCACTCAAGGCCGTAACCAATTCGGGTTATAGCTTCTCGGCCTTTTGGCTAAGATCAAGTGTAGTTTCGGAGGACGCTACCTTGGTCGGTACTGGAAGGTGCCTGGGATTGCACGTCTGCCGGCCTTGGGGGAGTGTGTGCGCCTTCTGGTGACACATAGCCCTCTTGTGCCTGGACGGTTCCCAGGCAACGGGAGGCGATCACCTTTGTTATTTTGAAGTCCTACTGATAAACAGAAAAAAAAAAAATTAAATCTGTTCTTATCAGTTTAATATCTGATACGTCCCCTCTCTAGGGACCATATATTATATGGATTTTTAGAACAAGGAGATGGAAAAAATCTTGCTCTGTCCACTCCACGCATTGACCTGGTATTGCAGTACCTCCAGGACCGGTGCACCCCTTCTTAACCGAGTTTCCAAAAGCAGAACTCAATTCACCTGATTCAAATGAGCCTCATTAGTGAATTGAAAGAAAGCAAAAACTTTATATGCACCTCAATTTGGCCAATTCACTTTTCACACTTTCACCCTTTTTTTTTATCTTTCACACCTTTTACTTGCTTTATTGATGCAAAAGCTGTGCCAAATAGCAAACTCATCTCCACTCAACTTGACCAACTCTGCTATGTCCCGTGCAGTATCTTATTCTCAGTCTTATCTAGATCATTTGCAATTGAATAGAATAGATCCCTTTTGGACACATTGGATTCAGCTGCTGCAGTGACTGCAGGTGTTAGAAGATGCAGACTTGGCATCAGGTGCTGTCTATCAGATTCCACTCCAATTAAAGCTTCCATTGTTTTTCGGTGTTTTCTTTGAGCAATGATGATGTCTTTAGTGATCTGTTGGCTCCCTCTCCTGGAGGAAGAGTTTGCTTGCTCTTGGACTTTCAAAAAGAGAGGTCATGATAGACATTTAGCTTCTGAGCCCAATTGGGGACAGTCATGGGTGATGAATGTTTTGCAACCTGCTGCGAAGCCTGATACCGCAATATAAGGAACGTCAAATACTAAGAATGGGCGGCCTATGAAAGAATTAGTACTTTCATTAAGCATACTTAAACGGCTAATTGGGAATAGACAAACTGTAAAAAGCCCTCTGAGAAAGCCCCTCTCTATCCTTTGTCAGTAAGCTTTTCTGTAGTCTGCCTGTTGATGTATTTTCCGTTTGAACAGTGCACAACATGAAGTGACGGAACACTGGCTTGTCACAATGTCCCCCGCTGACATCACAATAGCGCTGCTGCCTAGAAAGCCAGCTGCGCAGCAGAAGTTGCTCTTTGGGTGGGATGGTGGGCTAATGTATCTATTCCTGCTTGGTGAGAGTTTGACATGATCTAGAGCAACGAGTTCCAGCGGCTAGCGGTTGATTATTGGCTGTAATGGGGCTTTCTGGCTGGTGCTAGCCTTTCTTCTTAGCACACAGGAACCACAATCCCTACACCATGCTTCGATGGATTCTCTCATCCCAGCCCAGTAAAACTACATATTTCACACAGTTATAGGCAGCCCATGGGCATTCACCTGGATTAAAACCCATAACAGCTCATAGACCAAACAATCAATCTACCACTGGACCAAAGACAGGAAGCTAAATCCACTGCCTGCGGTAACTAACTTAATCCTATAGGCTACTCACACAACAAACCCAAGAGAAAGGAAAAAAACATGGCTTCGATTATCCATCCAATGAAAACGCATAACCATTGTGAGCCATTGGACAATGCAATTGCACACATGGTGACATGGTGCACGGCCCAATGAATCAAGTCTGTACTTCATATTCACGGTTTAAGCCCTTGGGTTTTAATGTGTCCAGAGTACATATCCAGAAAGATTCCCTTTTTTTGTGCTAAGCACAAGTCAACAATACATTGTAAGCAGATTCTATTACCAGTCCCACACCATTTTGTGACGCATAATCACACAGTGGCCCAATTAAGATTCCAAGTCATCGAACATGTCCCAGCCATACGCAGAGGAGGCAATAGAATTAGGAAGCTCAAAGAAAGGGAATCTTTCTGGATATATACTCTGGGCACGTTGGAACCCAAGGGCTTAAACCATGAATATGAAGAACCGACTTGATTCATTGGGCCGTGCACATTTTTTCTAACGCCCGGTTCTTTTTCGTGATCACACTATATATGGTTCCACTATGTATGGAGTTCCATTCTTCCTTGTTTTTTATTTGTCATGTTTGTCATGTCTGATCAACTGGTTACATTATGTCTGATTACCTTGTCTAACAGTTTTTTCTCCCCTTTCTTTACCTTCCATGTTCCCATAGTCACGTGAAATATCCCTGTTGCACTTGATTACGGCTCACTATTCACTATAGGATGTCTTATATCTAACATCACACTCTCACCCATCAGCACTCTATAGGTTTGTATAAGGTATGCGCTTACACATCCGGTCCTCCATAGGTATTTCCACTTATGTAACACTATCCCTATGATCACTCATAACTCATACCCTTGTAGTCAATTACAGCCTCCTCTCTCCCCCCCTCCCCTTCTCCCTTTCCATCTATAATTTTGCCATATATACTAGCAAACACTCAGTGTACCTAGTGGCATCCTATTCGTGGCTATTGGACCTTGCTATAGTCCCACTAGTGCCAAGACATTTGCAGAGCGCATCTGCCTGCGTTGAACACTCCAACTAATTATAAGTAAGCCATTATACTAGCAAACACTCAGTGTACCTAGTGGCATCCTATACGTGGCTATTGGACCTTGCTATAGTCCCACTAGTGCCAAGACATTTGCAGAGCGCATCTGCCTGCGTTGCACACTCCAACTAATTATAAGTAAGCCATTATACTAGCAAACACTCAGTGTACCTAGTGGCATCCTATCTGTGGCTATTGGACTTTGCTATAGTCCCACTAGTGCCAAGACATTTGCAGAGCGCATCTGCCTGCGTTGCACACTCCAACTAATTATAAGTAAGCCATTATACTAGCAAACACTCAGTGTACCTAGTGGCATCCTATACGTGGCTATTGGACCTTGCTATAGTCCCACTAGTGCCAAGACATTTGCAGAGCGCATCTGCCTGCGTTGCACACTCCAACTAATTATAAGTAAGCCATTATACTAGCAAACACTCAGTGTACCTAGTGGCATCCTATACGTGGCTATTGGACCTTGCTATAGTCCCACTAGTGCCAAGACATTTGCAGAGCGCATCTGCCTGCGTTGCACACTCCAACTAATTATAAGTAAGCCATTATACTAGCAAAAACTCAGTGTACCTAGTGGCATCCTATCTGTGGCTATTGGACTTTGCTATAGTCCCACTAGTGCAAAGACATTTGCAGAGCACGTCTGCCTGCATTGCACACTCCAACTTTTTTAAACTAAGCAATTTTACTAGCAAACACTCAGTGTACCTAGTGGCATCCTATACGTGGCTATTGGACTTTGCTATAGTCCCACTAGTGCCAAGACATTTGCAGAGCGCATCTGCCTGCGTTGCACACTCCAACTAATTTTAACTTAGCCATTATACTAGCAAACACTCAGTGTACCTAGTGGCATCCTATACGTGGCTATTGGACTTTGCTATAGTCCCACTAGTGCCAAGACATTTGCAGAGCGCATCTGCCTGCGTTGCACACTCCAACTAATTATAAGTAAGCCATTATACTAGCAAACACTCAGTGTACCTAGTGGCATCCTATACGTGGCTATTGGACCTTGCTATAGTCCCACTAGTGCCAAGACATTTGCAGAGCGCATCTGCCTGCGTTGCACACTCCAACTAATTATAAGTAAGCCATTATACTAGCAAACACTCAGTGTACCTAGTGGCATCCTATACGTGGCTATTGGACTTTGCTATAGTCCCACTAGTGCCAAGACATTTGCAGAGCGCATCTGCCTGCGTTGCACACTCCAACTAATTATAAGTAAGCCATTATACTAGCAAACACTCAGTGTACCTAGTGGCATCCTATACGTGGCTATTGGACCTTGCTATAGTCCCACTAGTGCCAAGACATTTGCAGAGCGCATCTGCCTGCGTTGCACACTCCAACTAATTATAAGTAAGCCATTATACTAGCAAACACTCAGTGTACCTAGTGGCATCCTATCTGTGGCTATTGGACTTTGCTATAGTCCCACTAGTGCCAAGACATTTGCAGAGCGCATCTGCCTGCGTTGCACACTCCAACTAATTATAAATAAGCCATTATACTAGCAAACACTCAGTGTACCTAGTGGCATCCTATACGTGGCTATTGGACTTTGCTATAGTCCCACTAGTGCCAAGACATTTGCAGAGCGCATCTGCCTGCGTTGCACACTCCAACTAATTATAAGTAAGCCATTATACTAGCAAACACTCAGTGTACCTAGTGGCATCCTATACGTGGCTATTGGACTTTGCTATAGTCCCACTAGTGCCAAGACATTTGCAGAGCGCATCTGCCTGCGTTGCACACTCCAACTAATTTTAACTTAGCCATTATACTAGCAAACACTCAGTGTACCTAGTGGCATCCTATACGTGGCTATTGGACTTTGCTATAGTCCCACTAGTGCCAAGACATTTTCAGAGCGCATCTGCCTGCGTTGCACACTCCAACTAATTATAAATAAGCCATTATACTAGCAAACACTCAGTGTACCTAGTGGCATCCTATACGTGGCTATTGGACTTTGCTATAGTCCCACTAGTGCCAAGACATTTGCAGAGCGCATCTGCCTGCGTTGCACACTCCAACTAATTTTAACTTAGCCATTATACTAGCAAACACTCAGTGTACCTAGTGGCATCCTATACGTGGCTATTGGACTTTGCTATAGTCCCACTAGTGCCAAGACATTTGCAGAGCGCATCTGCCTGCGTTGCACACTCCAACTCATTATAACTAAGTTGCATTGTCAGGGATATTTATTCTTTATTATTCTGCTGTTAATAAAGCTAGACCACCACTGCAATCTTCACCACCTCTCAATTTTTACTACCACATTTTCAGTCCACAATCTTGTCGCAATCAACATGAGTGGCAAAATGACAGATGCTGGTGGAAAGGGGAAGAGGCGTGGTGGAAAAGGCAAAAAAGGTTTTGTCTGTGGGGAAAGTGGCAAAGCTCCATTATCATCTGCTGAAGATAGACCATCTACCAGAAAAAGTAAGATGTCTACTACTTACCGTGGACAATCCGATGTGCTCCCTTTTTTACGGACACGAACAACAGGAAGAAAGGTAGATGATGGGCAAAAAAGGAAAATGCTTGAATGGATCTCAAGTGGTCCAACAAGTGCCCTCTCAGCCACTTCAAGTACCGCATCCAAAAAACACCAGTCCTCTGAGTTGTCATCCCAATCACACTTGATTTCTCCCAGCTCTGAAGTCTCCATCAGCCCTGCACAGTATGGTGGAACTGAGATGGCTGAGTCTGCAGAGCTGTTCAGTCACACTATAGCCTGGGAATCAGAGGTCTGCTCCCAAGCTACAGTGAGTACAGAACAGGAAATGGTCTGCAGTGATGCCCAGAACCTTTGTGACTCTGATTCAGGCCGTGAGGACCAAGTTTCTGAGCATAATGTTGACCCTTTGTCACAAACTGTAACACCTGTGGTTATAGACAATGAGGAACATACTGATGAAGATGAGACGCAGATACCCGATTGGGATGACAACTTAAATATTCGGTCAGGGCAAGAAGAGGCTCGGTCTGAGGGGGAGGGGAGTGCAAACACAACAATTGATGATGAAGTTCTAGATTCCACCTACTGTCAACCCCCAGTCTGGCACTCGAGGAGGTCAACAGAGGCGGTGGAGGAGGATGCAACCGACGACGAAGTTACCTTGCGCCTTCCTGGACAGAGTCGGAGCACTGGTAGCACGTCTACAACTGCATCCTCAGCCACCACTCTGCCTATGAGCATTATTCGGGGTGGATCAACAGGTCGCATGGCCTCTAAGCCTTGCCTAGCCTGGTCCTTTTTTGACATAGAAAAAGATCGCCCAAATCATGTGATATGTAAAATTTGTCATGATTCTCTTAGTAGAGGTCAAAACCTCAGCAGTTTGACAACTTCTTCCATGAATCGTCACATGAATAAATATCATAGGTCCCGGTGGGAAGCTCACTGTGCTGCAATGCTGCAAGAGCGAACCATCCACCGCCCGCCCCTTCCAGTGCATCCGCGCGCTCTTCATCTTCTAGGACTGTGGGGACAGCTGTCACACCTGTTTTTCCACGACCAAACTTCCACCACTGTAACCGCAACAGGCAGTTTGCTTGTAAGGTCGTCAGTTGGTTTGGAAGGGGAAACAAGTGAGTGTGTACAGCTCTCTCAGACATCGATAGCACCAACGTTGGATGAAGGCAACATCATGTCTCCGCCTGCACTTTCCTCACAAACCTGCATTTTTCCAGGGACACCCTACTCAACACCGTCTACACACAGCAGCCAGATCTCTGTCCATCAGATGTGGTCAAATAAAAGGCCACTTCCTCCGACCCATGACAAAGCTAAGAGGTTGACTCTATCCCTCTGTAAGCTGTTGGCTACCGAAATGCTGCCTTTCCGCCTAGTGGACACACAGGATTTTAGAGACCTTATGTCTGTCGCTGTGCCCCAGTACCAGATGCCTAGTCGCCACTACTTCTCTAAGAAAGGTGTGCCCGCGCTACACCAGCATGTCGCACACAACATCACCGCTTCCTTGAGAAACTCTGTGTGTGAACGGGTGCATTTCACCACCGATACTTGGACCAGTAAGCATGGACAGGGACGTTACATGTCGCTAACTGGGCACTGGGTAACTATGGTGATAGATGGTGAAGGGTCTGCTGCACAAGTCTTGCCGTCCCCACGACTTGTGTGTCAATCCTCTGTCTGTCCAAGTTCCGCCACAGCTTCTGCATCCTCCACCTCATCTGGGTCCTCCACCTCCGCCCCAAGCCTGCCTGGTCAGGCCACCAGCATTCTCACTGCGCAGAAGGAATCACGCACGCCTCATTACTATGCTGGCAGCAGAGCGCAACGGCATCAGGCGGTCTTTAGCTTGACATGTCTTGGGAATAAGAGTCACACAGCTGAGGAGTTGTGGTCAGCTCTGCGGTCCGAGTTTAATAAATGGTTGTCTCCACTCAACCTGCAGCCTGGTAAGGCCGTGTGCGACAATGCTGCAAACCTGGGTGCGGCACTTCGCCTGGGCATTGTGACACACGTACCTTGTATGGCTCACGTGTTGAACCTTGTCGTCCAGCAATTTTTAACACACTATCCCGGCCTAGATGGCCTTCTGAACAGGGCACGAAAACTGTCAGCTCACTTCCGCCGTTCAAGCGCCGCAGCAGAGCGACTTGCATCGCTCCAGAAGTCTTTCGGCCTGCCGGTTCATCGCCTGAAATGCGATGTGGCGACACGCTGGAATTCAACTCTCCACATGTTACAGCGACTGTGGCAGCACCGCAGAGCCCTGGTGCAATACGTCATGACGTATAGCCTGGGCCAACGAGATGCAGAGGTGGGGCAGATCACCCTGATGGAGTGGTCTCAGATCAAGGACCTATGCACCCTTCTGCACAGTTTCGACATGGCGACGAATATGTTTAGCTCTGACAATGCCATTATCAGCATGACGATTCCAGTCATTTACATGCTGGAGCACACGCTAAACACTATTCGGAGTCAGGGGGTGGGACAACATGAAGGGGAGGAACTACAGGAGGATTCATATGCGCAAGGGACAACAACATCACCAAGGTCCAGACGTTCATCATCACCAACGCAGCAGGCATGGGACCATGGGGAACAGGGATCGACAAGGGCGCATAGTAGCAGGCGAAATGTTGAGCAAGGTGCAGGAGAACATGAAGAAATGGAGGACGAACTGTCCATGGACATGGAAGACTCAGCGGATGAGGGAGACCTTGGTCAAATTTCAGTTGAAAGAGGTTGGGGGGAGATGTCAGAGGAAGAAAGAACGGGTAGCACCTCTATGCCACAAACACAGCGTGGACTTGGTCCGTATGGCTGCGCAAGACACATGAGTGCCTTTTTGTTGCACTACCTCCAACATGACAGTCGTATTGTCAAAATTAGAAGTGATGATGACTACTGGATTGCCACACTATTAGATCCCCGGTACAAGTCCAAATTTTGTGACATAATTCCAGCCATAGAAAGGGACGCACGTATGCAGGAGTATCAGCAGAAGCTGTTACTCGATCTTAGCTCGGCTTTTCCACCAAACAACCGTGCAGGTGCAGGGAGGGAATCTCCCAGTTGTAACTTGACAAACATGGGACGGTCTCGTCATCTTCAACAGTCTACCCGTACCAGTAGGACCGTATCTGGTGCCGGTAACAGCAATTTTATGGAATCTTTTCATAATTTTTTTAGACCCTCTTTTGCAAGGCCACCAGAGACAACAAGTCTGACACATACTCAACGGCTGGAGAGGATGATACAGGAGTATCTCCAAATGAACATCGATGCCATGACTGTGCAACTGGAGCCTTGCTCCTTTTGGGCTTCAAACCTAGAAAAATGGCCAGAGCTCTCCAGTTACGCCTTGGAGATTTTGTCGTGTCCAGCTGCCAGCGTAGTCTCTGAACGTGTATTCAGTGCTGCTGGGTGTGTGCTGACAGATAAGCGCACGCGTCTGTCCAGTGACAATGTGGACAGACTGACGTTCATCAAAATGAACAAGTCATGGATCCAGAAGGAATTTACTACCCCTGTGTCATCCTGGGGAGAGTAAATGCTTGTTGATTTGGAATGTGCTTGATGCAAATCAAAACATCCTGTTTGCAACTAGGGCCCAAGTGCTGCCACTGATGGGGTGGGTGTCTGTGTGGCCCAATTTTTGGAAAAAAGGGAGACTCCGCTTGGAGTAACCCTTGCTTGCTGTGTTTTTAAAAGAAGCCAAGATGAACAGAGCTGGGATCAGGAAAGACTTTGCTACCTACCCCGGTGTCATCCTGGGGACGGTTAATTATGGCGTATTTTTGAATGTGCTTGATGCAAATCAAAACATCCTGTTTGCAACTAGGGCCCAAGTGCTGCCACTGATGGGGTGGGTGTCTGTGTGGCCCAATTTTTGGAAAAAAGGGAGACTCCGCTTGGAGTAACCCTTGCTCGCTGTGTTTTTAAAAGAAGCCAAGATGAACAGAGCTGGGATCAGGAAAGACTTTGCTACCTACCCCGGTGTCATCCTGGGGACGGTTAATTATGGCGTATTTTTGAATGTGCTTGATGCAAATCAAAACATCCTGTTTGCAACTAGGGCCCAAGTGCTGCCACTGATGGGGTGGGTGTCTGTGTGGCCCAATTTTTGGAAAAAAGGGAGACTCCGCTTGGAGTAACCCTTGCTTGCTGTGTTTTTAAAAGAAGCCAAGATGAACAGAGCTGGGATCAGGAAAGACTTTGCTACCTACCCCGGTGTCATCCTGGGGACGGTTAAGAATAGCGTATTTTTGAATGTGCTTGATGCAAATGTAGCTGTGAAGTTTACAACTGGGGCACAACTGCTGCCACTGAAGGGGTGGGTGTGTGTGGGGCCCAATTTTTGGAAAAAAGGGAGACTCCGCTTGGAGTAACCCTTGCTTGCTGTGTTTTTAAAAGAAGCCAAGATGAACAGAGCTGGGATCAGGAAAGACTTTGCTACCTACCCCGGTGTCATCCTGGGGACGGTTAATTATGGCGTATTTTTGAATGTGCTTGATGCAAATCAAAACATCCTGTTTGCAACTAGGGCCCAAGTGCTGCCACTGATGGGGTGGGTGTCTGTGTGGCCCAATTTTTGGAAAAAAGGGAGACTCCGCTTGGAGTAACCCTTGCTTGCTGTGTTTTTAAAAGAAGCCAAGATGAACAGAGCTGGGATCAGGAAAGACTTTGCTACCTACCCCGGTGTCATCCTGGGGACGGTTAATTATGGCGTATTTTTGAATGTGCTTGATGCAAATCAAAACATCCTGTTTGCAACTAGGGCCCAAGTGCTGCCACTGATGGGGTGGGTGTCTGTGTGGCCCAATTTTTGGAAAAAAGGGAGACTCCGCTTGGAGTAACCCTTGCTCGCTGTGTTTTTAAAAGAAGCCAAGATGAACAGAGCTGGGATCAGGAAAGACTTTGCTACCTACCCCGGTGTCATCCTGGGGACGGTTAATTATGGCGTATTTTTGAATGTGCTTGATGCAAATCAAAACATCCTGTTTGCAACTAGGGCCCAAGTGCTGCCACTGATGGGGTGGGTGTCTGTGTGGCCCAATTTTTGGAAAAAAGGGAGACTCCGCTTGGAGTAACCCTTGCTTGCTGTGTTTTTAAAAGAAGCCAAGATGAACAGAGCTGGGATCAGGAAAGACTTTGCTACCTACCCCGGTGTCATCCTGGGGACGGTTAAGAATAGCGTATTTTTGAATGTGCTTGATGCAAATGTAGCTGTGAAGTGTACAACTGGGGCACAACTGCTGCCACTGAAGGGGTGGGTGTGTGTGGGGCCCAATTTTTGGAAAAAAGGGAGACTCCGCTTGGAGTAACCCTTGCTTGCTGTGTTTTTAAAAGAAGCCAAGATGAACAGAGCTGGGATCAGGAAAGACTTTGCTACCTACCCCGGTGTCATCCTGGGGACGGTTAATTATGGCGTATTTTTGAATGTGCTTGATGCAAATCAAAACATCCTGTTTGCAACTAGGGCCCAAGTGCTGCCACTGATGGGGTGGGTGTCTGTGTGGCCCAATTTTTGGAAAAAAGGGAGACTCCGCTTGGAGTAACCCTTGCTTGCTGTGTTTTTAAAAGAAGCCAAGATGAACAGAGCTGGGATCAGGAAAGACTTTGCTACCTACCCCGGTGTCATCCTGGGGACGGTTAAGAATAGCGTATTTTTGAATGTGCTTGATGCAAATGTAGCTGTGAAGTGTACAACTGGGGCACAACTGCTGCCACTGAAGGGGTGGGTGTGTGTGGGGCCCAATTTTTGGAAAAAAGGGAGACTCCGCTTGGAGTAACCCTTGCTTGCTGTGTTTTTAAAAGAAGCCAAGATGAACAGAGCTGGGATCAGGAAAGACTTTGCTACCTACCCCGGTGTCATCCTGGGGACGGTTAATTATGGCGTATTTTTGAATGTGCTTGATGCAAATCAAAACATCCTGTTTGCAACTAGGGCCCAAGTGCTGCCACTGATGGGGTGGGTGTCTGTGTGGCCCAATTTTTGGAAAAAAGGGAGACTCCGCTTGGAGTAACCCTTGCTTGCTGTGTTTTTAAAAGAAGCCAAGATGAACAGAGCTGGGATCAGGAAAGACTTTGCTACCTACCCCGGTGTCATCCTGGGGACGGTTAATTATGGCGTATTTTTGAATGTGCTTGATGCAAATCAAAACATCCTGTTTGCAACTAGGGTCCAAGTGCTGCCACTGATGGGGTGGGTGTCTGTGTGGCCCAATTTTTGGAAAAAAGGGAGACTCCGCTTGGAGTAACCCTTGCTTGCTGTGTTTTTAAAAGAAGCCAAGATGAACAGAGCTGGGATCAGGAAAGACTTTGCTACCTACCCCGGTGTCATCCTGGGGACGGTTAATTATGGCGTATTTTTGAATTTGCTTGATGCAAATCAAAACATCCTGTTTGCAACTAGGGCCCAAGTGCTGCCACTGATGGGGTGGGTGTCTGTGTGGCCCAATTTTTGGAAAAATGGGAGACTCCGCTTGGAGTAACCCTTGCTTGCTGTGTTTTTAAAAGAAGCCAAGATGAACAGAGCTGGGATCAGGAAAGACTTTGCTACCTACCCCGGTGTCATCCTGGGGACGGTTAATTATGGCGTATTTTTGAATGTGCTTGATGCAAATCAAAACATCCTGTTTGCAACTAGGGCCCAAGTGCTGCCACTGATGGGGTGGGTGTCTGTGTGGCCCAATTTTTGGAAAAAAGGGAGACTCCGCTTGGAGTAACCCTTGCTTGCTGTGTTTTTAAAAGAAGCCAAGATGAACAAGTCATGGGTCAGCAAAGACTTTATCTACCTACCCCGGTGTCATCCTGGGGACGGATAAGAATGGCGTATTTTTGAATGTGCTTGATGCAAATCAAAACATCCTGTTTGCAACTAGGGCCCAAGTCCTGCCACTGATGGGGTGGGTGTCTGTGTGGCCCAATTTTTGGAAAAAAGGGAGACTCCGCTTGGAGTAACCCTTGCTTGCTGTGTTTTTAAAAGAAGCCAAGATGAACAGAGCTGGGATCAGGAAAGACTTTGCTACCTACCCCGGTGTCATCCTGGGGACGGTTAATTATGGCGTATTTTTGAATTTGCTTGATGCAAATCAAAACATCCTGTTTGCAACTAGGGCCCAAGTGCTGCCACTGATGGGGTGGGTGTCTGTGTGGCCCAATTTTTGGAAAAAAGGGAGACTCCGCTTGGAGTAACCCTTGCTTGCTGTGTTTTTAAAAGAAGCCAAGATGAACAGAGCTGGGATCAGGAAAGACTTTGCTACCTACCCCGGTGTCATCCTGGGGACGGTTAAGAATAGCGTATTTTTGAATGTGCTTGATGCAAATGTAGCTGTGAAGTGTACAACTGGGGCACAACTGCTGCCACTGAAGGGGTGGGTGTGTGTGGGGCCCAATTTTTGGAAAAAAGGGAGACTCCGCTTGGAGTCACCTTGCGGTGTTTTACATGATTTTAGAATGGCGTGCCATGCCTATATCTGTGTGTCCTCCTCTTTTTCCTTGTCCAGCTGTTTTGTTTTCGCATGAGTATATGTCCTTGTCACTTTCCCATGTGTTTGTGTTGTGTTGTGAGTTGTTTGTCACCTTTTGGACACCTTTGAGGGTGTTTTCTAGGTGTTTTACTGTGTTTGTGATTGCCTGCCATTGTTTCCTATTGGCTCGAGTTCGGTTCGTCGAACGTTCGACGAGCCGAACTCGAACGGGAGCTCCGTTCGGCGAACCGACCTCGAGCCGAACCGGGACCGGTTCGCTCATCTCTACTCCTGGACATAGCATTCGAATTACCAGGTCCCTGAAGGCTGAAATGCGTAGTGGCCGGAAATCATGAACAATTACAATGGGCGTATGTGCTGTAGATCCTGCGTCAGTTGTAGCTTGAAACTTTGTCTTTTCACGGATTTGCCCGTCTCTCATGGTGTTGGGCTATTTTCGGATCAAAATGGTGTGTCCCTCCTTGGCCCGTATCATGGGTTATTTCAGGGGCAAATTTAACTCTCTTAGCACTTTTCTCCTTAATTGTGGCCGTTGAATTGTGGGGTCAAGGTCTATCCAACCAGCATATTTGTTGTTTTTCAGACAATTTAGGGCTCGTGCATAGTAATAATAACACAGGTTTCCAAGGGTAAAAATTTTTGAAAGATGTGATTTTTTTCATACTTTCGATCATTGGACTCAGTAAAAATATTGAAAAAATATCATCACGTACAGTTTTTTCACAAACACTGATTCTATAGGTGTTAGGGCCAGGTGGACGGGCAGACCCAGGAGGTGGATCCACTGGGCCGAACACCTTAATGAAGGCAAGGGGTCCGGTAGCCGGAGCACTACGGGTAGCAGGACAGTCCGTGCAAAAGAGTGGAATGGAGAAGTCCCTGGGACCACGGAGTCACTGATGGTAGTCCGGGTGACGGAGCTCAGGTTCGGAGGCCGAGATGTCAGGCAGAGTCCGGAACCGATGGAGCGAGAGGACGGGTCACCACAGGGATCAGAGATGGTACGGACTGACGGGATGGCAGATAGTCAGCGTTCGGGGTTCGGGAATCGGCAGGACCGGATGGCGAGGCAGGAGCGGCTCTAGAAGAGAGATAGGTAAGTATATCACAGAGACACAAGGAGACCTGACTCCTAGCTTAGGAAACACGAAGAACAGGCCCCGCCCACTTGGACATTAAACCCCTTTATACCCTGTACCTGTGTGTTCAATTTCCTGTCAGTGGACGCTGGCCCTTTAAGAGAGGGTCAATGACCGCGCGCGCGCCCTAATGCGCATGCGCGAGGCCCGGGTGCCAGAAGCCAGGGCAGGGAGCGGTGTATAGGAAGCAGGGGAGCCGGCCTGGAGCAGGGCTGCCGACGGGCGCCGGGAGCGGGGACCGGGCCGCCTGGGGACCGCAGGTGGTGGAGGCTGGAGACCGTGGAGCGGGGGATGTCTGCCAGAGGAGCCGGGGAGCGAAGCAGGGAAGCCGGGGAGCGTGGCAGGTGAGCCGGGGGGCAGAGCAGGGGACCCGGAGAGCGTGACAATAGGTTTCCAAAAGGTTAGAATTCTGAAAAGATTCCCTCCATACTTTTCTGAAGATGGTGCTCTAGTGTATTCAAGCAATGTTCCTGTGCTGATGGAAAATGTAACATTAAGTACAATGTGAGCGAGTGGAGACACGTCATTGTTTCATCCAAAAAGTCTGAAAGCTGTGCTACTGCTCAATGGCAGTAAGTATTCTTCAGTGTGTGTAGGGCATGTGTCGCGGGCAGAGGGGCCACGCACGCTACGCTCGGGTTCGGGGACTTCTGCTGCTGCTGCTGCTCGGTGGCTCGAGCGGAGGGCCAGATCCGGGGACTCGAGCAGCGCTCCTCGCCCACGAGTGAAAAGGGGGTGGTTTGTTTGGGGAGATAGTTAGTGACGTCACCCACAGGTCGTGGTGATAATGGGCACCACCACTGCTGGTGACGGGGATCCCGGGAGCGATGGCAGGGAGCAGCTAGGATGTTGGTTCCCCCTCCGTGGGTAGGGGTTGGTGATCCCGGGGCCCGGTGGCGGTACGGGGAGGCTGGATGGCTGGGGTGTACGTACCGAGGGAGCCCGTTTGCCCGCAGGCGCTGGCCCTTGGATCTCTAGCCTATGGCGGTGGCTTTTTATCCTCACGGTGTGGACGGTTGCCTTCTGTCGGGTCTTGGGTGTTAGGGAACCCCTGGGATTCCGGTCACTCTCGGATTTGACCATTGTCGGCGGCTCCTAGCCTGGTCAGGGTCCAATGGCCCTGCCTTTGTGCTTGGTACAGATCCGCTCACCGGTTCAGTTCCCCTCGGGTCACCGCCCGTCCCCGGTCCTACGGTTCAGCTGACTTGTACCACCTCCTGCAGACGGCCACCACCGTCTGCCGACCTTGCTGACAGTGCCTGGGCTCCTACCCAGACACTAACAGTTTCTGTCCTCTCACTTTCCACTACAAAACTAAACTAACTGCTTTTTCCCGCCTCCAGGCCTGTGAACTCCTCGGTGGGTGGGGCCAACCGCCTGGCTCCGCCCCACCTGGTGTGGACATCAGACCCTGGAGGAGGCAACAAGGATTTTGTGTGACTGATGTAGACTATCCAGGGGAGGGGGTGTGTGTGATTTTGTGTTTGTGACTACCTGGCTAGTCCAGGGCGTCACACATGCTATGCACTTGGAAGAAAGCTGTGAGAATTTAGACTTTATTCTCAAGAAACTTAACTACAAGGAGCATGGATGGTCAATATGTGGTGGTCTAAAAATGTTCTCATTGCTTCTTGGGCAGCAAGGAGGATATATTAAATACCCATGCTGTTCTGCCTCATGGCAGCCTGCTAATAGTCATTCATTGAAATTTCTGTTACAACCCCTAGAGGTCATTGTTATTCTTTTGAATTGCTGAGTTTCCCTTTAAGCTAAATGTATTCTGGGTAAGGAATGCCTCCCTGAGCTGAGAAGAAGCCTGCAGCCATTTTCTCTTTGGATTTGTCAGGAAAGGACATGCCAACTTACCTCTCTGTACATTCACCCCTGCCTAGTGTAATCCGGTGAGCAAAGCAAATTACATGTGTTAGTGATAGAATCCTAGATGGAAGAGTGTAGTAAATGCATTGTACATTGTACTTCTACACCTTTAGTGTCATCCCTGTCTTGTTTGTCTAGATAGGATTTCTATGTATTGCAGATGCAGTGACCTTTCACCTACATTCTCGTAAGAACTGCATCTCATGTACTGTTATGCTATGTTAACTCTGTATTAACACTGTACTGACTGTAATCATTTTCTTGTTATAGTTTTTACCCGTATAAAACAGTATCTTGGATATACCGTATTCTGTCTTCAACTGCATCTTGGATATTCCTATATTCACTGTATATTCCATGTATACTGCAATCAAGTTCACGTTACCAGCTAATAAATCAAGGCTATTGAACTCCACAGTCTGTTTATTTGAAATGTGAACTAGGGTTTAGCTGTATGCTAGAGATTCACAGCATTACGTAAAAGAAGGCAGAACACATGCTTTTTGTGTGAATTGGAAAGCCAGGTTAGGACTCTTCACTGGAGCAAAAAAAATTGGCCAACAAGAACATCTTTGTAACCGGGACTCAAGAACATTGTTGCATAAAGCTTAGTTGATCCCACCTAAAGTTCTCTTGCCACCACTCCACTGTAAGCTTGGACTGATGAAGCTGTTTGTGAAAGCGCTACTGAAAGAAGGAGAGATGTTTAAGTACCTGTGTACCAAGTTTCAGGGACTGTCAGAATCAAGTCTGAAGGAAGGTGTGATGCCCTGACAAAACCAGGTAGTTACAGATAGGCCCCCGCACAACACCTTTCCTCACTTAGGAAACACACAGCCGACCTGAAACCCTAGTCACCTAGGACCCTGAAGCCAGGACCGAAACCAGCGGCCTAGCTAATTAAATGATTGAGGGCAGGATTATAGGTCCTATCCCACCTAAAGTCCCTCAAAGAAGACAACAGCCCACTGATAGGGATAAGGCCACCGCCAGGGCCCTTAGATCCCACGGGCCAGCGCCTGCGGGCACGGCTCCTTAGGCCATATCCAGCCGGGAGCGGACTCCTGAGTTCCAGACCAGGCAGTCCACCATACACAAAAACAAGTGCAGAGTAAAGGACAGCGACCACCAGCCTGGGTGGGGGACCTGAATGCAACCGGCCGGGGCGGCAGGCCACCAGCACCTTTGGTTTACCGAAAGACTCGTGTGATTCATTTACTGTGAGTAACCAAACATCCCCCTGCTTGCTCAGGCGCGCCGGCCCTTGCCATCACCATACCCTGCACAAAGACACTGGGCCCCGGGGCAATCATCCCTACACACGGAGGGGTTAACATCCAGCTGCCACTACATCTCTCCCGGGTATCCCATAACGGCAGCGGTGGTGTCCCACCTCACCACACACCGTTGGTGGCGTCACAAACTTAATACGGCCTAGCCCATACATCTACATTCCTCCTTTTATTCGACATGTCCGCGAGACCCCCGGGTCGAGCCACTCTCTTAGAAGGTCTGGATCCGACCAACGGCGGCTGCTGGCACAGGGGCAGCACAAAAGCATTTTTGTGGGTTCGGATATTCAGAAACCCATGAATGAAGGATGACGTGTTTTAAACAATAATGAAAACTGTTGAAAAAAGGGCTTGGGACTCTTTGAAAGAAGCAATAAATACGTTTCTAGGTAACAACAAAGAATCAAAATTTAAGTCCATCGTGGAGAACATGCTGAAACGTTTCAAAGCCTTGGGTTGTCTAATGAATTTGAAGTTACATTTTTTACATTCCTATTTGGACTACTTGTCTGAAAACCTTGGTGCTGGTGGGAAGAACAAGAAGGTTTTCATCGGAATATCAAGGAGATGGAACGACGATACCAAAGTAAATGAAACGTGAACATGATTGCCGGATGCTTCACAGAGAAGATCCACAGGCCTTCTATAAGAGAAAAGGGGGATCTAGAGAAAAGGAAAAAGTGCAAGAATAAATTTCTAATAAAGTTGCAGAATGACTGTACAATAAATAAATGTATTTTATATATAAAATTGTGAATATTTTTGGTTACAATAAGTATTTTTCTTGTTCATGTCACTTGTATGTAACTTCACACATGGATTGTACAAAATCAATATTTGATGGTTAAAAAAAAATATTTATTTTTTTTTTTAAATCAGGACATTAGAAAACATAATAATCAGTCACTGGATTTGAAGTTTCATAAACCAAAATTTTACATAGCTGTGTAATTTGTCGGGCACCCACCGACAATAGAATAGCGCCAGATTTAGGAAGCTGGCTGAGGTCTGCAAAGTCTGTAGCCAGGTGACAAAATTGTCCAACCTGGGTTTCTTCCTTAAGTAGTCTCTGGTATGATGATATGGTATAATCCTGGCAGCCGGAGTCGAAATCCCTAGATTGCGGTTATGATCTCCAATCGGAATTGGAGCCCCTAGATTGAAGCCATGTAGCCAAGTGATCCTCTAGTTGAAGCCAAAGTCCCTAGACCGAGTCCACAAGGCATCCTGGTTCTGATCCCCTAGCCAGCTCCTAAGAGCTTAGACTAGATCATGCAACATCCATCAACAACCTGGTGACTCCAAGAAGTCCCCTTTTATAGCCATAACCTTCCCTTAGGATATACTGTGCCCTTATCAGATTGGTTGTACAAGGTTGCTTCTCTTATTGGATGAATTTCAAGCTGCATGGATAATGTTCATTTAAATGATGTGGATAGAAAGACTGAAGATATCTACATGTAGTCTGAAATCCATCATGAATCAATACTATTTTACACAGTCATAAGCAGCCCATGGGCATTCACCTGCATTCAAACCAATAACAGCTCATAGACCAGACAATCCATCTACCACTGGACCAAAGACAGGAAGTTAAATCCACTGCCTGCGGTAACCAACTTAATCCTATAGGCTACTCACACAACAAACCCAACAGAAAGGAAAAAAACATGGCTTCGATTATCCACCCAATGAAAACGCATAACCATTGTGAGCCATTGGACAATGCAATTGGACACTTGGTGACATGGTGCACGGCCCAATGAATCAAGTCTTTACTTCATATTCACGGTTTAAGCCCTTGGGTTCTAATGTGCCCAGAGTACATATCCAGAAAGATTCTCTTTCTTTGAGCTAAACACAAGTCAACAATACATTGTAAGCAGATTCTATTACCAGTCCCACACCATTTTGTGACGCATAATCACACAGTGATCCAATTAAGATTCCAAGTCATCGGACATGTCCAAGCCATACGCAGAGGAGGCAATAGAATTAGGAAGCTCAAAGAAAGGGAATCTTTCTGGATATATACTCTGGGCACATTGGAACCCAAAGGCTTAAACCATGAATATGAAGTACAGACTTGATTCATTGGGCCATGCATGGACATAATGGACATAAGTGTTGTGTGACAAGACAGACACAGGAAAGGACATGATAACAGGTGTAGGGACCAACAAGGTGAGACAAGGGGTATCAGGATAGGGTCAAGTAGGTATGAATGTAGTAATGGGGCAGGCATAGAGAATTGTATGTGAATGTGAATTACAATAAATCACTAAGGAAAGGAATATGTGAGTGTGTGCCTAATGTAAACTAATATTGTACTGGCAAAATTATAGATGGAAAGGGAGAAGGGGAGGGGGGAGAGAGGAGGCTGTAATTGACTACAAGGGTATGAGTTATGAGTGATCATAGGGATAGTGTTACATAAGTGGAAATACCTATGGAGGACCGGATGTGTAAGCGCATACCTTATACAAACCTATAGAGTGCTGATGGGTGAGAGTGTGATGTTAGATATAAGACATCCTATAGTGAATAGTGAGCCGTAATCAAGTGCAACAGGGATATTTCACGTGACTATGGGAACCTGGAAGGTAAAGAAAGGGGAGAAAAAACTGTTAGACAAGGTAATCAGACATAATGTAACCAGTTGATCAGACATGATCACCTGGTTTGAGACCCCCTGCCTTACACTATATAGATATCATGTTCATTCCCCATCTATCTTGCTCAGGAGAGCATCTCCCTCCCCCGGCACCAAGAGCAGCTCATACTGAATTGTTACATTGACTAGTAACACTGCACACAGAAATGCACCTTAATATTCCACTGTTAACCCTTTCCTCCCAGCAGTAACACACAACTCCTCACCTTGATATCATGGTGATTTATGGTCAGAATGACTTCAATGCGATCAGTGATTTCTATTCTAGCTCTGCTCACATAGATTTTATATCCACACTCAACTATAGGCCGTTCTTCATATTTTGGGGGCTTTTAGTCAGATATACTAGTTTGTGCCTGTATAGTATTGGTGTAGATGGGAGTGTAGGGCATGGGTTACATGGCACTGTGGTGGAATACTGATGGGAGGTATTGGTGCTGTGTTTGATGCTTCTACTGGGTATTTTCCTACAAATACTGGAACAGCTCACTGCTTAGAATGATCCTTCCCAGCTCTATAATATATTATATATACCCCACAATGCAGGCTCACACACACATTTGTCTCAAGTGTGTTGTAGGGACACAGATACAGTCTTGGTCATGTGACTAAAGGCTACTTTACACACTGCGATATCGGTCCCGATATCGCTAGTGTGGGTACCCGCCCCCATCTGTTGCGCGACACGGGCAAATCGCTGCCCATGCCGCACAAACACCGACCAGACCCGTCACACATACTTACCTGCCCGGCGACGTCGCTGTGTCCGGCGAACCGCCTCCTTTCTAAGGGGGCGGTCCGTGCGGCGTCACAGCGACGTCACTGAGCGACCGCCCAATAGCAGCGGAGGGGCGGAGATGAGTGGCCGGAACATCCCGCCCACCTCCTTCCTTCCTCATAGCGGCTGGGAGGCAGGTAAGGAGAGGTTCCTAGTTTCTGCGGTGTCACACGGAGCGATGTGTGCTACCGCAGGAGTGACGAACTACATCGTTACTGCTGCAGTAACGATAATCGAGAATGGAGACCCATGTCACCGATGAGCGATTTTGCACGTTTTTGCAACGATGCAAAATCGCTCATCGGTATCACACGCAGCAACATCGCTAATGCGGCCGGATGTGCGTCACAAATTCCGTGACCCCAACGACTCCGCATTAGCGATGTCGCAGCGTGTAAAGCCCCCTTTAGTGGGAGTGGTGTACAGGGTCTTAGCAGTAAAGAGTATTCCATATTTCTGCCAGATACCCACAGAGATATTGAAATCTGAAAAAAGAGACTTCTGCTCATTGAAGGTAAGAACTGCTCACATAGCGTTCAACTCCACAGCAAACGAGTGCTCTAGCACTGGCATCTCAGCAGGGATATTCCCCTACTACACATGTGTGTCTAGGTCACTGTGACAGTTTACAGGACATAACTCAGGGCACCTAGACAGAAGGCAGAGGGACTACTTTCTATTTCTGGTGTAGAGCTTAGTACAATATATATATATTTATACTATTACATGGGACACATGTACCTTGTATTACCATTATTCGCTGTATATGAACCCCTTTTCTCCGGGCATTATTTGTCTATAGCATTTTTCACGAACCTGAGGCAACTGAGAACCCTTCAGTGAAGGAATTCCACTAACCCTCACAATACCTACCAGGGGCCTCCCTGCAGTAACTCAGGTAGTTGTACCCATTCTCTTTCCGCATTCTATGTGTTCTTCTTCTTTCTTCTTTTTTTTCTTTTTTCTTCTTTTTATTTCTATCATGTAGTTCAGGGGTTTATAGATATATGTCCTGCATCTCATATTTCCTTTAGTGGTGCTTCTTACCCATTCTCATATCATTTACCCTAGTATTTCATGATCCTGAGGCGACTGAGAACCCTTTAATAAAGGAATCCTTTTTCACCTGAATTGTCAAGTGATACTTACCAGTGACTATCACGTAATGTTACAGGTAGTTCCATTTTCTTCCTCTTCTTTCTCTCCTTTCTTCTTTGTCACACGGTCCATTGTGTTATAGCCCACGTGTCATGATAACACTTGTACCATCTTTTCATTTAGATTCCACCTACAATTATTTACCGATTCCAGTTCTGGAATAGGCTTTCATCATCTACTCACTAGAATTCTCAAGTTCATAAGGTACTGAGACATATACATGTTCACACCATTATAAAGAACAAAGTATAAACATTGAGGTTTTTCTCACACCCATGTTCCTGTGTTCTTTGATATGATATGTGTTCATTTCCTTCACTATATAGGATTGCAAGTTTTCCATTTGTACCTTAATGGCAATGACGCTATACAATTGAACACATATCATCCTGTTATCCATATAGGTGTGTATTTACCTGCTTGACTATTTTTGGTTGTTTGATCCAGAATGTTTCTCCAGATAGGTCATGTGGAAATTTTCTTTCCTCAGTACAAATGTTTTCACTATGGCTTTGGAAAATTTTTTTGTATGTGCATCATGGTCATTTGACCCATTGTACTCTCAAGTAGCAATATATTGTACTGTTATGTTGTACTATGTACTAATTACGTGTTTATATGGTTTTGTAACCCTTTATGATCTTAGATAACTTTATCCTTGATAAAGACCTAAAAACAAGTTCAAAACGTTGGATGAATTATCCTTTTGCACAAATAAAGAATTTTCAGCATTCTAAGAGTTCTTTTCTTACGTTATTGATCACTATAGTGTGCCAGAGCTATTTCTATTGAATTAACTCTTATTTTTTCTGAGCACCTGCTATATACACAGTGAGCCAGACATATTCAATTTTCATTCAGAAGGCAGAGGGAAGCCTTAGCAGCTGAGCCTATATCTTGGCTTGTGAGCATTAGAACAGGCCGGCGATTACAGGGTAACATGAAAAATGTCCAGCTTGCATTATGACTAGAACATGACAATATCCTTTTAAGTACTAACCTATGATGCGTTCCTAAGCAGTTGATGTTATATGTTCTACATTTCATTTTCTGCATACTTTACAAGTAGTAGAATTTGCTTTGATATAGGCAACTGGATTTTCACAATGAAAAGGCAAAGGATAACGCCCGAAAAAGACGCCATACATTATGTCAGTGCCATCACTGACAAACCTGGATTGACCATGAAATACATCAATCCCCTTAAAGGTGAGTTAAAACAAGTTTTAACTAAATTGCCTTAATATTGTCATGCATTAGAATGACTGTCTTAGGTAATGATAAATATTTTCTACAGGAAGAGGAGTGTTTGCTGAAACTGAAATCGAAAAAGGGAGTTTTGTTGCAGAATATCGAGGTGAGCTCACGTATGCACTTACGATGGTAGACAACTACTCGAGATTTATGGTTGTGGTACAAGTCAAAGATCTAATGGCCCATACTGCAGCGAAGGTCTTCCAAGCACACTTATGCAGACCTCATGGCTACTCAGAGAGAGTCCTCACAGATCAAGGCACTGCCTTTGAAGCGGAAATCTTCAAGGACTTCTGCAGCTTTTACCGATGCAGGAAGATGCGTACTACACCCTACCATGCTCAAACCAATGGTTATCAACCTGCTCAGGACTTTACCCCATATTCCAGATGTGGCCTTACAAGTGATTTATAGAGGGGTAACAATACGTTGGGATCATCGGATCTAATCTCCCTTTTTATACACCCTAAAATCTTGTTTGCGTTAGAATAAACAATAACATCATAAAGGTATAGCAGTACCGTTTCAAAGTTTCGGTGTCCCAAGCAGCATTCCATCAGCCTCTGGAAGGTTCCTGGCAAATTGCACAGCTCGAAGGGCATGCTTTTGAACTCGCAGAGACCCATCGGGGTGGCAAAGGCGGTCTTCTTCCGGTCTGCCTCAGCAACGGACACTTGCCAATAGTGACTAGTGAGATCAAGGGTAGAAAAATAATTTGCAGTTGTCAATGCAGCTAGCTATTCCTCAATACAGGGGAGTGGTGCTGTCCTTCTTCTTTAACAGGACCAACGGAGCTGCCCAGAGGCTACAACTGTCACGGATAACCCCAGCCTCCTTCATGTTGCTCAACATGTCCTTGGTACACTGGTAATGTGCAGGTAGATTTGGCTTATATCTCTCTTTGATGGGTGGGTGTGCACTTGTGGGGATGTAGTGTTTGACCCCTTTTATTTTTCAAAAGTCTAGCGGATGTTTGCTGAAGACTTGCTCGTATTCTTGCACTAGCCTGTAGACCCCCTTCTTGTGATGTGAAGGTGTGGAGTCAGTGCCTACGTGTAATTCCTTACACCACTCCTCTGGCTGACTTGGTGAGCTGTCACTGAATGGGTGGGCTGAAGCAATGGTGGATGCTGCTGTTTGGATAGCATGTGTATCTACTGAGAACAGCTTATCAATGGTGGCAAATCGGAGCAGCTTAATCTTTTGCTCTCCGCAGTTCAACACTCTCATGGGCACTCTTCCCTTCCATATTAATGAATAAAACTATGATGTAAATAGCATATAGATACCCCACAAATGCAGATAAAAGTAGGTTATGGGAAAAGGGGGAAGAGAGAAACAGGAAAATAGTGGAATAAAGTATAACTTCCAGGTGGGAGAGGAAATGGCAGCACAGCCAGTGGAGGTGAAGCAAGGGGAGCCTGCAACTAAAGAGTTGAGAGCGTTATCACATGGTGACTGAGCCTGATTGTAACGGGAGCATAGAGGTGCCGATCCTGTCTTACCTGCGTTGGTGTAGAAGTGGGTGTCCTGTGGTGGAGTCAGCTATGTGCAGTGGTGGCCGTGGGTTCTTTTATGTGCGACCGTAGTAATAGCTGTGCCCACTTCCTGTATGGGAGTGGAATGCAGTGAGGCTAATGGAACGCACGCCTGCGCATTTGTGTTTAACGTCGCGCATGTGCAGAACGGAGAAAAGGCTGCGCTCACTTCCTAATGAAAGGGAGTGAGACGCAGCTGGGAAGGGAAGGGAAAAGATTAGGGTTTGGGGATGATGAAAGGGCTTTCTACGGGCAAGGATGGCAAAGGGTGGCAGTGACGGAAAGTCAGGCAGATGGTCCTGTCCTGTCCTGTCCGTCCGTCTTTTTGTATCATGAATTGGAAAGACTGCAAGGGGGAGGGGAGGTGCTTGTGCCCAAAAGGAGGAGTTATTCAGATTCATTGCAGTGGGCGGCGGCTGCAAAAAGTACCATTCTCCTTGTTTTTGCTCTGCAAAACAGCCTTTTCAAGGGTTTGGCTTGGGTGACAAAATGTCTTCTGTAGGCGTGGGTTTGTCTCCCTCTCCCTAAGATGTGTCCGGTATAGGCCAGGGTGCCACTCAAGGCCGTAACCAATTCGGGTTATAGCTTCTCGGCCTTTTGGCTAAGATCAAGTGTAGTTTCGGAGGACGCTACCTTGGTCGGTACTGGAAGGTGCCTGGGATTGCACGTCTGCCGGCCTTGAGGGAGTGTGTGCGCCTTCTGGTGACACATAGCCCTCTTGTGCCTGGACGGTTCCCAGGCAACGGGAGGCGATCACCTTTGTTATTTTGAAGTCCTACTGATAAACAGAAAAAAAAAAAATTAAATCTGTTCTTATCAGTTTAATATCTGATACGTCCCCTCTCTAGGGACCATATATTAAATGGATTTTTAGAACAAGGAGATGGAAAAAATCTTGCTCTGTCCACTCCACGCATTGACCTGGTATTGCAGTACCTCCAGGACCGGTGCACCCCTTCTTAACCGAGTTTCCAAAAGCAGAACTCAATTCACCTGATTCAAATGAGCCTCATTAGTGAATTGAAAGAAAGCAAAAACTTTATATGCACCTCAATTTGGCCAATTCACTTTTCACACTTTCACCCTTTTTTTTTATCTTTCACACCTTTTACTTGCTTTATTGATGCAAAAGCTGTGCCAAATAGCAAACTCATCTCCACTCAACTTGACCAACTCTGCTATGTCCCGTGCAGTATCTTATTCTCAGTCTTATCTAGATCATTTGCAATTGAATAGAATAGATCCCTTTTGGACACATTGGATTCAGCTGCTGCAGTGACTGCAGGTGTTAGAAGATGCAGACTTGGCATCAGGTGCTGTCTATCAGATTCCACTCCAATTAAAGCTTCCATTGTTTTTCGGTGTTTTCTTTGAGCAATGTCTTTAGTGATCTGTTGGCTCCCTCTCCTGGAGGAAGAGTTTGCTTGCTCTTGGACTTTCAAAAAGAGAGGTCATGATAGACATTTAGCTTCTGAGCCCAATTGGGGACAGTCATGGGTGATGAATGTTTTGCAACCTGCTGCGAAGCCTGATACCGCAATATAAGGAACGTCAAATACTAAGAATGGGCGGCCTATGAAAGAATTAGTACTTTCATTAAGCATACTTAAACGGCTAATTGGGAATAGACAAACTGTAAAAAGCCCTCTGAGAAAGCCCCTCTCTATCCTTTGTCAGTAAGCTTTTCTGTAGTCTGCCTGTTGATGTATTTTCCGTTTGAACAGTGCACAACATGAAGTGACGGAACACTGGCTTGTCACAATGTCCCCCGCTGACATCACAATAGCGCTGCTGCCTAGAAAGCCAGCTGCGCAGCAGAAGTTGCTCTTTGGGTGGGATGGTGGGCTAATGTATCTATTCCTGCTTGGTGAGAGTTTGACATGATCTAGAGCAACGAGTTCCAGCGGCTAGCGGTTGATTATTGGCTGTAATGGGGCTTTCTGGCTGGTGCTAGCCTTTCTTCTTAGCACACAGGAACCACAATCCCTACACCATGCTTCGATGGATTCTCTCATCCCAGCCCAGTAAAACTACATATTTCACACAGTTATAGGCAGCCCATGGGCATTCACCTGGATTAAAACCCATAACAGCTCATAGACCAAACAATCAATCTACCACTGGACCAAAGACAGGAAGCTAAATCCACTGCCTGCGGTAACTAACTTAATCCTATAGGCTACTCACACAACAAACCCAAGAGAAAGGAAAAAAACATGGCTTCGATTATCCATCCAATGAAAACGCATAACCATTGTGAGCCATTGGACAATGCAATTGCACACATGGTGACATGGTGCACGGCCCAATGAATCAAGTCTGTACTTCATATTCACGGTTTAAGCCCTTGGGTTTTAATGTGTCCAGAGTACATATCCAGAAAGATTCCCTTTTTTTGTGCTAAGCACAAGTCAACAATACATTGTAAGCAGATTCTATTACCAGTCCCACACCATTTTGTGACGCATAATCACACAGTGGCCCAATTAAGATTCCAAGTCATCGAACATGTCCCAGCCATACGCAGAGGAGGCAATAGAATTAGGAAGCTCAAAGAAAGGGAATCTTTCTGGATATATACTCTGGGCACGTTGGAACCCAAGGGCTTAAACCATGAATATGAAGAACCGACTTGATTCATTGGGCCGTGCACATTTTTTCTAACGCCCGGTTCTTTTTCGTGTTCACACTATATATGGTTCCACTATGTATGGAGTTCCATTCTTCCTTGTTTTTTATTTGTCATGTTTGTCATGTCTGATCAACTGGTTACATTATGTCTGATTACCTTGTCTAACAGTTTTTTCTCCCCTTTCTTTACCTTCCATGTTCCCATAGTCACGTGAAATATCCCTGTTGCACTTGATTACGGCTCACTATTCACTATAGGATGTCTTATATCTAACATCACACTCTCACCCATCAGCACTCTATAGGTTTGTATAAGGTATGCGCTTACACATCCGGTCCTCCATAGGTATTTCCACTTATGTAACACTATCCCTATGATCACTCATAACTCATACCCTTGTAGTCAATTACAGCCTCCTCTCTCCCCCCCTCCCCTTCTCCCTTTCCATCTATAATTTTGCCATATATACTAGCAAACACTCAGTGTACCTAGTGGCATCCTATTCGTGGCTATTGGACCTTGCTATAGTCCCACTAGTGCCAAGACATTTGCAGAGCGCATCTGCCTGCGTTGCACACTCCAACTAATTATAAGTAAGCCATTATACTAGCAAACACTCAGTGTACCTAGTGGCATCCTATTCGTGGCTATTGGACCTTGCTATAGTCCCACTAGTGCAAAGACATTTGCAGAGCACGTCTGCCTGCATTGCACACTCCAACTTTTTTAAACTAAGCAATTTTACTAGCAAACACTCAGTGTACCTAGTGGCATCCTATACGTGGCTATTGGACTTTGCTATAGTCCCACTAGTGCCAAGACATTTGCAGAGCGCATCTGCCTGCGTTGCACACTCCAACTAATTTTAACTTAGCCATTATACTAGCAAACACTCAGTGTACCTAGTGGCATCCTATACGTGGCTATTGGACTTTGCTATAGTCCCACTAGTGCCAAGACATTTGCAGAGCGCATCTGCCTGCGTTGCACACTCCAACTAATTATAAGTAAGCCATTATACTAGCAAACACTCAGTGTACCTAGTGGCATCCTATACGTGGCTATTGGACCTTGCTATAGTCCCACTAGTGCCAAGACATTTGCAGAGCGCATCTGCCTGCGTTGCACACTCCAACTAATTATAAGTAAGCCATTATACTAGCAAACACTCAGTGTACCTAGTGGCATCCTATACGTGGCTATTGGACTTTGCTATAGTCCCACTAGTGCCAAGACATTTGCAGAGCGCATCTGCCTGCGTTGCACACTCCAACTAATTATAAGTAAGCCATTATACTAGCAAACACTCAGTGTACCTAGTGGCATCCTATACGTGGCTATTGGACCTTGCTATAGTCCCACTAGTGCCAAGACATTTTCAGAGCGCATCTGCCTGCGTTGCACACTCCAACTAATTATAAGTAAGCCATTATACTAGCAAATACTCAGTGTACCTAGTGGCATCCTATCTGTGGCTATTGGACTTTGCTATAGTCCCACTAGTGCCAAGACATTTGCAGAGCGCATCTGCCTGCGTTGCACACTCCAACTAATTATAAGTAAGCCATTATACTAGCAAACACTCAGTGTACCTAGTGGCATCCTATACGTGGCTATTGGACTTTGCTATAGTCCCACTAGTGCCAAGACATTTGCAGAGCGCATCTGCCTGCGTTGCACACTCCAACTAATTATAAGTAAGCCATTATACTAGCAAACACTCAGTGTACCTAGTGGCATCCTATACGTGGCTATTGGACTTTGCTATAGTCCCACTAGTGCCAAGACATTTGCAGAGCGCATCTGCCTGCGTTGCACACTCCAACTAATTTTAACTTAGCCATTATACTAGCAAACACTCAGTGTACCTAGTGGCATCCTATACGTGGCTATTGGACTTTGCTATAGTCCCACTAGTGCCAAGACATTTGCAGAGCGCATCTGCCTGCGTTGCACACTCCAACTAATTATAAGTAAGCCATTATACTAGCAAACACTCAGTGTACCTAGTGGCATCCTATACGTGGCTATTGGACTTTGCTATAGTCCCACTAGTGCCAAGACATTTGCAGAGCGCATCTGCCTGCGTTGCACACTCCAACTAATTTTAACTTAGCCATTATACTAGCAAACACTCAGTGTACCTAGTGGCATCCTATACGTGGCTATTGGACTTTGCTATAGTCCCACTAGTGCCAAGACATTTGCAGAGCGCATCTGCCTGCGTTGCACACTCCAACTCATTATAACTAAGTTGCATTGTCAGGGATATTTATTCTTTATTATTCTGCTGTTAATAAAGCTAGACCACCACTGCAATCTTCACCACCTCTCAATTTTTACTACCACATTTTCAGTCCACAATCTTGTCGCAATCAACATGAGTGGCAAAATGACAGATGCTGGTGGAAAGGGGAAGAGGCGTGGTGGAAAAGGCAAAAAAGGTTTTGTCTGTGGGGAAAGTGGCAAAGCTCCATTATCATCTGCTGAAGATAGACCATCTACCAGCAAAAGTAAGATGTCTACTACTTACCGTGGACAATCCGATGTGCTCCCTTTTTTACGGACACGAACAACAGGAAGAAAGGTAGATGATGGGCAAAAAAGGAAAATGCTTGAATGGATCTCAAGTGGTCCAACAAGTGCCCTCTCAGCCACTTCAAGTACCGCATCCAAAAAACACCAGTCCTCTGAGTTGTCATCCCAATCACACTTGATTTCTCCCAGCTCTGAAGTCTCCATCAGCCCTGCACAGTATGGTGGAACTGAGATGGCTGAGTCTGCAGAGCTGTTCAGTCACACTATAGCCTGGGAATCAGAGGTCTGCTCCCAAGCTACAGTGAGTACAGAACAGGAAATGGTCTGCAGTGATGCCCAGAACCTTTGTGACTCTGATTCAGGCCGTGAGGACCAAGTTTCTGAGCATAATGTTGACCCTTTGTCACAAACTGTAACACCTGTGGTTATAGACAATGAGGAACATACTGATGAAGATGAGACGCAGATACCCGATTGGGATGACAACTTAAATATTCGGTCAGGGCAAGAAGAGGCTCGGTCTGAGGGGGAGGGGAGTGCAAACACAACAATTGATGATGAAGTTCTAGATCCCACCTACTGTCAACCCCCAGTCAGGCACTCGAGGAGGTCAACAGAGGCGGTGGAGGAGGATGCAACCGACGACGAAGTTACCTTGCGCCTTCCTGGACAGAGTCGGAGCACTGGTAGCACGTCTACAACTGCATCCTCAGCCACCACTCTGCCTATGAGCATTATTCGGGGTGGATCAACAGGTCGCATGGCCTCTAAGCCTTGCCTAGCCTGGTCCTTTTTTGACATAGAAAAAGATCGCCCAAATCATGTGATATGTAAAATTTGTCATGATTCTCTTAGTAGAGGTCAAAACCTCAGCAGTTTGACAACTTCTTCCATGAATCGTCACATGAATAAATATCATAGGTCCCGGTGGGAAGCTCACTGTGCTGCAATGCTGCAAGAGCGAACCATCCACCGCCCGCCCCTTCCAGTGCATCCGCGCGCTCTTCATCTTCTAGGACTGTGGGGACAGCTGTCACACCTGTTTTTCCACGCCAAACTTCCACCACTGTAACCGCAACAGGCAGTTTGCTTGTAAGGTCGTCAGTTGGTTTGGAAGGGGAAACAAGTGAGTGTGTACAGCTCTCTCAGACATCGATAGCACCAACGTTGGATGAAGGCAACATCATGTCTCCGCCTGCACTTTCCTCACAAACCTGCATTTTTCCAGGGACACCCTACTCAACACCGTCTACACACAGCAGCCAGATCTCTGTCCCTCAGATGTGGTCAAATAAAAGGCCACTTCCTCCGACCCATGACAAAGCTAAGAGGTTGACTCTATCCCTCTGTAAGCTGTTGGCTACCGAAATGCTGCCTTTCCGCCTAGTGGACACACAGGATTTTAGAGACCTTATGTCTGTCGCTGTGCCCCAGTACCAGATGCCTAGTCGCCACTACTTCTCTAAGAAAGGTGTGCCCGTGCTACACCAGCATGTCGCACACAACATCACCGCTTCCTTGAGAAACTCTGTGTGTGAACGGGTGCATTTCACCACCGATACTTGGACCAGTAAGCATGGACAGGGACGTTACATGTCGCTGACTGGGCACTGGGTAACTATGGTGATAGATGGTGAAGGGTCTGCTGCACAAGTCTTGCCGTCCCCACGACTTGTGTGTCAATCCTCTGTCTGTCCAAGTTCCGCCACAGCTTCTGCATCCTCCACCTCATCTGGGTCCTCCACCTCCGCCCCAAGCCTGCCTGGTCAGGCCACCAGCGTTCTCACTGCGCAGAAGGAATCACGCACGCCTCATTACTATGCTGGCAGCAGAGCGTAACGGCATCAGGCGGTCTTTAGCTTGACATGTCTTGGGAATAAGAGTCACACAGCTGAGGAGTTGTGGTCAGCTCTGCGGTCCGAGTTTAATAAATGGTTGTCTCCACTCAACCTGCAGCCTGGTAAGGCCGTGTGCGACAATGCTGCAAACCTGGGTGCGGCACTTCGCCTGGGCATTGTGACACACGTACCTTGTATGGCTCACGTGTTGAACCTTGTCGTCCAGCAATTTTTAACACACTATCCCGGCCTAGATGGCCTTCTGAACAGGGCACGAAAACTGTCAGCTCACTTCCGCCGTTCAAGCGCCGCAGCAGAGCGACTTGCATCGCTCCAGAAGTCTTTCGGCCTGCCGGTTCATCGCCTGAAATGCGATGTGGCGACACGCTGGAATTCAACTCTCCACATGTTACAGCGACTGTGGCAGCACCGCAGAGCCCTGGTGCAATACGTCATGACGTATAGCCTGGGCCAACGAGATGCAGAGGTGGGGCAGATCACCCTGATGGAGTGGTCTCAGATCAAGGACCTATGCACCCTTCTGCACAGTTTCGACATGGCGACGAATATGTTTAGCTCTGACAATGCCATTATCAGCATGACGATTCCAGTCATTTACATGCTGGAGCACACGCTAAACACTATTCGGAGTCAGGGGGTGGGACAACATGAAGGGGAGGAACTACAGGAGGATTCATATGCGCAAGGGACAACAACATCACCAAGGTCCAGACGTTCATCATCACCAACGCAGCAGGCATGGTACCATGGGGAACAGGGATCGACAAGGGCGCATAGTAGCAGGCGAAATGTTGAGCAAGGTGCAGGAGAACATGAAGAAATGGAGGACGAACTGTCCATGGACATGGAAGACTCAGCGGATGAGGGAGACCTTGGTCAAATTTCAGTTGAAAGAGGTTGGGGGGAGATGTCAGAGGAAGAAAGAACGGGTAGCACCTCTATGCCACAAACACAGCGTGGACTTGGTCCGCATGGCTGCGCAAGACACATGAGTGCCTTTTTGTTGCACTACCTCCAACATGACAGTCGTATTGTCAAAATTAGAAGTGATGATTAGTGATGAGCGAGCATGCTTGTCACTACTCGGTACTCGCACGAGTATCACTGTACTCGGGCTGCTCGGCGGGGACCGAGTAATCTCGCGATACTCGTGCTTTACTCGTGGTCTTCATTTCTGCATGTTGGCGCTCTTTTGAGAGCCAGCCCTCATGCAGGGATTGGCTGGCAGACCACTGCAATGCCACAGCCCTGTTAGTTGTGGAATTGCAGTGATTGGCCGGCCTGCACAGCGTCACCGAGCCTTTATATAGGCCGGCGCGCTGTGCTCTGCTCACAGCTATTCTGACAGTGAGTGTAGGGAGAGTGTCGCTGATTCAGGGAAAGCTTTGCGGCCCTTTATAGCTTTTTCAGTTGCAGGGCTGCAAACAGTGTGACCAAAAGTCCTTCTCAGG
Organism: Anomaloglossus baeobatrachus; assembly: GCF_048569485.1. Classification (NCBI taxonomy): domain Eukaryota; kingdom Metazoa; phylum Chordata; class Amphibia; order Anura; family Aromobatidae; genus Anomaloglossus; species Anomaloglossus baeobatrachus. Next base: position 370,742 of record NW_027444997.1, read on the forward strand.
ACTATTCTAGTTGTATACAGGCAGAAAGGGTATAGCCAGGTCGGCGTACAGTAGCAGAGTCCTTCTCAGGACTATTGTTGCTATATACAGGCAGGGTATAGCCAGGTCTGAATACAGGCTAGTGACCAAAAGAGTCCTTGTCAGGACTATTGTAGCAGTATACAGGCAGGCAGGCAGGCAGGGTAGTGGTGACCGTATACCAGCCTTCATATCTGGGGCTGGTGTACACAGTGTAAAACAGTCCAGATAGTGTCTGACTTGTCTGTACTGTAATTGTCGCTCCCCAAAAAAACCTGTTAGGTTATTATTGCGTCCGTGCTTGGTTTTTAAAACCGCACGTGTGTGCCTGTTGGTGGCAGCGTACAGGTGCACTGGTGTGCGTTTTTACCAAACTATTATATAACGCACAAGTGTAGTGTATAATACACGTCAGTCAGCAGTGGCTGATAGTGTCAGAGTTCTTAATTTTTGCTCCTAAAACCTGTGTTAGGTTATTATTGCGTCCGTGCTTGGTTTTTAAAACCGCACGTGTGTGCCTGTTGGTGGCAGCGTACAGGTGCACTGGTGTGCGTTTTTACCAAACTATTATATAACGCACAAGTGTAGTGTATAATACACGTCAGTCAGCAGTGGCTGATAGTGTCAGAGTTCTTAATTTTTGCTCCTAAAACCTGTGTTAGGTTATTATTGCGTCCGTGCTTGGTTTTTAAAACCGCACGTGTGTGCCTGTTGGTGGCAGCGTACAGGTGCACTGGTGTGCGTTTTTACCAAACTATTATATAACGCACAAGTGTAGTGTATAATACACGTCAGTCAGCAGTGGCTGATAGTGTCAGAGTTCTTAATTTTTGCTCCTAAAACCTGTGTTAGGTTATTATTGCGTCCGTGCTTGGTTTTTAAAACCGCACGTGTGTGCCTGTTGGTGGCAGCGTACAGGTGCACTGGTGTGCGTTTTTACCAAACTATTATATAACGCACAAGTGTAGTGTATAATACACGTCAGTCAGCAGTGGCTGATAGTGTCAGAGTTCTTAATTTTTGCTCCTAAAACCTGTGTTAGGTTATTATTGCGTCCGTGCTTGGTTTTTAAAACCGCACGTGTGTGCCTGTTGGTGGCAGCGTACAGGTGCACTGGTGTGCGTTTTTACCAAACTATTATATAACGCACAAGTGTAGTGTATAATACACGTCAGTCAGCAGTGGCTGATAGTGTCAGAGTTCTTAATTTTTGCTCCTAAAACCTGTGTTAGGTTCTTAGTGCGTCCGTGCTTGCATTTAAAAACCGCACGTGTGTGCCTGTCGGTGGCAGCGTACAGGTGCACTTGTGTGCAATTTCCAGAAACTTTGATATAACGCACAAGTAGTGAATATACACGTCAGCAGTGCACAGCATTGCAAAATGCGCAAGGGCATTGGCAAGGAACAAGGAAGTGGACGTGATGGTGGTGCAGGCAGAGGCCGAGGTCGTGGGCAAGCTCTAATTTCGCCACAACAAAGGGCCACATCTAGTCGCTCGCACGTCCTGTCCCAAATTCTTGGGGACCGCAGCAGTACACCGCTCTTGAACCAAGACCAGTGTCAACAGGTTGTTAGTTGGATAGCGGATAATGCTTCCAGTCAGATTGGCACCACCACAAACACTCTGTCTTCCACACGGTCAAGTGTCAGTAGCCGTGATACTGCACCGCACATTTCTGAACCTGATCCTCCTTCCTACCACCAGGCTGAGTACACGTCCTCCTCGGACATTAATGATCCCACACTTGGACACTCGGAAGAGCTGTTCACGTTTCCATTCACACATTCTGGCCTCTCGCCAGCTCATATTGAAGTGGGTCATGAGGAGATCGTCTGTACAGATGGCCAAATATTTGAGCAGCCACGTTCTCACGAAGTTGGCAACGTGTCTCAACAAGTGGTGGACGATGATGAGACACAATTGTCAGCAAGTCAGGAGGAGGAGCAGGGTGCGGAAGAGGAAGACGACGTGGTGGATGATCCAGTAACTGACCCAACCTGGCAGGAGGATATGCAGAGCGAGGACAGCAGTGCACAGGGGGAGGGAGGCGTAGCATCACAACAGGCAGTAAGAAGCAGGGTGGTGGCCCCAGGCAGAAGTCAGGCAACCGTTCCCCGGAACAACACGACGACACAAGGTGCCTGTACAAATGTTAGGTCTTCACGAGTCTGGCAGTTTTTTAAGTTGGATCCAGATGATTCAAAAAAGGCCATTTGCAACACCTGCCGTGCCAGCATCAGCAGGGGTACCAAAACTAGCAGCCTGACCACCACCAGCATGATCAGGCACATGTCAGCCAAGCACCCGACTTTGTGGGAAGTACAACAGAGTCGAGGAGCAGTGCTTGCTGATGTCACTGCTACGTCTTCGCTGGTTGTGCATGCGAGCCAATCCTCTGTCCATGCTGCCTGCGAACAAGCCTCCTCCACTCCTGCACCTGCAGTTGCCTACGCAGAAAGAACACCATCATCAAGCACGTCCTTGTCCCAGCGCAGCGTTCAGTTATCCATTCAGCAAACCTTTGAACGCAGGCGCAAATACACTGCCAACACCCCACATGCCACAGTTCTAAATGCTAACATTTCGCGACTGCTTGCGCTGGAAATGTTGCCTTTTAGGCTGGTGGAGACAGAAGCATTCCGTGACCTGATGGCGGCAGCTGTCCCACGTTACTCGGTCCCCAGCCGCCACTATTTCTCCCGGTGTGCCGTCCCCGCGTTGCATAACCACGTGTCACAAAACATCACACGTGCCCTGAACAACGCTGTTTCACCCAAGGTCCACCTAACCACAGACACGTGGACAAGTGCTTGTGGGCAAGGCCGCTACATCTCGTTGACGGCACACTGGGTTAATATTGTGGAAGCTGGGACCCAGTCTGAGCGAGGGACGGAACACGTCCTTCCCACACCAAGGTTTGCAGGCCCTACCTCAGTCAGTGTTTCACCCACACTCTACAGCTCCGGAATGTCATGCTCTTCAGCCTCCTCCTCCTCCTGCGCATCCTCATCCACTGTGCCCTCCACACCAGTCACAAGCTGGAAGCACTGCAGCACTGCCTCGGCGAAGCGGCAACAGGCTGTGCTGAAGCTAATCTGCATAGGTGACAAACCCCACAATGCAGAAGAGCTGTGGACAGCTCTGAAACAGCAGGCAGATCACTGGCTCACACCTCTGAACCTAAAGCCAGGAAAGGTCGTTTGTGACAATGGCCGGAACCTGGTGGCGGCTTTGAGGCGAGGCCAGCTGACACATGTTCCATGCGTGGCCCATGTGCTCAACCTCGTGGTTCAGCGGTTTATAAAGTCATACCCAGAGCTGTCTGATCTGCTGGTAAAAGTTCGCCGCCTGTCTGCACATTTTCGAAAGTCACCTACTGCTTCAGCCGGCCTTGCCGGCTTTCAGCGCCGTTTGCATCTTCCGGCTCACAGACTGGTGTGTGATGTCCCCACGCGTTGGAATTCAACTCTGCACATGTTGGTCAGGATATGTGAGCAGAAGAGGGCAGTTGTTGAGTACCTGCATCACCTAAGCCGTCGGGAAATGGGTCAAACTCCACACATAACACCTGAGGAGTGGAGATGGATGTCAGACCTATGTACCATCCTCCAAAACTTTGAGGACTCCACCAAGATGGTGAGTGGTGATGACGCCATTATTAGCGTCACCATACCGCTACTCTGCCTTCTAAAACGGTCCCTGCTGAAAAACAAACATGATGCATTGCAGGCGGAGCGCGATGAGTTGCAGCAAGAAACAGTAGTGGGTGTGGGTGATAACACACAGCCCAGCCTCGTCTCATCACAACGTGCAGTGGAGGACTATGACGAGGAGGATGAAGACATGGAGCAACTCTCCGGCCAAATTGAGGATATGACATGCACACCAGTCATATCCTCGATTCAGCGTGGCTGGCCAGAGGACAGGGTAGATGAGGAGGAGGAGGAGGAGGAGGAGGAGGACAGCATGTTCAGTCATCTTGTTGGTCAGGCTACTGAAGTCCTGGCTGTTAAGAGTCTGGCGCACATGGCTGACTTTATGGTAAGCTGCCTGTCTCGTGACCCTCGCGTTAAGAACATCTTGGCCGACAATCATTACTGGTTGGTAACACTGTTAGACCCACGCTACAAGGAGAACTTTTTGTCTCTTATTCCCGTGGAGGAGAGGTCAACCAAAATGCAGCAGTTTCGGAAGGCCATACTCACGGAAGTAGGCAAAGCATTCCCCTCCCAAAACGCTAGCGGCATAGGTCAGGAATCAGTGGACAACCGAGGCGTACAGCCGAGAGAGGCACAAGTCCAATCCGCCAGAGGTAGGGGAACAGTCTTTAAGATGTGGGACAGTTTTCTCAGCCCCTCACGTACCACAGCCCCTGAGGTGCGGGGTAGTGCCACAAGAAATCCTAAGTTTGCCCAGATGCTGAAGGAGTACCTTGCAGATCGAACAACTGTACTCCGACATTCCTCTGTGCCTTACAATTATTGGGTATCCAAGCTGGACACGTGGCATGAATTGGCTCTCTACGCCTTGGAAGTCCTGGCCTGCCCTGCTGCTAGCGTTTTGTCAGAGCGTGTTTTTAGTGCCGCAGGTGGAATCATTACAGATAAACGCACCCGCCTGTCAACTGAAAATGCTGACAGGCTGACTCTGATAAAGATGAACAAGGGTTGGATTGGGCCAGACTTCACCACACCACCAGCAAATGAGAGCGGAATTTAAAGTTTGCCATGTACCTCCACTCACCCATGGGTACACTTCTCGACTTTGGATAATCGCTGGACTGCTCCTCCTTCTCCTCATGCGCCATCATGATGACCGTTACAATAGTTAGGTCTTTGTTTCAGGTATACCCCCAGTGGTAAATTTTTTCGCCCATTCTTTGCAGAATGGACATTACAACGACAGGAGACCCGCTCCTTTGCAATGGGAACAATGTTTTGAGGCCCTCATGCACGTCTCTACCCAGGGACAACGTGGAGCCTCCCAATTTTTGGCTGCCCTGCCTAAGGGCTATACTGAAATACACCCACTTCCTTAAAATGGACACTTAATGTTTTGAGGCCCTCATGCACGTCTCTACCCAGGGACAATGTGGAGCCTCCCAATTTTTGGCTGCCCTGCCTAAGGGCTATACTGAAATAGACCCACTTCCTTAAAATGGACACTTAATGTTTTGAGGCCCTCATGCACGTCTCTACCCAGGGACAATGTGGAGCCTCCCAAATTTTGGCTGCCCTGCCTAAGGGCTATACTGAAATACACCCACTTCCTTAAAATGGACACTTAATGTTTTGAGGCCATCATGCACGTCTCTACCCAGGGACAATGTGGAGCCTCCCAATTTTTGGCTGCCCTGGCAAAGGGCTATACTGAAATACACCCACTTCCTTAAAATGGACACTTAATGTTTTGAGGCCCTCATGCACGTCTCTACCCAGGGACAATGTGGAGCCTCCCAATTTTTGGCTGCCCTGCCTAAGGGCTATACTGAAATACACCCACTTCCTTAAAATGGACACTTAATGTTTTGAGGCCATCATGCACGTCTCTACCCAGGGACAACGTGGAGCCTCCCAATTTTTGGCTGCCCTGGCAAAGGGCTATACTGAAATAGACCCACTTCCTTACAATGGGCACTTCAGGTTTAAAGGCCATCATGCACGTCTCTATCCAGGGACAATGTGGAGCCTCCCAATTTTTGGCTGCCCTGCCTAAGGGCTATACTATAATACACCCACTTCCTGACAATGGACACTTAATGTTTTGAGGCCCTCATGCACGTCTGTATGCAGGGGCATTGGTGAACCTCACAATTTTGGACTGCCCTGGCAAAGGAAAATACTACAAAGACTCACTTCCTCAAAATGGGCACATTAGACTCAAGAGGCCTTCATGTACGTCTCTTCTCAGGGACATCGGAGTGCCACACAATGTTTTCACTTAAAATCTTTCATGTATTAATCTCAAAAAGTAACATACACCAGATCTATCTCACTATTGGGTATGTGCCCTTAACATTTCCGCCATGAAAAATCATTTTGGGGTCATTTTGGAAGGTTTTCTGGTGAGTCCGTAAAAATGGCGTAAAACGCGGACAAAATTGTTCACAGCTGTGACTTTTGAGTGATAAATGCTTCAAGGGGTCTTCCCCATGCTGTTGCCATGTCATTTGAGCACTCTTCTGAGACTTTTGTGCCATTTTTAGGGTTTCTCCATGCTGCCGGGAGGTCATTTCACAAAAATACTCGGGTCTCCCATAGGATAACATTGGGCTCGTTGCTCGGGCCGAGTACACGAGTATCTTGGGAGGCTCGGCCCGAGCTTCGAGCACCCGAGCTTTTTAGTACTCGCTCATCACTAGTGATGATGACTACTGGATTGCCACACTATTAGATCCCCGGTACAAGTCCAAATTTTGTGACATAATTCCAGCCATAGAAAGGGACGCACGTATGCAGGAGTATCAGCAGAAGCTGTTACTCGATCTTAGCTCGGCTTTTCCACCAAACAACCGTGCAGGTGCAGGGAGGGAATCTCCCAGTTGTAACTTGACAAACATGGGACGGTCTCGTCATCTTCAACAGTCTACCCGTACCAGTAGGACCGTATCTGGTGCCGGTAACAGCAATTTTATGGAATCTTTTCATAATTTTTTTAGACCCTCTTTTGCAAGGCCACCAGAGACAACAAGTCTGACACATACTCAACGGCTGGAGAGGATGATACAGGAGTATCTCCAAATGAACATCGATGCCATGACTGTGCAACTGGAGCCTTGCTCCTTTTGGGCTTCAAACCTAGAAAAATGGCCAGAGCTCTCCAGTTACGCCTTGGAGATTTTGTCGTGTCCAGCTGCCAGCGTTGTCTCTGAACGTGTATTCAGTGCTGCTGCACTTTCCCCACAGACAAAACCTTTTTTGCCTTTTCCACCACGCCTCTTCCCCTTTCCACCAGCATCTGTCATTTTGCCACTCATGTTGATTGCGACAAGATTGTGGACTGAAAATGTGGTAGTAAAAATTGAGAGGTGGTGAAGATTGCAGTGGTGGTCTAGCTTTATTAACAGCAGAATAATAAAGAATAAATATCCCTGACAATGCAACTTAGTTATAATGAGTTGGAGTGTGCAACGCAGGCAGATGCGCTCTGCAAATGTCTTGGCACTAGTGGGACTATAGCAAAGTCCAATAGCCACGTATAGGATGCCACTAGGTACACTGAGTGTTTGCTAGTATAATGGCTAAGTTAAAATTAGTTGGAGTGTGCAACGCAGGCAGATGCGCTCTGCAAATGTCTTGGCACTAGTGGGACTATAGCAAAGTCCAATAGCCACGTATAGGATGCCACTAGGTACACTGAGTGTTTGCTAGTATAATGGCTTACTTATAATTAGTTGGAGTGTGCAACGCAGGCAGATGCGCTCTGCAAATGTCTTGGCACTAGTGGGACTATAGCAAAGTCCAATAGCCACAGATAGGATGCCACTAGGTACACTGAGTGTTTGCTAGTATAATGGCTTACTTATAATTAGTTGGAGTGTGCAACGCAGGTAGATGCGCTCTGCAAATGTCTTGGCACTAGTGGGACTATAGCAAAGTCCAATAGCCACGTATAGGATGCCACTAGGTACACTGAGTGTTTGCTAGTAAAATTGCTTAGTTTAAAAAAGTTGGAGTGTGCAATGCAGGCAGACGTGCTCTGCAAATGTCTTTGCACTAGTGGGACTATAGCAAAGTCCAATAGCCACGTATAGGATGCCACTAGGTACACTGAGTGTTTGCTAGTATAATGGCTAAGTTAAAATTAGTTGGAGTGTGCAACGCAGGCAGATGCGCTCTGCAAATGTCTTGGCACTAGTGGGACTATAGCAAAGTCCAATAGCCACGTATAGGATGCCACTAGGTACACTGAGTGTTTGCTAGTATAATGGCTTACTTATAATTAGTTGGAGTGTGCAACGCAGGCAGATGCGCTCTGCAAATGTCTTGGCACTAGTGGGACTATAGCAAAGTCCAATAGCCACGTATAGGATGCCACTAGGTACACTGAGTGTTTGCTAGTATAATGGCTAAGTTAAAATTAGTTGGAGTGTGCAACGCAGGCAGATGCGCTCTGCAAATGTCTTGGCACTAGTGGGACTATAGCAAAGTCCAATAGCCACGTATAGGATGCCACTAGGTACACTGAGTGTTTGCTAGTATAATGGCTTACTTATAATTAGTTGGAGTGTGCAACGCAGGCAGATGCGCTCTGCAAATGTCTTGGCACTAGTGGGACTATAGCAAAGTCCAATAGCCACGTATAGGATGCCACTAGGTACACTGAGTGTTTGCTAGTATAATGGCTTACTTATAATTAGTTGGAGTGTGCAACGCAGGCAGATGCGCTCTGCAAATGTCTTGGCACTAGTGGGACTATAGCAAAGTCCAATAGCCACGTATAGGATGCCATTAGGTACACTGAGTGTTTGCTAGTATAATGGTTAAGTTAAAATTAGTTGGAGTGTGCAACGCAGGCAGATGCGCTCTGCAAATGTCTTGGCACTAGTGGGACTATAGCAAAGTCCAATAGCCACGTATAGGATGCCACTAGGTACACTGAGTGTTTGCTAGTAAAATTGCTTAGTTTAAAAAAGTTGGAGTGTGCAATGCAGGCAGACGTGCTCTGCAAATGTCTTTGCACTAGTGGGACTATAGCAAAGTCCAATAGCCACGTATAGGATGCCACTAGGTACACTGAGTGTTTGCTAGTATAATGGCTTACTTATAATTAGTTGGAGTGTGCAACGCAGGCAGATGCGCTCTGCAAATGTCTTGGCACTAGTGGGACTATAGCAAAGTCCAATAGCCACAGATAGGATGCCACTAGGTACACTGAGTGTTTGCTAGTATAATGGACCTGACATTACCTCTCTACTAACCAGAATCCCACAATGTCTGTCTGCTATTTCATCCTTCTTCTCTGTGCGATTCCTAAAACTTAACATGGACAAAACAGAATTCATTGTCTTTCCTCCTCCTCACTCATCTCCTCCAACAAGCCTTTCCATCAAACTCGATGGTTGCTTACTCTCCCCAGTCTCACAAGCTCGTTGCCTTGGAGTGACCCTCGACTCTGCTCTATCCTTCAAGCCACACATCCAAGCCCTCTTCACCTCATGCCGATTACAACTCAAAAACATCTCCCGGATCCGTGCTTTCCTTAACCAAGAATCAGCAAAAACATTAGTGCATGCCCTCATCATCTCCCGCCTCGACTACTGCAACCTCCTGCTCTCTGGCCTCCCTTCCAACACTCTTGCACCCCTCCAATCTATCCTAAACTCTGCGGCCCGCTTAATCCACCTCTCCCCTCGCTACTCCCCAGCCTCGCCACTCTGCCAATCCCTTCACTGGCTTCCCATCACCCAACGACTCCAGTTCAAAACACTAACCATGACATACAAAGCCATGCACAACCTGTCTCCTCCCTACATCTGTGACCTAGTCTCCCGGTACCTACCTGCACGCAACCTCAGATCCTCACAAGATCTCCTTCTCTGCTCCTCCCTTATCTCCTCTTCCCACAATCGCGTACAAGATTTCTCCCGTGCATCCCCCATACTTTGGAATGCTCTACCTCAGCACATCAGACTCTCCCCTACCGTGGAAAGCTTCAAGAGGAACCTCAAGACCCACCTCTTCCAACAAGCCTATAACCTACAACAGCCCTCAGTCCAGTAGACCACTGCGCAACCAGCTCTGTCCTCACCTATTGTACCATCACCCATTCCCTGTAGACTGTAAGCCCTCGCGGGCAGGGTCCTCTCTCCTCCTGTACCAGTCTGTTATGTACTGTTAATGATTGTTGTACGTATACCCTTTCACTTGTAAAGCGCCATGGAATAAATGGCGCTATAATAATAAATAATAATAATAATAATGGCTTACTTATAATTAGTTGGAGTGTGCAACGCAGGCAGATGCGCTCTGCAAATGTCTTGGCACTAGTGGGACTATAGCAAGGTCCAATAGCCACGTATAGGATGCCACTAGGTACACTGAGTGTTTGCTAGTATAATGGCTTACTTATAATTAGTTGGAGTGTGCAACGCAGGCAGATGCGCTCTGCAAATGTCTTGGCACTAGTGGGACTATAGCAAAGTCCAATAGCCACAGATAGGATGCCACTAGGTACACTGAGTGTTTGCTAGTATAATGGACCTGACATTACCTCTCTACTAACCAGAATCCCACAATGTCTGTCTGCTATTTCATCCTTCTTCTCTGTGCGATTCCTAAAACTTAACATGGACAAAACAGAATTCATTGTCTTTCCTCCTCCTCACTCATCTCCTCCAACAAGCCTTTCCATCAAACTCGATGGTTGCTTACTCTCCCCAGTCTCACAAGCTCGTTGCCTTGGAGTGACCCTCGACTCTGCTCTATCCTTCAAGCCACACATCCAAGCCCTCTTCACCTCATGCCGATTACAACTCAAAAACATCTCCCGGATCCGTGCTTTCCTTAACCAAGAATCAGCAAAAACATTAGTGCATGCCCTCATCATCTCCCGCCTCGACTACTGCAACCTCCTGCTCTCTGGCCTCCCTTCCAACACTCTTGCACCCCTCCAATCTATCCTAAACTCTGCGGCCCGCTTAATCCACCTCTCCCCTCGCTACTCCCCAGCCTCGCCACTCTGCCAATCCCTTCACTGGCTTCCCATCACCCAACGACTCCAGTTCAAAACACTAACCATGACATACAAAGCCATGCACAACCTGTCTCCTCCCTACATCTGTGACCTAGTCTCCCGGTACCTACCTGCACGCAACCTCAGATCCTCACAAGATCTCCTTCTCTGCTCCTCCCTTATCTCCTCTTCCCACAATCGCGTACAAGATTTCTCCCGTGCATCCCCCATACTTTGGAATGCTCTACCTCAGCACATCAGACTCTCCCCTACCGTGGAAAGCTTCAAGAGGAACCTCAAGACCCACCTCTTCCAACAAGCCTATAACCTACAACAGCCCTCAGTCCAGTAGACCACTGCGCAACCAGCTCTGTCCTCACCTATTGTACCATCACCCATTCCCTGTAGACTGTAAGCCCTCGCGGGCAGGGTCCTCTCTCCTCCTGTACCAGTCTGTTATGTACTGTTAATGATTGTTGTACGTATACCCTTTCACTTGTAAAGCGCCATGGAATAAATGGCGCTATAATAATAAATAATAATAATAATTATAATAATGGCTTACTTATAATTAGTTGGAGTGTGCAACGCAGGCAGATGCGCTCTGCAAATGTCTTGGCACTAGTGGGACTATAGCAAGGTCCAATAGCCACGTATAGGATGCCACTAGGTACACTGAGTGTTTGCTAGTATAATGGCTTACTTATAATTAGTTGGAGTGTGCAACGCAGGCAGATGCGCTCTGCAAATGTCTTGGCACTAGTGGGACTATAGCAAGGTCCAATAGCCACGTATAGGATGCCACTAGGTACACTGAGTGTTTGCTAGTATAATGGCTTACATATAATTAGTTGGAGTGTGCAACGCAGGCAGATGCGCTCTGCAAATGTCTTGGCACTAGTGGGACTATAGCAAAGTCCAATAGCCACAGATAGGATGCCACTAGGTACACTGAGTGTTTGCTAGTATAATGGCTTACTTATAATTAGTTGGAGTGTGCAACGCAGGCAGATGCGCTCTGCAAATGTCTTGGCACTAGTGGGACTATAGCAAAGTCCAATAGCCACGTATAGGATGCCACTAGGTACACTGAGTGTTTGCTAGTAAAATTGCTTAGTTTAAAAAAGTTGGAGTGTGCAATGCAGGCAGAAGTGCTCTGCAAATGTCTTTGCACTAGTGGGACTATAGCAAAGTCCAATAGCCACAGATAGGATGCCACTAGGTACACTGAGTGTTTGCTAGTATAATGGCTTACTTATAATTAGTTGGAGTGTGCAACGCAGGCAGATGCGCTCTGCAAATGTCTTGGCACTAGTGGGACTATAGCAAAGTCCAATAGCCACGTATAGGATGCCACTAGGTACACTGAGTGTTTGCTAGTATAATGGCTAAGTTAAAATTAGTTGGAGTGTGCAACGCAGGCAGATGCGCTCTGCAAATGTCTTGGCACTAGTGGGACTATAGCAAAGTCCAATAGCCACGTATAGGATGCCACTAGGTACACTGAGTGTTTGCTAGTAAAATTGCTTAGTTTAATAAAGTTGGAGTGTGCAATGCAGGCAGACGTGCTCTGCAAATGTCTTTGCACTAGTGGGACTATAGCAAAGTCCAATAGCCACAGATAGGATGCCACTAGGTACACTGAGTGTTTGCTAGTATAATGGCTTAGTTATAATGAGTTGGAGTGTGCAGAGGACAGGAGGGTACAGTGGCAGGATTGTGGTGCTCTGGGTAGAGGAATGGAAGCCTGCCTTTCTATTCCCTCCTAATGGTGAAATGCAGGGAGGAAATCCCTGACCTTGGCTACACAGATGCTGTTGCTGTTTGCAGGACCTGTCACCTATGGCTCTCTGACCCTGCCGGTTTGAGTCCTTAAAAGGACTGCTATAAAGTGCTCTCCCTATGCTGTCTAACGCTGTGTATGCAGCGCATACAGCTGTATCGGCTATAGGACTCAGGAGGACGGAGCTGCGACAGTGATGTCTGACACCAAAGACGCAGAAGGCAGATAATGGCGTCCGTGAAGAAAATGTCCGGTTTTATAATGCAGGGACATGTGACATGCAGATCCTATCACACATGCCGTTGCTTCTCTGGCTCAAAGTCAACTTAGCTGTGTGTGTGTCTGTGATTGGCTGACATGCTGGCCCGCCCCACAAGACGCGCGCACTTAGGGAAGGAAGACAAGAAAAAAAAAAAAAAAATGGCGATCGCCATTATAGAAACAGCAGTGATCTGAAGGCGCTGTTCACGCACACTATACACTGAAATGTGATAATAGTTTGATTCACAGAGTGACTTACACTATTACAGCAGAAACCAAGCTATGATTTAGCTGTTTTTTGGCTGCTAGAACCGTTCTCGAACGTTTCTAGAACTATCGAGATTTTGCAAAAAGCTCGAGTTCTAGTTCGATCTAGAACATGCCCCAAAATCACTCGAGCCTAGAACTGGAGAACCACGAACCACGAACCGCGCTCAACTCTATCCAGGAGCTTTGGTTCCCTGAGTTTCCAATAGCAAATGTCTAGAAAAAACTCTGTCCATTGGCACAACTCAGCAAGAAAACGAGAAGACCGAGAAGATATATTTCATTTATCTTAATGCCACCTTCTTAACAGCACTAAACCCTTCTATTATGTCCCTTAGCCTTTTGAGCTTATCCTCTGGTAAGCGGAAGACCATGCCTCTGGTATCGATCTCAGTGCCTAAAAACTGTATTATAGTAGCCAATCAGAATACAAAAGGATGCATAGGAAGCGTGACTTTATTTCAATATTTTAAAACAATCCAATAAAATGAAGAAACGTCACTCATACAAGATCCACAGAAGTTGTATAATACATACATAAATCAAAACACTATAAGGCCTGTTTCACACGTCAGTGATTCTGGTACGTTTGTGCTTTTTTTTAAACATAACAGAATCACTGAGATACGCAGATCCATTATAATGAATGGGTCTGCTCACACATCAGTGATTTTTCACTGCACGTGTCTCCGTGCGGCGTACCCGCGTGTCCGTGATTGCTGCACGGAGACATGTCCATTTTTTTCTGGCATCACTGATAGGATGTCCATAAGGTGGCAGCAGAGCATAACAGAAAAAGGTGCCTATTGTGCACTGAAAAGACCCAATGTGATGCACCAGACATATAGAGCCCTAATGGATTCACAAATATAAGATATATCATGAATGACTACTGCATAATGAACGCTAGCATGAAAAAAGAAAGGAATCCATAAAAATAAATAATAAATGGTGCACATATGTTAGAGCCCCACCGAAGGACAAAAAAAGTCTGATGGAAATAGAGAGCATATAGGAACAATAAGAATGTGCAACAGAGAGGAAGGTGAGAATGCAGGATCAATCACTGCCTGTCAGATATTAATAATCAGGGAAATAACTCTGGAGCAGACGCACAAATTAGGGTCTTACCTGGTAAGGTAACAAATAATTAATAGTAGTTGCACTCACCTATTAAGGTTGTGCCAGTCACAACCCCTAAATGCACGTTACAAATGGCGACAGCCGCAGCCCCTAGTAGAAGAGCAATAACGTATAGGAGGAAAATCGGGTGCGTGCCGCGCTGTCACCAAAGGAAACTGATGTTAATTATTTCATCTCTTTATTCTTTTTTCCGGTCAATGTGTTTCAGAGATCACTGTCTCCTTCATCAGGGCAAAAAAAGAACAGTATGCAATCAAAGGAGGAAGAACCTCTATATATACACATATGGAGCTACGTCAGAGGACTGACTGCTGTATTTCAAATACTGCCGGGATGGTCAACTGTTACAATACCGGCCATAAAAGTTCTCAAGTGATATATTGAGAAACATTTATAAAATCACTGGGGTATAGTGTTTCAAATTTCATCAGCTTTTTGAGACAAAAATCAGAAAAAGAAGAAGAAGAAGGACAAAATGAAAAAAAGAAAAAAAAGAAGAAAAAAAAAACAAAAAGGGAGCATTGAGCTCCAGACCCTGTATTGAGTCTTAGAAGTGTAGTGACAAGTGCATCTGTCCACAACCCTGTAAGGGTGAACGGGATGACGGACAAGAAAAATTATGTTCGTGGCAAAAAATGGTGGTGTTGCTATATAAAATTGCATTAAGAATAAAGAAAGGAAAAATTTCTTTATAAAAGTAGTGAAGAAAAAAGTGGAAAAAAGGGGAGTGTAAGCCATTTTACTAATAAATAGTGATGAGCGAGCATGCTTGTTACTACTCGGTACTCGCACGAGTATCACTGTACTCGGTCTACTCGACGGGGACCGAGTAATCTCGCGATACTCGTGCTGTACTCGTGGTCTTCATCCCTGCATGTTGGCGCTCTTTTGAGAGCCAGCCCTCATGCAGGGATTGGCTGGCAGACCACTGCAATGCCACAGCCCTGTTAGTTGTGGAATTGCAGTGATTGGCCGGCCTGCACAGCGTGACCGAGCCTTTATACCGGCGGGCGCGCTGTGCTCTGCTCACAGCTATCCAGACAGTCAGTGCAGGGAGAGGGTCGCTGCTTCAGGGAAAGGTTTGCGGCCCTTTATAGCTATTTCCGTAGCAGGGCTGCAAACAGTGTGACCAAAAGTCCTTCTCAGGACTATTCTAGTTGTATACAGGTAGGCAGGGTATAGCCAGGTCGGAGTACAGTAGCAGAGTCCTTCTCAGGACTATTGTTGCTGTATACAGGCAGGGTATAGCCAGGTTGGAATACAGGCTAGTGACCAAAAGAGTCCTTGTCAGGACTATTGTAGCAGTATACAGGCAGGCAGGCAGGCAGGCAGGCAGGGTATATAGCCATTCCTAGTGGTGACCGTATACCAGCCTTCATCATATCTGGGGCTGGTGTACACAGTCTAAAACAGTCCTGATAGTGTCAGACTTCTCAGCAATTGTCGCTCCTAAAACCTGTTAGGTTCTTAGTGCGTCCGTGCTTGCATTTAAAAACCGCACGTGTGTGCCTGTCGGTGGCAGCGTACAGGTGCACTTGTGTGCGTTTTTACCAAACTATTATATAACGCACAAGTGTAGTGTATAATACACGTCAGTCAGCAGTGGCTGATAGTGTCAGAGTTCTCGTCATTAATTTTTGCTCCTAAAACCTGTGTTAGGTTCTTAGTGCGTCCGTGCTTGCATTTAAAAACCGCACGTGTGTGCCTGTCGGTGGCAGCGTACAGGTGCACTTGTGTGCGTTTTTACCAAACTATTATATAACGCACAAGTGTAGTGTATAATACACGTCAGTCAGCAGTGGCTGATAGTGTCAGAGTTCTCGTCATTAATTTTTGCTCCTAAAACCTGTGTTAGGTTCTTAGTGCGTCCGTGCTTGCATTTAAAAACCGCACGTGTGTGCCTGTCGGTGGCAGCGTACAGGTGCACTTGTGTGCGTTTTTACCAAACTATTATATAACGCACAAGTGTAGTGTATAATACACGTCAGTCAGCAGTGGCTGATAGTGTCAGAGTTCTCGTCATTAATTTTTGCTCCTAAAACCTGTGTTAGGTTCTTAGTGCGTCCGTGCTTGCATTTAAAAACCGCACGTGTGTGCCTGTCGGTGGCAGCGTACAGGTGCACTTGTGTGCGTTTTTACCAAACTATTATATAACGCACAAGTGTAGTGTATAATACACGTCAGTCAGCAGTGGCTGATAGTGTCAGAGTTCTCGTCATTAATTTTTGCTCCTAAAACCTGTTAGGTTCTTAGTGCGTCCGTGCTTGCATTTAAAAACCGCACGTGTGTGCCTGTCGGTGGCAGCGTACAGGTGCACTTGTGTGCGTTTTTACCAAACTATTATATAACGCACAAGTGTAGTGTATAATACACGTCAGTCAGCAGTGGCTGATAGTGTCAGAGTTCTCATCATTAATTTTTGCTCCTAAAACCTGTTAGGTTCTTAGTGCGTCCGTGCTTGCATTTAAAAACCGCACGTGTGTGCCTGTCGGTGGCAGCGTACAGGTGCACAATTTGCACAAACTTTGATATAACGCCCAAGTCTAGTGAATACACGTCAGCACAGCATTGCAAAATGCGCAAGGGCGTTGGCAAGGAACAAGGAAGTGGACGTGATGGTGGTGCAGGCAGAGGCCGAGGTCGTGGGCAAGCTCTAATTTTGCCACAACAAAGGGCCACATCTAGTCGCTCGCACGTCCTGTCCCAAATTCTTGGGGACCGCAGCAGTACACCGCTCTTGAACCAAGACCAGTGTCAACAGGTTGTTAGTTGGATAGCGGATAATGCTTCCAGTCAGATTGGCACCACCACAAACACTCTGTCTTCCACACGGTCAAGTGTCAGTAGCCGTGATACTGCACCGCACATTTCAGAACCTGATCCTCCTTCCTACCACAAGGCTGAGTACACGTCCTCGGACATTAATGATCCCACACTTGGACACTCGGAAGAGCTGTTCACGTTTCCATTCGCACATTCTGGCCTCTCGCCAGCTCATGTTGAAGTGGGTCATGAGGAGATCGTATGTACAGATGGCCAAATATTTGAGCAGCCACGTTCTCACGAAGTTGGCAACGTGTCTCAACAAGGGGTGGACGATGATGAGACACAATTGTCAGGAAGTCAGGAGGAGGAGCAGGGTGCGGAAGAGGAAGACGACGTGGTGGATGATCCAGTAACTGACCCAACCTGGCAGGAGGATATGCAGAGCGAGGACAGCAGTGCACAGGGGGAGGGAGGCGTAGCATCCCAACAGGCAGTAAGAAGCAGGGTGGTGGCTCCAGGCAGAAGTCAGGCAACCGTTCCCCGGAACAACAACACGACACAAGGTGCCTGTACAAATGTTAGGTCTTCCCGAGTCTGGCAGTTTTTTAAGTTGGATCCAGATGATTCTAAAAAGGCCATTTGCAACACCTGCCGTGCCAGCATCAGCAGGGGTACCAAAACTAGCAGCCTGACCACCACCAGCATGATCAGGCACATGTCAGCCAAGCACCCGACTTTGTGGGAAGTACAACAGAGTCGAGGAGCAGTGCTTGCTAATGTCACTGCTACGTCTTCGCTGGTTGTGCATGCGAGCCAATCCCCTGTCCATGCTGCCTGCGAACAAGCCTCCTCCGGTCCTGCACCTGCAGTTGCCTACTCAGAAATAACACCATCATCAAGCACGTCCTTGTCCCAGCGCAGCGTTCAGTTATCCATTCAGCAAACCTTTGAACGCAGGCGCAAATACACTGCCAACACCCCACATGCCACAGTTCTAAATGCTAACATTTCGCGACTGCTTGCGCTGGAAATGTTGCCTTTTAGGCTGGTGGAGACAGAAGCATTCCGCGACCTGATGGCGGCAGCTGTCCCACGTTACTCGGTCCCCAGCCGCCACTATTTCTCCCGGTGTGCCGTCCCCGCGTTGCATAACCACGTGTCACAAAACATCACACGTGCCCTGAACAACGCTGTTTCACCCAAAGTCCACCTAACCACAGACACATGGTGACGATTATCTCGAGAGTGCAAAGTAGCCAAATGAAACTTTTACTGGATTTCCACTTACTTTATCAAATCTCATCTCCACCACAGTTTGCATCTGTTATAGTTTTGGAGAAAATTGTGGTCATTTCATTTTTGCGCGAATGTGTTCAGATTCCTTTTTTATTGCCCTGCCTAAGGGCTATACTATAATACACCCACTTCCTGACAATGGACACTTCAGGTTTACAGGCCCTCATGCACGTCTCTATCCAGGGACAACGTGGAGCCTCCCAATTTTTGGCTGCCCTGCCTAAGGGCTATACTATAATACACCCACTTCCTGACAATGGACACTTAATGTTTTGAGGCCCTCATGCATGTCTCTATCCAGGGACAACGTGGAGCCTCCCAATTATTGGCTGCCCTGCCAAAGGGCTATACTACAAAAGACCCACTTCCTTCCAATGGGCACTTCAGGTTTACAGGCCCTCATGCACGTCTCTATCCAGGGACAACGTGGAGCCTCCCAATTTTTGGCTGCCCTGCCAAAGGGCTATACTACAAAAGACCCACTTCCTTCCAATGGGCACTTCAGGTTTACAGGCCCTCATGCACGTCTCTATCCAGGGACAACGTGGAGCCTCCCAATTTTTGGCTGCCCTGCCTAAGGGCTATACTATAATACACCCACTTCCTGACACTGGACACTTAATGTTTTGAGGCCCTCATGCACGTCTCTATCCAGGGACAACGTGGAGCCTCCCAATTTTTGGCTGCCCTGCCTAAGGGCTATACTACAATAGACCCACTTCCTTACAATGGGCACTTCAGGTTTACAGGCCATCATGCACGTCTGTATGCAGGGGCATTGGTGAACCTCACAATTTTGGACTGCCCTGGCAAAGGAAAATACTACAAAGACTCAGTTCCTCAAAATGGGCACATTAGACTCAGAGGCCTTTATGTACGTCTCTTCTCAGGGACATCGGAGTGCCACACAATGTTTTACGTAAAATCTTTCATGTATTGATCTCAAAAAGTAACATACATTAGCTCTATCTCACTATTGGGTATGTGCCCTTAACATTTCCGCTATGAAAAATCATTTTGGTGTCATTTTGGAAGGTTTTCTGGTGAGTCCGTAAAAATGGCGTAAAACGCGGACAAAATTATTCACAGCTGTGACTTTTGAGTGATAAATGCTTCAAGGGGTCTTCCCCATGCTGTTGCCATGTCATTTGAGCACTCTTCGGAGACTTTTGTGCCATTTTTAGGGTTTCTACATGCTGCCGGTGGTCATTTCACAAAAATACTCGGGTCTCCCATAGGATAACATTGGGCTCGGTGCTCGGGCCGAGTACACGAGTATCTTGGGAGGCTCGGCCCGAGCTTCGAGCACCCGAGTTTTTTAGTACTCGCTCATCACTACTAATAAACCTAAAAAATAAAAATAAATTGAATAAAAATCATGAATGTTGTGTTATAACAGGAAATTCGGTGTAAGAATGAATATCCGGGATGAGAGTTCAGCGAATGAGTTATAGAAATTGTTACAAAAAGGAGTGTGTACGGTTTATGCGTAAATTTTCAGAATGCGTACATGAAAATTATATGTATGTGAGAATGTCCCCCATGCTTTGTAAAAAGTTATTTATGAAAATGTAAATAAGATATATAAAAATGCCTAATTATTTATAATTTATGAGAAAGATATATATGTATGGAAGAATGTTATAAGGTGTCCAAGAACCATAAAGAAAAAGGGTGCATATATAATGTTAGAGGTCTAGAGTTCCACCAGGCTATATCACCCCTAAAGAAATAGAAAGAAGACCTTACTACCTGTGTACCCCAAAAAAAGCTATATTTCTTAGCCAGGATTATGGTGGAGATATGCACAAGTGAAATAAGAATATAAAGTAATACAATAAGATTATAAAACCAATATGTGTGTAATACTATTGTATGTTTTGAGGATTTCGATAGCGTTAGGGCAATGACAACCAGAGACGAGTTTGTGGTACAAGATGTTTATAATATGTAACCACGGTAGATACACAGCGGAAATACACAAAACACATGAAAATACCTTTCTGAAACGGAGCGAAGGGGATTCCCGGGGCCACGCACCGGACTCCCCCAGGGAGACCACCAGAGCGAACCCCTATACAGGGACTGTCCGGCAATCAACCCCGGAAGGCCTAAATGCGCCGCAGCCGGGACACAAGGGGCAAGTGGTAAAGTCCAGAAGTGTCCGTACGGGATGAAAGTCCAGAATGGTTATGAGCCGGAAGAAACCGGGCAGACGTGCTGACCAAAGACGGCAGACGGAGTCCGGGCACAGCTTGAAGAAACCGGGTATGGTCCAGAGTCGGTCGGTAGACTTTCAGGAGGATCCAAAGGTAATCAAGAAGTAGCAGCAGCAGCAAAGCAGGAGCACACAGCAAGCCGTATACTCAGGCACTGGACTAGGCTTAGAGGCGGCCTTTTAAGCAGCTGGACAGGAAGTAGGGCAACAGAACATAAAACTCCATGTTAACCGAGGGCAAGCTCATGCAAAAAAGAGAACTGGAAAACCCGGAAACCTGACATTACTCCCCCCCCCAGAAACGGCCTCAGGACGGGTCAGGGCCTGGCTTGTCCGGGTACCGTCGATGAAACTGAGCGATCTTCCGGGGAGCTCGAATGTTACCCACCGGTTCCCAGGAATCGTCCTCGGGGGCGTACCCCTGCCAACGTACCAGATACTGAAGCCGACGACGATGGAGCCGGGAGTCAATAATGTCCTCAACCACGAACTGCTCCTCGCCGTCGACCATCACAGGCGGAGGAGGAGGCACGACACGACCATGAAACGTATTGGGAGAGACGGATTTGAGGAGAGAAACATGAAAGACCGTGTGTACCTTGAGATGGTGCGGTAACCGCAGCCGACAGGCCACAGGGCTCACGATCCCGGTGATCTTAAATGGACCGATGAATTTTTGTCCCAGCTTCTGCGAAGGGACACCCAATCTCAGGTTCTTGGTGGACAACCATACAGAGTCCCCTACCTTATACATGGGTGCCGGTTTCCGGTGAGTGTCTGCCGACCTCTTGTAACGCTCCTGGGCCGTAGCCACACTGTCCTTTAGAACCTCCAGATTTTGTCGAAGCTCTGTCAATCTGTCCTCCACCGCAGGCACTGAGACCGCAACCGGTGACCTAGGCAAAATAGTCGGATGGTAACCCAAGTTAGCAAAAAAGGGCGTTACCTTAGTGGAGCTGCTCTGAGTGTTGTTATACGAGAACTCCGCCAACGGAAGCATCTTCAACCAATCGTCCTGCAGATGGCTGACATAACATCGAAGGTATTGTTCCAGGGTTTGATTGGTCCGTTCGGTTTGCCCATTTGTCTGAGGATGGTATGCAGAAGACAAACAGACATCAATCTGGAGTGCCGTACAAAACCCCTTCCAGAACCTAGACGTGAACTGCACGCCCCGGTCAGAGATGATCTCGTCTGGTACCCCATGCAATCGGAATACGTTCTGGATAACCAAATCCACTGTCTCTGCGGCTGAGGGAAGACCGGCACACGGAATAAAGTGAGCAGCTTTAGTCAACCGATCCACCACCACTAAAATGGTATTGTGACCGTCTGAGACGGGCAACTCCACAATAAAATCCATTGAGATAGACCCCCAAGGGCGAGATGGCACGGGTAACGGTTGGAGGAGTCCTGTAGGAGCCACACGAGGGACCTTGCACCGGGCACAAACCACACATGAGTGGACATAGTCCTTTACGTCCTTTAAACAGGTAGGCCACCAGAAGAAACGGTTCAGAAATTCCTGCGTCTTCTGTACCCCCCTATGACCAGCCAACACAGAGTCATGGACCAACTTGAGAACCCGAAGTCTTACGGCCTCCGGGACATAAATGCGTCGCTCTCTCAACCACACACCATTCCGAAGAACAAGAGTTACATCATTCGGGGGGGCAGCAAGAAATACGTCACCATCATAGGCCAGCTTGATGTCCTTCCACAAGTCCTGGTCCTGGATTACTCCAACGAAATTGGCATCCGATAACACGGTCTGAGACGGGGTTCCAGGCACGGAGTCCACGGCGTGGATTCGGGACAAGGCATCGGCTTTCCCATTACGTGAACCTGGACGGTATGTAACGACAAAATTGAACTGGTTAAGGAATAGGCTCCAACGGGCTTGCCGTGGAGACAGGCACCTGGCAGACTTAAGAAACTCCAGATTACGATGATCTGTGAGTACTATCACTTGCTGCGCGGCTCCCTGTAAGTGGTGTCTCCATTCCTTGAAGGCGGAAATAATCGCTAACAATTCTTTGTCCGCAATGTCATAGTTCCTTTCTGCAGGGGACAACCGGCGGGAAAAGAAAGCACACGGATGTAAGAGACTCTTGTCCCCAGTCCTTTGAGAAAGGATGGCCCCTAATGCGTAGTCGGAAGCGTCGACTTCCACGATAAAGGGAAGTGCGGGATTCGGATGTACCAATATAGGCGCTGAGGTAAAACAGACCTTGAGACGATGGAAGGCTTCCTGGGCCTGGGCGGACCACACAAACTTCTGTCCTTTCTTGGTTAACAGAGTGATGGGACGAACGATTTCTGAAAAATTACGGATAAAACGTCGGTAAAAGTTGGCAAAACCGACAAAGCGTTGTACCTCTTTGATGTTTCCCGGTTCCGGCCAGTCTAGAATCGCTTGTATTTTGCCAGACTCCATGTTCAGTCCCTGAGGAGAGATGACATAACCTAAGAATTGTATCTGTGAGCAATGGAATTCGCATTTCTCCAGTTTGATGTACAGGTGGTTTTCCCTCAGCCGGGTAAGTACGGTCTTGACGTGCTCCTGGTGTTCCTGTAGGGAATCAGAAAAGATTAGGATATCGTCCAGATAAATCACCATGAATTGGTCCATGATATCCCTAAAAATATCGTTAACTAGATGTTGGAAAGCCGCGGGAGCGTTACAAAGTCCAAAAGGCATCACTAGGTACTCAAAATGTCCATACCGACATCGGAACGCGGTCTTCCACTCGTCTCCGGGACGTATGCGGAGTAGATTGTATGCCCCACGGAGGTCCAATTTGGTGAATATTTTTGCCTGTTGGACCCTCTCCAATAGCTCAGGAATCAATGGTAACGGATACCGGTTCCGGATGGTTATTTTATTCAGTTCCCGGTAGTCAATACAGGGTCTTAGAGTCCCCTCTTTCTTTTTCACAAAAAAGATGGGTGCCCCTGCTGGTGAGGTAGACGGACGAATAAATCCCTTCGCCAGACTTTCATCAATGTAGTTTTTTAGTGCTTCTAGCTCAGGTGCCGCCAACGGGTAGACATGACCAAACGGGATCTCCGCCCCTGGGAGTAAGTCTATGGGGCAATCATACGGTCTATGCGGGGGAAGCCGATCGGCTTTTCTTTTGTCGCATATGTCCGCAAAGTCGTTATACACCGGGGGTAGAACAGGTACCTGTACAGTGCCCTCCGCATTCGGCGTTACTGGAACCGGAACAGTTGGACTAATGGTCGGAATACTCTGCGGTGGGAAGGATATTTCCTTAGTTTCCCAATCGATGACCGGATTTGTAGACCGTAGCCACGGAATACCTAAAATAATCGGAAAATGAGGAGAAGAAATTAGCATGAAAACAAGGGTCTCCTGCTGACCTGGCTTCATGACGCACTCTAGCGGTACGGTTTCCCGATCAACTGGTCCAGAGATTAACGGAGATCCGTCTACCGTCTCCATGGTAACCGGTGAGGCTCTTTGCTGAGTCCGGATACCGTGTTTCCTGGCAAAAGAGGAGTCCATGAAATTTCCCCCTGCCCCAGAATCTATCATTGCAGAGGTAGGTATTAGCTGTCCCTCCCACCGGATCTGAATGGGGAGCGAGCAATGGGTATATTTCCCTTCCGAGTCCTTCGGTGAGGTTGACATTACAGTCAAGGGAAATACCGCATCCAAGTGTCCACTTGCCTCAGAGATATCGGACTCTGCGTCCGTGTTGTCACACTCTGCCATGGCTGCCAATACCTTATTTGGGCGATTCGGACGTTTCGGGCAGTCGATCAAGAAATGGTCTGATTGACCGCAATAGAAACACAGACGCTCACGGAGCCGGTGTTCGCGACGTTCATTGGTCTCTCGCTTTTGCAGAGAGTCCACTTGCATAGGAACGTCCTCGGCCTCCCGTGGCGTCCTGAGAGCGGGTTCTCTGGAAGGAAATGCAAAGTTGTTTACACGGTTTACAGCTGCCCATTTTTCCTGTCTACGTTCCGTCAAGCGGGTATCAATACGCACACAGTGCTGGAGAAACAGTTCAAAATCCCCTGGAGATTCAGAACGAGCTAACTCGTCCTTGATGGTACCGGACAACCCCTTTCTGAAAACAGACAATAATGCATTGTTTCCCCAGTCGGTGTCTACCACTAACCTCTTGAACTCAGTGGCATATTCAACTACAGAACGCTTTCCCTGACGTAAGGAAAGGAGAGCCGATTCAGCGGTAGCACGGCGATTCGGATCATCAAACATCTGCGCCATTGCGGTCAGAAAATCATCTAGGTGATTTAAACGGATGTCCCGGTTCTCTATCATAGGATTAGCCCAAGCCAGTGCTTGTGAGGTTAATAACATAATTATACATAACACTTTGGACCGGTCAGAACGGTAATAATCAGCATGTACATCAAAAAACAGTATACATTGGTTCACAAATCCACGAAACTGACTACGGTCACCATTGAAACGGAATGGGGGTAACCTAGGCATACCGGCAGCTGATACGGACGTAGTGGGGCCGGCTTCCTGAGCCTCCACTCTGACTTGCAAGTCCTGTATAGCCGGACCCAGTACCTGGTGATCATGGCCCAGCTGTGCCTCCATATCTCTAAGTTTAGTCTGCACCACCTCCATCTCCTGCTGCAAGGAGTTAATCATAGAAAAGAGCTGATCTACTCCTCGTGTCTCAGTCATTGCCCCAGTGAAATCCTCTTGTGGCCTGAGTATAATGTAATACTATTGTATGTTTTGAGGATTTCGATAGCGTTAGGGCAATGACAGCCAGAGACGAGTTTGTGGTACAAGATGTTTATGATATGTAACCATGGTAGATACACAACGGAAATACAAAGTATAACAAACACATGAAAATACCTTTCTGAAACGGAGCGAAGGGGATTCCCGGGGCCACGCACCAGACTCCCCCACGGAGACCACCAGAGCGAACCCCTATACAGGGACTGTCCGGCAATCAACCCCGGAAGGCCTAAATGCGCCGCAGCCGGGACACAAGGGGCAAGCGGTAAAGTCCAGAAGTGTCCGTACGGGATGAAAGTCCAGAATGGTTATGAACCGGAAGAAACCGGGCAGACGTGCTGACCAAAGACGGCAGACGGAGTCCGGGCACAGTTTGAAGAAACCGGGTGTGGTCCAGAGTCGGTCGGTAGATTTTCAGGAGGATCCAAAGGTAATCAAGTAGCAGCAGCAGCAAAGCAGGAGCACACAGCAAGCAGTATACTCAGGCACTGGACTAGGCTTAGAGGCGGCCTTTTAAGCAGCTGGACAGGAAGTAGGGCAACAGAACATAAAACTCCATGTTAACCGAGGGCAAGCTCTTTCAAAAGAGGACTGGAAAACCCGGAAACCTGACAATGTGTGCATTCATGCACCACCCGGTACGCTACCCTTGCCAAATTGCTCACTCTAGATCCCCACACGATCCATGAAGCCGTTCCCCCGGTCACACCGCCTGCTGCCGGTTCCCACTCATCCCTGGGGGAGTTAGGCGAGTGGTATCGAGAGCTACATGTCGGCACTGATGATACCCCCATACACCACAAGGAAGGGGTATACCGGGTGGTACAGGAGTATGAGCGGGTTTTTAGCAAGCACCCTCTAGATTTTGGGCAGATTAAAGGGGTTCAACACCACATCCCTACCGGTACACACTCCCCTATTAAAGAGAGATACAGGCCTATTCCCCCTGCCCACTACCAATGCGCCAAAGACATGTTGAGGAACATGAAGGAGGCAGGGGTTATTAGGGACAGCTGTAGTCCCTGGGCCGCTCCGTTGGTGCTGGTTAAGAAGAAGGATGGCACCATGCGGATGTGTGTGGATTACCGGAAGATTAACCAGATAACGCATAAGGATGCTTACCCTCTGCCCCGCATCAAAGAGTCCCTGGCCTCGCTGAGAACCGCTAACTACTTCTCCACCCTTGACCTCACCAGCGGGTACTGGCAGGTGGCCGTGGCACCGGAAGACCGAGAGAAGACTGCCTATGGGACCGTTTTGCTGTACTTGGATGATGTGATTGTGTACTCACAGACGTATGAAGCCCACCTGGAGCACCTAGCCGAGGTGTTCGCGTCCCTTGCCAAGTATGGGATGAAGTTGAAGCCCTCAAAGTGTCATCTGCTGAAACCCAGAGTGCAGTACCTAGGACATGTGGTTGGTGCGGAAGGTGTCGCCCCCAACCCCGAGAAGATCACCGCCATCCAAGACTGGCCGAGACCGACCACAGTGAGGGAAGTGAGGCAGTTTCTGGGCCTGGTGGGATATTACCGTCGCTTCATTAAGGGGTACACAAAGATGGCTGCCCCCATGCAAGACCTCCTCGTAGGACAGACCAAGGGTGGTAGATCCCTAGTAGCCCCATTGGTGTGGGAAGAAAAGCATGAGGAATCCTTCCGCCAGCTGAGAACAGCCCTGACCGGAGAGGAAATCCTAGCGTACCCTGACTACAGCCGCCCATTCATCCTCTACACCGACGCCAGCAATGTGGGCTTGGGGGCTGTTCTATCCCAGGTCCAAGACAGAAGGGAAAAGGTAATAGCTTATGCTAGCCGAAAACTCCGACCGACTGAGAGGAACCCTGAGAACTACATCTCCTTCAAGCTTGAGCTCTTGGCACTGGTGTGGGCTATCACCGAGCGGTTCCGCCATTACCTGGCAGCAGCCAAGTTCACCGCGTACACAGACAATAACCTGCTGACCCATCTAGATACGGCCAAGCTGGGCGCGTTGGAGCAGCGGTGGGTGACCAGGTTAGCCAACTACGATTTCACCATCAAGTACCGGGCCGGCCGTACCAACGTCAATGCCAATGCACTCTCCCGGATGCCCCACCTGTCGGAAGAGGGGCCAGAGGATGATGACCTCGAAGAGATCGAGTTGCCTGCATTTCACCGGCCATTCACTGAGAAGGTGCACGTCTACCAACAACGGGTGAACCTGGATCCGCTGCCCCGACAGGACTGGCAGGAAGCTCAGGACCAGGCACCTGCTGTCCGCCTGGTCAAGACTCTAGTGGAACAGGGTTCTGCTGGGATAGACCCTGCTGCCCCTGCCGAAGCCCAACGTCTGTGGCAAGAATGGACCCGGCTATACCAACACCAGGGGAAGTTGTATCGCGAGCTGATTAATCCAAAGACTCACGAGAAGATCCGCCAGCTGGTGATTCCCCAGGCTAACGTGCCCACCGTCCTGCAAGCATACCATGATGGTGCAGTGCACTTCGGGTGGAAGAAGCTAGAGATGTTGTTAAGAGAGCGGTTCTATTGGAGTGGAATGCGGGAATCTGTGGAGGCCTGGTGCCGAGAATGTGGCCCTTGCGCATTGAGAAGGAAGGACGAGGCCAGCCAGAAGGCACCCCTACACCCGATCATTACACACCAACCGCTGGAGCTGGTTGCCCTTGACCATGTAAAGCTCACCCCCAGCCGAAGTGGGTACACCTACGCTCTGACCATCGTAGACCACTACTCGAGGTTCCTGGTGGTTGTCCCAGTTAAGGACTTAACCGGCCGCACCGCTGCTAAGGCTTTCCAGGCTTATTTCTGTTGACCGCATTGGTACCCGGAGAGGGTGCTTACCGACCAGGGTCCGGCCTTTGAAGCAGAGGTATTCCAGGAATTCTGCCAGTTGTACGGCTGCAAGAAAATCCGGACCACGCCTTACCACGCCCAAACCAATGGCATTTGTGAAAAGATGAACCACTTGGTCCTGGGCCTCCTCAAGACGTTACCACTGGAAGAGCGGAACCTGTGGCTGGAGAATCTACCTGACCTGGTCGATATGTACAACAACATCCCTTCCAGCTCTACGAAATGCACTCCAGCATACCTGATGAGAGCTCGTCCCGGCCGGCTACCAGTGGATCTGGAAATGGGCTTGGAAGCTTCAGAAGCACTCCTGTCGACAGCTGAATGGGACACTCGGCGGAGGACACAGTACCGACAGGTCCAGGAGTATGTTGAAAAGAACTTGTGCCGGAGTCGGGGACAACAGGAGCAGTGCTTCAACAAGAAGGCGCCTGCCGGTTCCTTCCAACCTGGGGATGTAGTGCTGAAGCGGAAAAGAAGGGCCCACAAGCTGGATGATCAATGGGAAAAAACCCCGTATGTAGTCCAGCCCACAGGATGGGAGAATGGGAAGGCCTACCAGATCAGCCGTGACCAGGGGGGGACTTTGGCCACGGTTTCCCGAGACCACCTGAAGAAGTGCCCACCAGCATTGAGAGTAGCGGATGAGGCTCCAGTTCCCAGTCCAGTGGAGAAGGAAAAAGAGGTAATCCACACCATGATGGGTGATTTTCCAGCAGACTGGCCTACACAGAACGGTGCGGTGATCCTTCCAGTGATACTGTTCCCACAACCCGTGGATGAAGAAATGATGGAAACGGTTAACCGCGAGCCAGTGCCCAGGGATGTACCTGTACCCAGCTCCCCTACGCCTCCGCCTGCCCCACATGATAGCAGGGAGGAGGAACTGACTGTTCCCTCTGCCCCACTGCCTGTCACCACTGACACCGGATCCCGAAGGTCCACTCGCCCCAACCTAGGTAGACCCCCACTTAGGTACAGGGAAACTACTCTTTAAAAGGGGGGGGCTTTATGTGTTGAGTGTACCAGTTTGAAAGTTTTAAATGATAAGTAAAGATGATCAACCAAAGAAGTTTACCTGATTGAACCGTGATTAAACCGGCCGTTGCCGGCAACTGTTGTCCCCGTAGGGACTGTGCAACCATTGCGTAAGGAACTGCTTACGGACAAGCCCGAGAACTTGCAGGGCAACCACAAACTTAGTGCAATGTAAATAAAAATGTTTGTTGGCTTGACACCGTTACCGCCTCCGGAGAGGCTGATTTGGGAGGATGGGCCTGGAGGAAAGGGATGGCCTAGGCCCGCCACTACCGTAACCGGTGGCGATCCTCCGGGGGTTCAGGGGTCCCCTTGGACGTGGGCCCCCTGAAAGAGACAGAACCCGCTCGGGCAACTTGGTGCTGGACTGGGGTCAAGGGGTGCTGCCCGCTTCTTAGGGGCAGCATCAGGGCCAGGTTGTTTGGGTGGGAGAAGAGCGGAAGCTGTACCGTTGTAAAATGTTTATGATGCTTTTACATGTTTTACCGTTTTATTCTTTTTCAGTTGTGAAAATAAAACCGGTGATGGACGGGCAGCCCGCGGACGGTCTGCATTTTACTATAGGGGAATGTGGCGCCCTGGACAAGCCAGGTCGTCACAGGTACTACACCAACACGCTCTACACTCCGGCTAGGCACACCGAAGCTAAACACAAATCCTAGTTGCCTTCCTCCAGGGGCTGATGTCCACACCAGGGGGTGGGCCAGGCGGTTGATCCCACCCACAGAGGAGTTCACAGTCCTGGAGGCGGGAAAAGGAGTCAGATTAGAGATCAGTTTTGGAGTTAGAGAAGTGAAGAGGAGAGGAGACTGACCGTGTCCGTGTGTGTGGCCCGGGCACTCAGCAAGGTTGGCAGACGGTGGTGACCTTCTGCAGGAGAGGCTGATTGGAGTGAACCGTACGGACCGGGGATGGGCGGTGGCCCGCCGGTACCAGATCGGGGAGTGAAGAGAAGCCAGCACCATCCGGCAGGGCCTACGGACCCCGACCAGGCTAGGAGTCGCCGTAAAACCGGTCAAATCCGTTAGCGACAGGAACCTCCAGGGTTTCCCAGCAGTCAAGACCCGATTGAAGGCAACAGCTCACACCGTAGAGGGAAGCACAGTCACCGCCAAGGCTACAGTTCCCAGGGCCAGAGCCTGCGGGCAAAAGGGGCTCCCTCAGCATCCATCCAAGCTGGGGAGCGGGTTACCGGTGGGAAGCCCGCTAGATTTTGGGGGAATAAAAGGGGTCCACCACCACATCCCCACAGGTGCACACCCACCCATCAAAGAGAGCTATAAGCCAATACCACCTTCACATTGCCAGTGTACCAAGGACATGTTGAGCAACATGAAGGCGGCTGGGGTTATCCGTGACAGTTGTAGCCTTTGGGCAGCTCTGTTGATCCTGTTAAAAAAGAAGGACGGCACCATTCCCCGTATTGAGGAATCGCTAGCTGCATTGAGAACTGCAA
This sequence comes from Anomaloglossus baeobatrachus, assembly GCF_048569485.1. Lineage (NCBI taxonomy): Eukaryota > Metazoa > Chordata > Amphibia > Anura > Aromobatidae > Anomaloglossus > Anomaloglossus baeobatrachus. The sequence continues at coordinate 401,268 of NW_027444997.1, forward strand.
ATTATTTTTCTACCCTTGATCTCACTAGTCACTATTGGCAAGTGTCCGTTGCTGAGGCAGACCGGGAGAAGACCGCCTTCGCCACCCCTATGGGTCTCTGCGAGTTCAAAAGCATGCCCTTCGAGCTGTGCAATGCGCCAGGAACCTTCCAGAGGCTGATGGAATGCTGCTTGGGACAAGATTTTAGGGTGTATAAAAAGGGAGATTAGATCCCGTGATCCCAACGTATTGTTACACCTCTATAAATCACTTGTAAGGCTACATCTGGAATATGGGAACCAGTTTTGGGCTCCACATTTTAATAAGGACATTCAGAAGTTAGAGTCAGTTCAAAGGTGGGCAACTAGACTACTACAAGGAATGGAAGGCCTCCCATATGATGACAAGTTGAAAAAGTTATTAAGTGATTATTGGCTGCAATGGGGCTTTCTGGCTGGTGCCAGCCTCTCTTCTTAGCACACAGGAACCACAATCCCTACACCATGCTTCAATGGATTCTCTCATCCCAGCCCAGTAAAGCTACATATTTTACACAGTCATAAGCAGCCAAAAGGGATCTATTCTATTCAATTGCAAATGATCTAGATAAGACTGAGAATAAGATACTGCACGGGACATAGCAGAGTTGGTCAAGTTGAGTGGAGATGAGTTTGCTATTTGGCACAGCTTTTTGCATCAATAAAGCAAGTAAAAGGTGTGAAAGATAAAAAAAAGGGTGAAAGTGTGAAAAGTGAATTGGCCAAATTGAGGTGCATATAAAGTTTTTGCTTTCTTTCAATTCACTAATGGGGCTCATTTGAATCAGGTGAATTGAGTTCTGCTTTTGGAAACTGGGTTAAGAAGGGGTGCACCGGTCCTGGAGGTACTGCAATACCAGGTCAATGCGTGGAGTGGACAGAGCAAGATTTTTTCCATCTCCTTGTTCTAAAAATCCATTTAATATATGGTCCCCAGAGAGGGGACGTATCAGATATTAAACTGATAAGAACAGATTTAATTTTTTTTTTTTTCTGTTTATCAGTAGGACTTCAAAATAACAAAGGTGATCGCCTCCCGTTGCCTGGGAACCGTCCAGGCACAAGAGGGCTATGTGTCACCAGAAGGCGCACACACTTCCTCAAGGCCGGCAGACGTGCAATCCCAGGCACCTTCCAGTACCGACCAAGGTAGCGTCCTCCGAAACTACACTTGATCTTAGCCAAAAGGCCGAGAAGCTATAACCCGAATTGGTTACGGCCTTGAGTGGCACCCTGGCCTATACCGGACACATCTTAGGGAGAGGGAGACAAACCCACGCCTACAGAAGACATTTTGTCACCCAAGCCAACCCTTGAAAAGGCTGTTTTGCAGAGCAAAAACAAGAAGAATGGTGCTTTTTGCAGCCGCCGCCCACTGCAATGAATCTGAATAACTCCTCCTTTTGGACACAAGCACCTCCCCTCCCCCTTGCAGTCTTTCCAATTCATGATACAAAAAGACGGACGGACAGGACAGGACAGGACAGGCTGCCTGACTTTCCGTCACTGCCACCCTTTGCCATCCTTGCCCGTAGAAAGCCCTTTCATCATCCCCAAACCCTAATCTTTTCCCTTCCCTTCCCAGATGCGTCTCACTCCCTTTCATTAGGAAGTGAGCGCAGCCTTTTCTCCGTTCTGCACATGCGCGACGTTAAACACAAATGCGCAGGCGTGCGTTCCATTACCCTCACTGCATTCCACTCCCATACAGGAAGTGGGCGCAGCTATTACTACGGTCGCACATAAAAGAACCCACGGCCACCACTGCACATAGCTGACTCCACCACAGGACACCCACTTCTACACCAACACAGGTAAGACAGGATCGGCACCTCTATGCTCCTGTTACAATCAGGCTCAGTCACCATGTGATAACGCTCTCAACTCTTTAGTTGCAGGCTCCCCTTGCTTCACCTCCACTGGCTGTGCTGCCATTTCCTCTCCCACCTGGAAGGTATACTTTATTCCACTATTTTCCTGTTTCTCTCTTCCCCCTTTTCCCATAACCTACTTTTATCTGCATTTGTGGGGTATCTATATGCTATTTACATCATAGTTTTATTCATTAATATGGAAGGGAAGAGTGCCCATGAGAGTGTTGAACTGCGGAGAGCAAGAGATTAAGCTGCTCCGATTTGCCACCATTGATAAGCTGTTCTCAGTAGATACACATGCTATCCAAACAGCAGCATCCACCATTGCTTCAGCCCACCCATTCAGTGACAGCTCACCAAGTCAGCCAGAGGAGTGGTGTAAGGAATTACACGTAGGCACTGACTCCACACCTTCACATCACAAGAAGGGGGTCTACAGGCTAGTGCAAGAATACGAGCAAGTCTTCAGCAAACATCCGCTAGACTTTTGAAGAATAAAAGGGGTCAAACACTACATCCCCACAAGTGCACACCCACCCATCAAAGAGAGATATAAGCCAAAACTACCTGCACATTACCAGTGTACCAAGGACATGTTGAGCAACATGAAGGAGGCTGGGGTTATCCGTGACAGTTGTAGCCTCTGGGCAGCTCCGTTGGTCCTGTTAAAGAAGAAGGACAGCACCACTCCCCTGTATTGAGGAATAGCTAGCTGCATTGAGAACTGCAAATTATTTTTCTACCCTTGATCTCACTAGTCGCTATTGGCAAGTGTCCGTTGCTGAGGCAGACCGGGAGAAGACCGCCTTTGCCACCCCGATGGGTCTCTGCGAGTTCAAAAGCATGCCCTTCGAGCTGTGCAATTTGCCAGGAACCTTCCAGAGGCTGATGGAATGCTGCTTGGGACACCGAAACTTTGAAACGGTACTGCTATACCTTTATGATGTTATTGTTTATTCTAAAGCAAACAAGATTTTAGGGTGTATAAAAAGGGAGATTAGATCCGGTGATCCCATCGTATTGTTACCCCTCTATAAATCACTTGTAAGGCCACATCTGGAATATGGGGTAAAGTCCTGAGCAGGTTGATAACCATTGGTTTGAGCATGGTAGGGTGTAGTGCGCATCTTCCTGCATCGGTAAAAGCTGCAGAAGTCCTTGAAGATTTCCGCTTCAAAGGCTGTGCCTTGATCTGTGAGGACTCTCTCTGAGTAGCCATGAGGTATGCATAAGTGTGCTTGGAAGACCTTCGCTGCAGTATGGGCCATTAGATCTTTGACTTGTACCACAACCATAAATCTCGAGTAGTTGTCTACCATCGTAAGTGCATACGTGAGCTCGCCTCGATATTCTGCAACAAAACTCCCTTTTTCGATTTCAGTTTCAGCAAACACTCCTCTTCCTGTAGAAAATATTTATCATTACCTAAGACAGTCATTCTAATGCATGACAATATTAAGGCAATTTAGTTAAAACTTGTTTTAACTCACCTTTAAGGGGATTGATGTATTTCATGGTCAATCCAGGTTTGTCAGTGATGGCACTGACATAATGTATGGCGTCTTTTTCGGGCGTTATCCTTTGCCTTTTCATTGTGAAAATCCAGTTGCCTATATCAAAGCAAATTCTACTACTTGTAAAGTATGCAGAAAATGAAATGTAGAACATATAACATCAACTGCTTAGGAACGCATCATAGGTTAGTACTTAAAAGGATATTGTCATGTTCTAGTCATAATGCAAGCTGGACATTTTTCATGTTACCCTGTAATCGCCGGCCTGTTCTAATGCTCACAAGCCAAGATATAGGCTCAGCTGCTAAGGCTTCCCTCTGCCTTCTGAATGAAACTTGAATATGTCTGGGTCACTGTGTATATAGCAGGTGCTCAGAAAAAATAAGAGTCAATTCAATAGAAATAGCTCTGGCACACTATAGTGATCAATAACGTAAGAAAAGAACTCTTGGAATGCTGAAAATTCTTTATTTGTGCAAAAGGATAATTCATCCAACGTTTCGACCTTGTTTTTAGGTCTTTATCAAGGATAAAGTTATCTAAGATCATAAAGGGTTACAAAACCATATAAACACGTAATTAGTACATAGTACAACATAACAGTACAATATATTGCTACTTGAGAGTACAATGGGTCAAATGACCATGATGCACATACAAAAAATTTTTCCAAAGCCATAGTGAAAACATTTGTACTGAGGAAAGAAAATTTCCACATGACCTATCTGGAGAAACATTCTGGATCAAACAACCAAAAATAGTCAAGCAGGTAAATACACACCTATATGGATAACAGGATGATATGTGTTCAATTGTATAGCGTCATTGCCATTAAGGTACAAATGGAAAACTTGCAATCCTATATAGTGAAGGAAATGAACACATATCATATCAAAGAACACAGGAACATGGGTGTGAGAAAAACCTCAATGTTTATACTTTGTTCTTTATAATGGTGTGAACATGTATATGTCTCAGTACCTTATGCACTTGAGAATTCTAGTGAGTAGATCATGAAAGCCTATTTCAGAACTGGAATCGGTAAATAATTGTAGGTGGAATCTAAATGAAAAGATGGTACAAGTGTTATCATGACTAGAGATGAGCGAACCGGTCGCGGTTCGGCTCGAGGTTGGTTCGCCGAACGGACCTCCCGTTCGAGTTCGGTTCGTCGAACGTTCGACGAACCGAACTCGAGCCAATAGGAAACAATGGCAGGCAATCACAAACACAGAAAAACACCTAGAAAACACCCTCAAAGGTGTCCTAAAGGTGACAAACAACTCAAACACATTGGAAAGTGACAAGGACATATACTCATGCGAAAACAAAACAGCTGGACAAGGAAAAAGAGGAGGACACACAGATATATGAGTATATGCAAGGAAACATCGATTCCATTAATGTGCAACTTGAGCCCTGCTCATTCTTGGCTTCCAATCTTGATAAATTGCCTGAGCTCGCCACGTACGTCTTGGGGATCTTGTCGTGTCCTGCAGCCAGCGTTCTCTCGGAACCTGTCTTCAGTGCTGCTGTGGGTCTGCTGGCAGATAAGCACACGTGTCTGTCCACTGACAATGTGGACATGGCTCTCAGAGGACTTTTCTTCCCCTGGGTCAGCCAGGGGACGGGAAAGGCACGCGTATTTTTGAGAGTGCTTCATGCAAAGCATCTTTTTCTTTTTCAAAAGGGAGCTCAACCGATGCCAGTCAAGTGGGGTGTGTGTGGCCCAGTGAGTGGAAACGAGGGAGACTGTGGTTGGAGTCCCCTCGCTGTGTCTCTAAAAGAACCAAGATGAACAAGTCATGGCTCTCAGAGGACTTTTCTTCCCCTGGGTCAGCCAGGGGACGGGAAAGGCACGCGTATTTTTGAGAGTGCTTCATGCAAAGCATCTTTTTCTTTTTCAAAAGGGAGCTCAACCGATGCCAGTCAAGTGGGGTGTGTGTGGCCCAGTGAGTGGAAACGAGGGAGACTGTGGTTGGAGTCCCCTCGCTGTGTCTCTAAAAGAACCAAGATGAACAAGTCATGGCTCTCAGAGGACTTTTCTTCCCCTGGGTCAGCCAGGGGACGGGAAAGGCACGCGTATTTTTGAGAGTGCTTCATGCAAAGCATCTTTTTCTTTTTCAAAAGGGAGCTCAACCGATGCCAGTCAAGTGGGGTGTGTGTGGCCCAGTGAGTGGAAACGAGGGAGACTGTGGTTGGAGTCCCCTCGCTGTGTCTCTAAAAGAACCAAGATGAACAAGTCATGGCTCTCAGAGGACTTTTCTTCCCCTGGGTCAGCCAGGGGACGGGAAAGGCACGCGTATTTTTGAGAGTGCTTCATGCAAAGCATCTTTTTCTTTTTCAAAAGGGAGCTCAACCGATGCCAGTCAAGTGGGGTGTGTGTGGCCCAGTGAGTGGCAACGAGGGAGACTGTGGTTGGAGTCCCCTCGCTGTGTCTCTAAAAGAACCAAGATGAACAAGTCATGGCTCTCAGAGGACTTTTCTTCCCCTGGGTCAGCCAGGGGACGGGAAAGGCACGCGTATTTTTGAGAGTGCTTCATGCAAAGCATCTTTTTCTTTTTCAAAAGGGAGCTCAACCGATGCCAGTCAAGTGGGGTGTGTGTGGCCCAGTGAGTGGAAACGAGGGAGACTGTGGTTGGAGTCCCCTCGCTGTGTCTCTAAAAGAACCAAGATGAACAAGTCATGGCTCTCAGAGGACTTTTCTTCCCCTGGGTCAGCCAGGGGACGGGAAAGGCACGCGTATTTTTGAGAGTGCTTCATGCAAAGCATCTTTTTCTTTTTCAAAAGGGAGCTCAACCGATGCCAGTCAAGTGGGGTGTGTGTGGCCCAGTGAGTGGCAACGAGGGAGACTGTGGTTGAAGTCCCCTCGCTGTGTCTCTAAAAGAACCAAGATGAACAAGTCATGGCTCTCAGAGGACTTTTCTTCCCCTGGGTCAGCCAGGGGACGGGAAAGGCACGCGTATTTTTGAGAGTGCTTCATGCAAAGCATCTTTTTCTTTTTCAAAAGGGAGCTCAACCGATGCCAGTCAAGTGGGGTGTGTGTGGCCCAGTGAGTGGCAACGAGGGAGACTGTGGTTGGAGTCCCCTCGCTGTGTCTCTAAAAGAACCAAGATGAACAAGTCATGGCTCTCAGAGGACTTTTCTTCCCCTGGGTCAGCCAGGGGACGGGAAAGGCACGCGTATTTTTGAGAGTGCTTCATGCAAAGCATCTTTTTCTTTTTCAAAAGGGAGCTCAACCGATGCCAGTCAAGTGGGGTGTGTGTGGCCCAGTGAGTGGCAACGAGGGAGACTGTGGTTGGAGTCCCCTCGCTGTGTCTCTAAAAGAACCAAGATGAACAAGTCATGGCTCTCAGAGGACTTTTCTTCCCCTGGGTCAGCCAGGGGACGGGAAAGGCACGCGTATTTTTGAGAGTGCTTCATGCAAAGCATCTTTTTCTTTTTCAAAAGGGAGCTCAACCGATGCCAGTCAAGTGGGGTGTGTGTGGCCCAGTGAGTGGCAACGAGGGAGACTGTGGTTGGAGTCCCCTCGCTGTGTCTCTAAAAGAACCAAGATGAACAAGTCATGGCTCTCAGAGGACTTTTCTTCCCCTGGGTCAGCCAGGGGACGGGAAAGGCACGCGTATTTTTGAGAGTGCTTCATGCAAAGCATCTTTTTCTTTTTCAAAAGGGAGCTCAACCGATGCCAGTCAAGTGGGGTGTGTGTGGCCCAGTGAGTGGCAACGAGGGAGACTGTGGTTGGAGTCCCCTCGCTGTGTCTCTAAAAGAACCAAGATGAACAAGTCATGGCTCTCAGAGGACTTTTCTTCCCCTGGGTCAGCCAGGGGACGGGAAAGGCACGCGTATTTTTGAGAGTGCTTCATGCAAAGCATCTTTTTCTTTTTCAAAAGGGAGCTCAACCGATGCCAGTCAAGTGGGGTGTGTGTGGCCCAGTGAGTGGCAACGAGGGAGACTGTGGTTGGAGTCCCCTCGCTGTGTCTCTAAAAGAACCAAGATGAACAAGTCATGGCTCTCAGAGGACTTTTCTTCCCCTGGGTCAGCCAGGGGACGGGAAAGGCACGCGTATTTTTGAGAGTGCTTCATGCAAAGCATCTTTTTCTTTTTCAAAAGGGAGCTCAACCGATGCCAGTCAAGTGGGGTGTGTGTGGCCCAGTGAGTGGCAACGAGGGAGACTGTGGTTGGAGTCCCCTCGCTGTGTCTCTAAAAGAACCAAGATGAACAAGTCATGGCTCTCAGAGGACTTTTCTTCCCCTGGGTCAGCCAGGGGACGGGAAAGGCACGCGTATTTTTGAGAGTGCTTCATGCAAAGCATCTTTTTCTTTTTCAAAAGGGAGCTCAACCGATGCCAGTCAAGTGGGGTGTGTGTGGCCCAGTGAGTGGAAACGAGGGAGACTGTGGTTGGAGTCCCCTCGCTGTGTCTCTAAAAGAACCAAGATGAACAAGTCATGGCTCTCAGAGGACTTTTCTTCCCCTGGGTCAGCCAGGGGACGGGAAAGGCACGCGTATTTTTGAGAGTGCTTCATGCAAAGCATCTTTTTCTTTTTCAAAAGGGAGCTCAACCGATGCCAGTCAAGTGGGGTGTGTGTGGCCCAGTGAGTGGAAACGAGGGAGACTGTGGTTGGAGTCCCCTCGCTGTGTCTCTAAAAGAACCAAGATGAACAAGTCATGGCTCTCAGAGGACTTTTCTTCCCCTGGGTCAGCCAGGGGACGGGAAAGGCACGCGTATTTTTGAGAGTGCTTCATGCAAAGCATCTTTTTCTTTTTCAAAAGGGAGCTCAACCGATGCCAGTCAAGTGGGGTGTGTGTGGCCCAGTGAGTGGCAACGAGGGAGACTGTGGTTGGAGTCCCCTCGCTGTGTCTCTAAAAGAACCAAGATGAACAAGTCATGGCTCTCAGAGGACTTTTCTTCCCCTGGGTCAGCCAGGGGACGGGAAAGGCACGCGTATTTTTGAGAGTGCTTCATGCAAAGCATCTTTTTCTTTTTCAAAAGGGAGCTCAACCGATGCCAGTCAAGTGGGGTGTGTGTGGCCCAGTGAGTGGCAACGAGGGAGACTGTGGTTGGAGTCCCCTCGCTGTGTCTCTAAAAGAACCAAGATGAACAAGTCATGGCTCTCAGAGGACTTTTCTTCCCCTGGGTCAGCCAGGGGACGGGAAAGGCACGCGTATTTTTGAGAGTGCTTCATGCAAAGCATCTTTTTCTTTTTCAAAAGGGAGCTCAACCGATGCCAGTCAAGTGGGGTGTGTGTGGCCCAGTGAGTGGCAACGAGGGAGACTGTGGTTGGAGTCCCCTCGCTGTGTTATACATGCTTTTAGAAGGGCATGACATGGCTTGGAGGTTGACTTTCATAAAATGCAAACTGTTGGCTACCAAAATGCTGCCTTTCCAACAACTGTGGTTATAGGCAATGAGGAACATACTGATGAAGATGAGACGCAGATACCCGATTAGGATGACAACTTAAATATTCGGTCAGGGCAAGAAGAGGCTCGGTCTGAGGGGGAGGGTAGTGCAAACACAACAATTGATGATGAAGTTCTAGATCCCACCTACTGTCAACCCCCAGTCAGGCACTCGAGGAGGTCAACAGAGGCGGTGGAGGAGGATGCAACCGACGACGAAATTACCTTGCGCCTTCCTGGACAGAGTCGGAGCACTGGTAGCACGTCTACAACTGCATCCTCAGCCACCACTCTGCCTATGAGCATTATTCGGGGTGCATCAACAGGTCGCATGGCCTCTAAGCCTTGCCTAGCCTGTTCCTTTTTTGACATAGAAAAAGATCGCCCAAATCATGTGATATGTAAAATTTGTCATGATTCTCTTAGTAGAGGTCAAAACCTCAGCAGTTTGACAACTTCTTCCATGAATCGTCACATGAATAAATATCATAGGTCCCGGTGGGAAGCTCACTGTGCTGCAATGCGGCCTAGCGGAGCGAACCATCCACCGCCCGCCCCTTCCAGTGCATCCGCGCGCTCTTCATCTTCTAGGACTGTGGGGACAGCTGTCACACCTGTTTTTCCACGCAAAACTTCCACCACTGTAACCGCAACAGGCAGTTTGCTTGGTAGGTCGTCAGTTGGTTTGGAAGGGGAAACAAGTGAGTGTGTACAGCTCTCTCAGACATCGATAGCACCTACGTTGGATGAAGGCAACATCATGTCTCCGCCTGCACTTTCCTCACAAACCTGCATTTTTCCAGGGACACCCTACTCAACACCGTCTACACACAGCAGCCAGATCTCTGTCCCTCAGATGTGGTCAAATAAAAGGCCACTTCCTCCGACCCATGACAAAGCTAAGAGGTTGACTCTATCCCTCTGTAAGCTGTTGGCTACCGAAATGCTGCCTTTCCGCCTAGTGGACACACAGGATTTTAGAGACCTTATGTCTGTCGCTGTGCCCCAGTACCAGATGCCTAGTCGCCACTACTTCTCTAAGAAAGGTGTGCCCGCGCTACACCAGCATGTCGCACACAACATCACCGCTTCCTTGAGAAACTCTGTGTGTGAACGGGTGCATTTCACCACCGATACTTGGACCAGTAAGCATGGACAGGGACGTTACATGTCGCTGACTGGGCACTCGGTAACTATGTTGATAGATGGTGAAGGGTCTGCTGCACAAGTCTTGCCGTCCCCACGACTTGTGTGTCAATCCTCTGTCTGTCCAAGTTCCGCCACTGCTTCTGCATCCTCCACCTCATCTGGGTCCTCCACCTCCGCCCCAAGCCTGCCTGGTCAGGCCACCAGCGTTCTCACTGCGCAGAAGGAATCACGCACCCCTCATTACTATGCTGGCAGCAGAGCGCAACGGCATCAGGCGGTCTTTAGCTTGACATGTCTTGGGAATAAGAGTCACACAGCTGAGGAGTTGTGGTCAGCTCTGCGGTCCGAGTTTAATAAATGGTTGTCTCCACTCAACCTGCAGCCTGGTAAGGCCGTGTGCGACAATGCTGCAAACCTGGGTGCGGCCCTTCGCCTGGGCAAGGTGACACACGTGCCTTGTATGGCTCACGTGTTGAACCTTGTTGTCCAGCAATTTTTAACACACTATCCCGGCCTAGATGGCCTTCTGACCAGGGCACGTAAACTGTCTGCAGTGCTCACTTCCGCCGTTCAACCGCCGCAGCTGAGCGACTTGCATCGCTCCAGAAGTCTTTCGGCCTGCCGGTTCATCGCCTGAAATGCGATGTGGCGACACGCTGGAATTCAACTCTCCACATGTTACAGCGACTGTGGCAGCACCGGCGAGCCCTGGTGCAATACGTCATGATGGGCCAACGAGATGCAGAAGTGGGGCAGATCACCCTGATGGAGTGATCTCAGATCAAGGACCTATGCACCGTTCTGCACAGTTTCGACATGGCGACGAATATGTTTAGCGCTGACAATGCCATTATCAGCATGACGATTACAGTCATTTACATGCTGGAGCACACGCTAAACACTATTCGGAGTCAGGGGGTGGGACAACAGGAAGGGGAGGAACTACAGGAGGATTCATATGCGCAAGACACAACAACATCACCAAGGTCCAGACGTTCATCATCACCAACGCGGCAGGCATGGGACCATGGGGGACAGGGATCAACAAGGGCGCATGGTAGCAGGCGAGATGTTGAGGAAGGTGCAGGAGGACATGAAGATATGGAGGACGAACTGTCCATGGACATGGAAGACTCAGCGGATGAGGGAGACCTTGGTCAAAATTCAGTTGAAAGAGGTTGGGGGGAGATGTCAGAGGAAGAAAGAACGGTTAGCACCTCTATGCCACAAACACAGCGTGGACTTGGTCCGCATGGCTGCGCAAGACACATGAGTGCCTTCTTGTTGCACTACCTCCAACATGACCCTCGGATTGTCAAAATTAGAAGTGATGATGACTACTGGCTTGCCACACTATTAGATCCCCGGGACAAGTCCAAATTTTGTGACATAATTCCACCCATAGAAAGGGACGCACGTATGCTGGAGTATCAGCATAAGCTGTTACTCGATCTTAGCTCGGCTTTTACACCAAACAACCGTGCAGGTGAAGGGAGTGATTCTCCCAGTTGTAACTTGACAAACATGGGACGGCATCGTCATCTTCAACAGTCTACCCGTACCAGTAGGACCGTATCTGGTGCTGGTAACAGCAATTTTATGGAATATTTTCATAATTTTTTTAGACCCTCCTTTGCAAGGCCACCAGAGACAACAAGTCTGACACATAGTCAACGGATGGAGAGGATGATACAGGAGTATCTCGAAATGAACATCGATGCAATGACTTTGCAAATGGAGCCTTGCTCCTTTTGGGCTTCAAATCTAGAAAAATTGACAGAGCTCTCCAGTTACGCCTTGGAGATTTTGTCGTGTGCAGCTGCCAGCGTTGTCTCTGAACGTGTCTTCTTCAGTGCTGCTGGGTGTGTGCTGACAGATAAGCGCACGCGTCTGTCCAGTGACAATGTGGACACACTGACGTTCATCAAAATGAACAAGTCATGGATCCAGAAGGAATTTACTACCCCTGTGTCATCCTGGGGAGAGTAAATGCTTGTGGATTTGGAATGTGCTTGATGCAAATCAAAACATCCTGTTTGCAACTAGGGCACAAGTGCTGCCACTGATGGGGTGTCTGTGTGCCCAATGTTGGGAAAAAAGGTAGACTCCGCTTGGAGTAACCCTTGCTTGATGTGTTTTTTAAAAATGATACAAGATGAACAGATCTGAAGGCAAGATGAAGGCAACATCATGTCTCCGCCTGCACTTTTCTCACAAACCTGCATTTTTCCAGGGACACCCTACTCAACACCGTCTACAGACAGCAGCCAGATCTCTTTCCCTCAGATGTGGTCAAATAAAAGGCCACTTACTGCGACCCATGACAAAGCTAAGTGGTTGACTCTATCCCTCTGTAAGCTGTTGGCTACCGAAATGCTGCCTTTACGCGTAGTGGACACACAGGATTTTACAGACCTTATGTCTGTCGCTGTGCCCCAGTACCACATGCCCAATCACCACTGCTTCTCCAAGAAAAGCATGCCCGCGCTACACCAGCATGTCGCACACAACATCACCACTTCCTTGAGAAAATCTGTGTGCGACAGGGTGCATTTCAACACAGATACTTGGACCAGTAAGCATAGACAGGGTCATTACATGTCACTGACTGGGCACTGGCAAACTATGGTGAGAGATGGAGAAGGGTCTGCTGTACAAGTCTTGCCGTCCCCACGAGTTGTTTCAATCCTTGTTCTGTATGTAGAAGTTAATACACTGCTTCTGCCTCTTCAACCTCGTGTGGGTCCTCTACCTTGGCGCAAACCCTGTGTGGTCAGGCCACCCTTCCTTGCAACTGCGCACAAGGACTACCACACACCTCCTTACTATGCTGGCAGCAGAGCTCAATGCCATCAGGCGGTCAAAGCTTTACTTTGAAATGTATGGGAAATGTGAGTCACACCGCTATTACAGAGAATAGTAGTCAGGCAGGGTCAAAACATTAATTGAGGAACAGGAACAGAATGGGACGGCCAGGAAAGAATCAGAAAACAAGCAGAGTTGAAATGCGTATCGGCCAACAAGGTACATAAACAGCAAGCAGGAAAAGTAGTCAGGTAACAAGCACACAAAATCATAAAACTGAACTGGGGGTAAAATTAACCAGAGGTTCATAGCTATGTCTGGCAGTGGTCTGCAGACAGGATGGGCATAAAAAAGGGTGTGGTGTCTTCCCATTGGTTGTAGCTGAATGATGGTATTTCATCTGTGAGATACCCACCAGCTACATTCAGCCAGAGATTCTGCATCTGTCAAGGTAATGCAGCCCAGTGGGTGAGCATAACCTGCGTCCACCTGCGCCGCTGGCATCGACTACTCTCACATCATCAGCACTATTCATGAAAGGAACACGTTGTCACCTGGCAACCGGAGTACAAATTGACGGAGCGGACTACGTTGGTGACTTAACAGCCGTGTGCGGCAATGATGCAAACCTGGCTGCGGGCCATCCTCAGGGCAATGTGACACACGTGCCTTTTAGGGCTCACGTGTTGAACCGAATTCGCCAGCAATTTTTAAAACACCATCACGGCCTACATGGCCTTGTGCAGTGGGCACGCTCGCTATGTGCTCACTTCCATCGTGCGCACACAGCAGCTCAACAACTTTCATCACTCCGGAAGTCTTAGGGTCTGGCAGTTAAACGCCGTAAATGCGATGTTTCGACACGCAGGAATTGGAATCTGCACATGTTGCAGCGTGTGTGGCAGCACCGCAGAGCCCTGCTGAAATACGGTAAGACATATAGCCTGGGATAACTTGATCCAGAGGTGGTGCAGATCACGCTGCTGGAGTGGTGTCAGATCAAGGACCTATGCACCCTGCTACACAGTTTTGAAATGTCGACGAAGATGTTTAGCACTGGCAATGTCATTCTCAGCGTGACAATTCTGGTCATCTACATGATGGAGCACACTGTAATTATTATTCTGAGTCAGGTGTTGGGACAAGAGGAAGGGGAGGAAGTACAGGAGGAGTCATATGCGGAAGGGATAACAAGATCTACGAGGTCCAGATGGTCAGCGGCACCTATGCGGCATTCATGGTGAGGGAGAGGGATTAACAAGGGCGCATAGTATCAGCAAAAAGTGTTGATGAAAGTGCAGGAGCCCATGAAGAAATGGAGGACGAACTGGCGATGGGCATGGAAGACTCAGCAGATGAGTGAGAGCTTGCTCACATTTCGGTTGTGCGAGGTTGTGGGTAGAGGGCAGAGGAAGGATGCACGATTCTCACCTCTCTGCCACCAACACACCAAGGACTTGGTCCTCCTGGATGCACAAGACACATGAGCGCCTTCTTGCTGCACTACCTACATGACCCTCGGATTGTATGAATTTGAACTAATCCTGAATACTGGGTTGCCACACTGTTAGATCCCCGGTACAAGACAAAATTTGGCGAACTAATTCCTGCCATAGAAATAGACGCACGTATACAGGAGTATCTGCAGAATGTGGTACGCAATCTTAGATCTACTTGTCCACTAAACACCAGTGCTGCACAGAGTGAATCTCAACGCTTTGTCATGGATAGGAGGAAATGGTCTTTTACTTGTCCACATCGGAGGGACCGAGGGATGGCTGCTGTGCTGAGATGGCGTTGAGTACGGTGTCCCTGCACAGTTGCACTTTTGGTCATATCCCAAAATGAGTTGAAAAAGGACAGATGCTGTTGGAAAGGGGAACAGGTGTGTTGGAAAGGGGAAAAAAGTTTTGGTCCGTGGATTTGGTGGTTAAGCAACTGTAACATTTGCTGAAGAAACAACATCTGTTACAGTGGGACTGGCAGATTTGGATAAAGTGGTATATAATCTGTGACCGCTATATAACGAAAATTAATAAGAAAAGAAAGAGAAAGGTATATATCCCCATCACCAGTCAGTGTCCACCGTGCTCCCAGTTGGAAAAGGAGAGGTTGGCAACTTGAAGGTTTGGTGGAGGATACAGAGCTGTGTGGCTATGAAACTAATAGTAGCCTGAACCGAGTTAGACGCCATTCGATCTGGAGACTGTGAGCCCTGTTAGCGTCACAGGGTCCACATGCCCACCCAGCCCAGGAACTCCCTGTTAACAACACAGGGGCCATTGAGTACGCTGACCGTGTGCGTAGGGGCCACACCTGTGGACAGCAGGCGCATCAGCAGCAGCAGGCCTGTTAATGCCACTGGGCTGCACAAGCAGGACTGTTAGGACAGGAGCTGGTCTTAACCGTTCTGCGTTACCAACTGTGGTGGTGGCCTGCATCCACCACCCGATCCCTGCCTACCTCTGGCCTAAAGCCGCAATGGGTTCAACACATGGAGGTGTGCTCTTTCGGAGCATAATAGAAGACTGCGCACCTCCTGGTTGGCTCCAGCCCCTTTTATAACCTGGGTCCGCCCCAAACCAGGGTGAACCACAATGCACCTCCTGGAGACAAAAGTAGAGTGACACGTCATGAGTGGCATAACTAGCGTCCTATTTGGAAACGCAACTTCAATGATGACCTCATGGCTGCCATGACCCAAACACCTCACCAGTCATCGTCTGAGCATCAATAATGCGGTGACAAGTCATAGGTGTGGGCCTCTGCAAGCCATTTGGGAGGACACCTGATGCCCTGTGGTCTATATGGGACCCCCACATCAGGGCCAGGGCCAAAGAGTTCATTACCGGACCTAGTCTCTGATGCAGGAAGTGCCTGAGCATGCTCAGTAGCATGAAATACAGTCTCTGAAAAAAGACTATCAGCTTTAGCATGGTGTCTATGCCCAAAACAGGACTTAGACCCGGCACGGAATGCAAGCACCTGTGCAAAGAGGCTTTTCACACTTAGTGTGGGAGCATGCGCTGTATCCCGAAATGAAAACTTAGCGTCAGGAATGGCACAGTCAGGCTGAGCATACTCACTAGGCGAAACACTGTAATTATGCTGCAGCTGGGGTACATCGGCACACGCATGCGCACTAGCTGCCTCTCCACACTTAGACGTGGAGGGGAAATTTGTCTTGGAGATGCTGTCTATGAAAAGAAGGAAAAGCTAAAGGAAGCCTGACTTTCTATCCCTCCGAATTATGAAATGCAGCAATGAATTCCATGAGTTTGCTATAACATTAGCGTAGCAAAATGTGCATGAGGGTGTGATGTAGAGGTGCTAGAAATAGCTTGTCACCAGTGGGGCACTAATGGAATACAACAGCCAGTTCTATGATGCCACAAAATGGCAGTATTTTGTGCTATCATTATAGCTTATTAAAAACAGAGCACGAGGTTGTCATGCAGAGGTGCTGCACATAGATTTGCAGTAGTGTGAATTGACAAAAGTACAATAGCCACGTTTAGGATACAACTAGGTACAGTGAGTGTTTGCTAGTAAAATTGCTTAGTTTAAAAAAGTTGTAGTGTGCAATGCAGGCAGACGTGCTATGCAAATGTCTTTGCACTAGTGGGACTATAGCAAAGTCCAATAGCCACGTATAGGATGCCACTAGGTACACTGAGTGTGTGCTAGTATAATGGCTTCGTTATAATTTGTTGGAGTGTGCAACGCAGGCAGATGCGCTCTGCAAATATCTTGGCACTAGTGGGACTATAGCAAAGTCCAATAGCCACGTATAGGATGCCACTAGGTACACTGTGTGTTTGCTAGTATAATGGATGAGTTTAAAAAAGATAGAGTGTGCAATGCAGGCAGACGTGCTGCAAATAACGTTCCAATACTGTGAATTGACAAAAGTACAATAGCCACGTTTAGGATACAACTAGGTACAGTGAGTGTTTGCTAGTATAATGGCTTCGTTATAATTAGTTGGAGTGTGCAACGCAGGCAGATGCGCTCTGCAAATGTCTTGGCACTAGTGGGACTATAGCAAAGTCCAATAGCCACGTATAGGATGCCACTAGGTACACTGACTGTTTGGTAGTATAATGGCTGAGTTTAAAAAAGTTAGAGTGTGCAATGCAGGCAGACGTGCTGCAAATAACGTTCCAATACTGTGAATTGACAAAAGTACAATAGCCACGTTTAGGATGCCACTAGGTACACTGACTGTTTGCTAGTATAATGGCTGAGTTTAAAAAAGTTAGAGTGTGCAATGCAGGCAGACGTGCTGCAAATAACGTTCCAATACTGTGAATTGACAAAAGTACAATAGCCACGTATAGGATGCCACTAGGTACACTGACTGTTTGCTAGTATAATGGCTGAGTTTAAAAAAGTTAGAGTGTGCAATGCAGGCAGACGTGCTGCAAATAACGTTCCAATACTGTGAATTGACAAAAGTACAATAGCCACGTTTAGGATGCCACTAGGTACACTGACTGTTTGCTAGTATAATGGCTGAGTTTAAAAAAGTTAGAGTGTGCAATGCAGGCAGACGTGCTGCAAATAACGTTCCAATACTGTGAATTGACAAAAGTACAATAGCCACGTTTAGGATGCCACTAGGTACACTGACTGTTTGGTAGTATAATGGCTGAGTTTAAAAAAGTTAGAGTGTGCAATGCAGGCAGACGTGCTGCAAATAACGTTCCAATACTGTGAATTGACAAAAGTACAATAGACACGTTTAGGATACAACTAGGTACAGTGAGTGTTTGCTAGTATAATGGCTGAGTTTAAAAAAGTTAGAGTGTGCAATGCAGGCAGACGTGCTGCAAATAACGTTCCAATACTGTGAATTGACAAAAGTACAATAGCCACGTTTAGGATGCCACTAGGTACAGTGAGTGTTTGCTAGTATAATGGCTGAGTTTAAAAAAGTTAGAGTGTGCAATGCAGGCAGACGTGCTGCAAATAACGTTCCAATACTGTGAATTGACAAAAGTACAATAGCCACGTTTAGGATGCCACTAGGTACACTGACTGTTTGGTAGTATAATGGCTGAGTTTAAAAAAGTTAGAGTGTGCAATGCAGGCAGACGTGCTGCAAATAACGTTCCAATACTGTGAATTGACAAAAGTATAATAGCCACGTTTAGGATGCCACTAGGTACACTGACTGTTTGGTAGTATAATGGCTGAGTTTAAAAAAGTTAGAGTGTGCAATGCAGGCAGACGTGCTGCAAATAACGTTCCAATACTGTGAATTGACAAAAGTACAATAGCCACGTTTAGGATACAACTAGGTACAGTGAGTGTTTGCTAGTATAATGGCTGAGTTTAAAAAAGTTAGAGTGTGCAATGCAGGCAGACGTGCTGCAAATAACGTTCCAATACTGTGAATTGACAAAAGTACAATAGCCACGTTTAGGATACAACTAGGTACAGTGAGTGTTTGCTAGTATAACGGCTGAGTTTAAAAAAGTTAGAGTGTGCAATGCAGGCAGACGTGCTGCAAATAACGTTCCAATACTGTGAATTGACAAAAGTACAATAGCCACGTTTAGGATGCCACTAGGTACAGTGAGTGTTTGCTAGTATAATGGCTGAGTTTAAAAAAGTTAGAGTGTGCAATGCAGGCAGACGTGCTGCAAATAACGTTCTAATACTGTGAATTGACAAAAGTACAATAGCCACGTTTAGGATGCCACTAGGTACAGTGAGTGTTTGCTAGTATAATGGCTGAGTTTAAAAAAGTTAGAGTGTGCAATGCAGGCAGACGTGCTGCAAATAACGTTCCAATACTGTGAATTGACAAAAGTACAATAGCCACGTTTAGGATGCCACTAGGTACACTGACTGTTTGCTAGTATAATGGCTGAGTTTAAAAAACTTGGAGTGTGCAATGCAGGCAGATGTGCTCTGCAAATGTCTTGGCACTAGTGGGACTATAGCAAAGTCCAATAGCCACGTATAGGATGCCACTAGGTACACTGAGTGTGTGCTAGTATAATGGCTTCGTTATAATTTGTTGGAGTGTGCAACGCAGGCAGATGCGCTCTGCAAATGTCTTGGCACTAGTGGGACTATAGCAAAGTCCAATAGCCACGTATAGGATGCCACTAGGTACACTGAGTGTTTGCTAGTATAATGGCTTCGTTATAATTAGTTGGAGTGTGCAACGCAGGCAGATGCGCTCTGCAAATGTCTTGGCACTAGTGGGACTATAGCAAAGTCCAATAGCCACGTATAGGATGCCACTAGGTACACTGAGTGTTTGCTAGTATAATGGCTGAGTTTAAAAAACTTGGAGTGTGCAATGCAGGCAGATGTGCTCTGCTAATGTCTTTGCACTAGTGGGACTATAGCAAAGTCCAATAGCCACGTATAGGATGCCACTAGGTACACTGAGTGTGTGGTAGTATAATGGCTTAGTTATAATTCGTTGGAGTGTGCAACGCAGGCAGACGTGCTGCAAATGTCTTGGCACTAGTGGGACTATAGCAAAGTCCAATAGCCACGTATAGGATGCCACTAGGTACACTGAGTGTTTGCTAGTATAATGGCTTCGTTATAATTTGTTGGAGTGTGCAACGCAGGCAGATGCGCTCTGCAAATGTCTTGGCCCTAGTGGGACTATAGCAAAGTCCAATAGCCACGTATAGGATGCCACTAGGTACACTGAGTGTTTGCTAGTATAATGGCTGAGTTTAAAAAACTTGGAGTGTGCAATGCAGGCAGATGTGCTCTGCTAATGTCTTTGCACTAGTGGGACTATAGCAAAGTCCAATAGCCACGTATAGGATGCCACTAGGTACACTGAGTGTTTGCTAGTAAAATTGCTTAGTTTAAAAAACTTGGAGTGTGCAATGCAGGCAGATGTGCTCTGCAAATGTCTTTGCACTAGTGGGACTATAGCAAAGTCCAATAGCCACAGATAGGATGCCACTAGGTACACTGAGTGTTTGCTAGTATAATGGCTTACTTAGAATGAGTTGGAGTGTGCAGAGGACAAGAGGGTACAGTGGCAGGATTGTGGTGCTCTGGGTAGAGGAATGGAAGCCTGCCTTTCTATTCCCTCCTAATGGTGAAATGCAGGGAGGAAATCCCTGACCTGGGCTACACAGACGCTGTTGCTGTTTGCAGGACCTGTCACCTATTGCTCTCTGACCCTGCCGGTACGAGCCCTTAAAAGGACTGCTAGAATGTGCTCTCCCTAAGCTGTCTAACGCTGTGTATGCAGCGCATACAGCTGTATCGGCGATAGGACAAAGGACGGATCTGCGACAGTGATGTCTGACACCAAAGACGCAGAAGGCAGATAATGGCGATCGTGAAGAAAATGTCCGGTTTTATAATGCAGGGACATGTGACATGCAGATCCTATCACACATGCCGTTGCTTCTCTGCCTCAAAGTCCACTTAGGTGTGTGTGTGTCTGTGATTGGCTGACATGCTGGCCAGCCCCACAAGACGCGCGCGCTTAGGGAAGGAAGACAAGAAAAAAAAAAAAAAAAATGGCGATCGCCATTATAGAAACAGCAGTGATCTGAAGGCGCTGTTCACGCACACTATACACTGAAATGTGATAATAGTTTGATTCACAGAGTGACTTACACTATTACAGCAGAAACCAAGCTAAGATTTAGCTGTTTTTTGGCTGCTAGAACCGTTCTCGAACGTTTCTAGAACTATCGAGCTTTTGCAAAAAGCTCGAGTTCTAGTTCGATCTAGAACATGCCCCAAAATCACTCGAGCCTAGAACTGGAGAACCACGAACCACGAACCGCGCTCAACTCTAATCATGACACGTGGGCTATAACACAATAGACCGTGTGACAAAGAAGAAAGGAGAGAAAGAAGAGGAAGAAAATGCAACTACCTGTAACATTACGTGATAGTCACTGGTAAGTATCACTTGACAATTCAAGTGAAAAAGGATTCCTTTATTAAAGGGTTCTCAGTCGCCTCAGGATCATGAAATACTAGGGTAAATGATATGAGAATGGGTAAGAAGCACCACTAAAGGAAATATGAGATGCAGGACATATATCTATAAACCCCTGAACTACATGATAGAAATAAAAAGAAGAAAAAAGAAAAAAAAGAAGAAAGAAGAAGAACACATAGAATGCGGAAAGAGAATGGGTACAACTACCTGAGTTACTGCAGGGAGGCCCCTGGTTGGTATTGTGAGGGTTAGTGGAATTCCTTCACTGAAGGGTTCTCAGTTGCCTCAGGTTCGTGAAAAATGCTATAGACAAATAATGCCCGGAGAAAAGGGGTTCATATACAGCGAATAATGGTAATACAAGGTACATGTGTCACATGTAATAGTATATATATATATATTGTACTAAGCTCTACACCAGAAATAGAAAGTAGTCCCTCTGCCTTCTGTCTAGGTGCCCTGAGTTATGTCCTGTAAACTGTCACAGGGACCCAGACACACATGTGTAGTAGGGGAATATCCCTGCTGAGATGCCAGTGCTAGAGCACTCGTTTGCTGTGGAGTTGAACGCTATGTGAGCAGTTCTTACCTTCAATGAGCAGAAGTCTCTTTTTTCAGATTTCAATATCTCTGTGGGTATCTGGCAGAAATATGGAATACTCTTTACTGCTAAGACCCTGTACACCACTCCCACTAAAGGGGGCTTTACACGCTGCGACATCGCTAATGCGGAGTCGTTGGGGTCACGGAATTTGTGACGCACATCCGGCCGCATTAGCGATGTTGCTGCGTGTGACACCGATGAGCGATTTTGCATCGCTGCAAAAACGTGCAAAATCGCTCATCGGTGACATGGGTCTCCATTCTCGATTATCGTTACTGCAGCAGTAACGATGTAGTTCGTCGCTCCTGCGGCAGCACACATCGCTCCGTGTGACACCGCAGAAACGAGGAACCTCTCCTTACCTGCCTCCCAGCCGCTATGAGGAAGGAAGGAGGTGGGCGGGATGTTCCGGCCACTCATCTCCGCCCCTCCGCTGCTATTGGGCGGTCGCTCAGTGACGTCGCTGTGACGCCGCACGGACCGCCCCCTTAGAAAGGAGGCGGTTCGCCGGTCACAGCGACGTCGCCGGGCAGGTAAGTATGTGTGACGGGTCTGGTCGGTGTTGTGCAGCATGGGCAGCGATTTGCCCGTGTCGCGCAACAGATGGGGGCGGGTATCCACACTAGCGATATCGGGACCGATATCGCAGTGTGTAAAGTAGCCTTTAATAAACTGTGTAAAGGATTTTAAGTAAAAATCCACAATAAACCAGCGCTAGATGGGTTTTTATAATTTTATTAATAGACCACAAATAAAAAATTTTTTGCTATCCTTGTTTCAAGACAGAGTATTTGATAATATACAATACACTGATTATTACTAAAACCAAGGACCACATAAAACAAGGACCACATAAAATAAAAAATGAAAGTAATGAGAATAAAATTATTTTGTATAACCAATTAACTTCGAGGTGATACAATATTCACATTCATTTAGTTTTACCAGTCTAATGTAATGCCCCGGCCGGTGGCATATATTTTGTTTGGTTAATAATTTAGACTTATACAATGAAAGATGTACTATACCACCCCTGGCTAACTTACAAGTTTTAAGTTGTACAATATAAGTTTGCGACGTTATATTCGCCCCCAGGGCCTGGGGGAATAAACCTCACAACAACTTGACCGCAAAAAACACCCCGGATTTCTCCGTTGATTAGGCTGGAACCGCTATGTACAGGATTGACCTGTTAGACTTCCAGAGCGGACGTTTTGAGGCCAGTGGCCGCGACTAGTGCTGGCTCTGGGGGAGATGTATGGTTACCGACATCCCTCTTTACAGAGCCTTTATAACACTTCACAAGGCCACAAACCAGCCGGTCCCGTATTCTCCCAAATGTACTTTCGAAATCAAGCAGTACGAAGCCACTGAAAGCACCAAGATGTTGGCTGCGGACAACAATAAGATCAGCGGTAACTACTCAGCCTCTCCAGCGGGCAGTCCAGACCGTATCCAGTGTCAGCTGACTGATTCCACACAGGAGGAAGTTGCTTGGCAGGTTAGCACCACACAAGGCTCCGATCCGCTTCCAAACGAGCAATGCAGAACCGCTGGAGGTACCAATGTATCCTGGTTGCAGACAAAGGAAATGTCAGCGGTAACCTCTCAACCTCTCCAGCAGGCAATCCGTACCGTGTCCAGTGGAAGCCGGTTGATTCCACACGAGGGAGAGATTACTTGGCAGGTTATCAACGCACAGGTGAGGTAGGCTAAAAAAAAGAAAACTGATCCGACGCGCGTTTCGGGGGCGTGTAACGGCCCCCTTCCTCAAGGATAACTCAGCTGTTGCCTAGAGCACTATTTATGCATATATTTAATTGGTTATAATTTGCATAAAATTAAACAATGTTTAAATTCAACCAACATTCAATGACCACTACATATATCAATTTGTGAAAGACCGTTCATAATAGCCATATAATATAATTATGTGCAAAGGTTTTTCTAAAGGTTTTTCTAAAAAGATATAGCCTTGCTTGTATCATCATATACTGGGAAGACAATGTGTATATATGCATATGCTTTTTTTCAACAATAAATTTAACAAAAGGACATCATAAAGGTGTAATATAAATTTGCTATAATATGAAAAGCCCCTTATATCTACATCAACCTTGGGCAAGTGAAGCACCAATTTTAATATATATTATGCATATATACACATATATCTCCATGACAATCGCTTTTTTTTTTTTTTTTTTTTTTTCCTTCTCTCCGTATTATTATCAGTACCTATTACTCCTCTACCTATAAAAATATAAATTAATTAAAAGCAAACAGTTCTATATCATTATTGAGTCCATATGGTTTCAAGGTGTTCAATTCAAAAATCCATTGGCTTTCTGCTCGTGACATTTTTTTAATGAAATCGCCACCTCTCCAATCCTTAGTTATTTTTTGTACGCCCCATACTTGGGATCCTTTAAAGGACCCTCCATGTTTTAACACATAATGTCTGGATAGGGGGTGCTTAGTACATTTATTTTTAACACTTCTAATGTGCTCACCCACCCTTTTCCATAGGGGTCTAATAGTTCTCCCAATGTATTTTTTCTGACAGGGACATTGAATGCAATATACTACTCCCTTTGATTGACATGTAATAAATTCTCTAATCATGACTTCTGACTGCCCCTGTAAGAAGGATTTCCGTGAAATATTTTTTGTATTCTTACATACTATACAGCTTTTGCATGGAAAAAAACCTTTCAGGCCAAATAATCCTCCCTTATTAGGTGCTGTAAGATTACGTATGGTGGGTGCCACTAAATTGCCAATATTGTTTGCCTTCCTATATATGAATATAACGTCGCAAACTTATATTGTACAACTTAAAACTTGTAAGTTAGCCAGGGGTGGTATAGTACATCTTTCATTGTATAAGTCTAAATTATTAACCAAACAAAATATATGCCACCGGCCGGGGCATTACATTAGACTGGTAAAACTAAATCAATGTGAATATTGTATCACCTCGAAGTTAATTGGTTATACAAAAGAATTTTATTCTCATTACTTTCATTTTTTATTTTATGTGGTCCTTGTTTTATGTGGTCCTTGGTTTTAGTAATAATCAGTGTATTGTATATTATCAAATACTCTGTCTTGAAACAAGGATAGCAAAAAATGTTTTATTTGTGGTCTATTAATAAAATTATAAAAACCCATCTAGCGCTGGTTTATTGTGGATTTTTACTTAAAATCCTTTACACAGTTTATTAAAGGCTACTTTACACACTGCGATATCGGTCCCGATATCGCTAGTGTGGATACCCGCCCCCATCTGTTGCGCGACACGGGCAAATCGCTGCCCATGCTGCACAACACCGACCAGACCCGTCACACATACTTACCTGCCAGGCGACGTCGCTGTGACCGGCGAACCGCCTCCTTTCTAAGGGGGCGGTCCGTGCGGCGTCACAGCGACGTCACTGAGCGACCGCCCAATAGCAGCGGAGGGGCGGAGATGAGTGGCCGGAACATCCCGCCCACCTCCTTCCTTCCTCATAGCGGCTGGGAGGCAGGTAAGGAGAGGTTCCTCGTTTCTGCGGTGTCACACGGAGCGATGTGTGCTGCCGCAGGAGCGACGAACTACATCGTTACTGCTGCAGTAACGATAATCGAGAATGGAGACCCATGTCACCGATGAGCGATTTTGCACGTTTTTGCAGCGATGCAAAATCGCTCATCGGTGTCACACGCAGCAACATCGCTAATGCGGCCGGATGTGCGTCACAAATTCCGTGACCCCAACGACTCCGCATTAGCGATGTCGCAGCGTGTAAAGCCCCCTTTAGTGGGAGTGGTGTACAGGGTCTTAGCAGTAAAGAGTATTCTATATTTCTGCCAGATACCCACAGAGATATTGAAATCTGAAAAAAGAGACTTCTGCTCATTGAAGGTAAGAACTGCTCACATAGCGTTCAACTCCACAGCAAACGAGTGCTCTAGCACTGGCATCTCAGCAGGGATATTCCCCTACTACACATGTGTGTCTGGGTCCCTGTGACAGTTTACAGGACATAACTCAGGGCACCTAGACAGAAGGCAGAGGGACTACTTTCTATTTCTGTTGTAGAGCTTAGTACAATATATATATATATACTATTACATGTGACACATGTACCTTGTATTACCATTATTCGCTGTATATGAACCCCTTTTCTCCGGGCATTATTTGTCTATAGCATTTTTCACGAACCTGAGGCAACTGAGAACCCTTCAGTGAAGGAATTCCACTAACCCTCACAATACCAACCAGGGGCCTCCCTGCAGTAACTCAGGTAGTTGTACCCATTCTCTTTCCGCATTCTATGTGTTCTTCTTCTTTCTTCTTTTTTTTCTTTTTTCTTCTTTTTATTTCTATCATGTAGTTCAGGGGTTTATAGATATATGTCCTGCATCTCATATTTCCTTTAGTGGTGCTTCTTACCCATTCTCATATCATTTACCCTAGTATTTCATGATCCTGAGGCGACTGAGAACCCTTTAATAAAGGAATCCTTTTTCACTTGAATTGTCAAGTGATACTTACCAGTGACTATCACGTAATGTTACAGGTAGTTGCATTTTCTTCCTCTTCTTTCTCTCCTTTCTTCTTTGTCACACGGTCCAGACTGCCAGGACCCAACTACCACCATTTTTCCCCCCTAGAAAGACACGACACCGTTCTCTTATAAATTAAAATACTTTTATTTGAATTTTCCATTTTGGAGAGAGGCATGGAGAAAAAACCACTCTCATCTTTTGGCATAAAATTTGGTCGCAGCTTTAAACCAGGCATTAACTTGCCAACATCACGGGGTTCAGGTAAATGTACCGCCTTCCGGCCGTCCGGCGCGGGTATTTCACCACCACTTTTTCTACCCCTTCCGCTGCTGCGACTTAAACACAGAAAACTCAATCAACTTGGAAAACAAAAAGGGAGGGAGGGTGGGAAAACAGGTCCGGGTCCTGCAGCCGAGAGGCTGGAAGCTGGGCAGCACGGTGATATGTATCCAGGAGGCGGGGCTTAGGCCAGTCACACCACAGGAGGCGGGGGCGGCAGGTCAGTGTCTTTCTAGGGGGAGACCTCTATTTAAACATGCATAGGGGCCAGCAGTCAGGGGGCAGCATCTCAAGTTTCTGGCTGCAGTGCCCCTCAGACTGCCAGGACCCAACTACCACCATTTTTCCCCCCTAGAAAGACACGACACCGTTCTCTTATAAATTAAAATACTTTTATTTGAATTTTCCATTTTGGAGAGAGGCATGGAGAAAAAACCACTCTCATCTTTTGGCATAAAATTTGGTCGCAGCTTTAAACCAGGCATTAACTTGCCAACATCACGGGGTTCAGGTAAATGTACCGCCTTCCGGCCGTCCGGCGCGGGTATTTCACCACCACTTTTTCTACCCCTTCCGCCAAGGAGCAGCACCGCGCCAGCAAGCTGCGACCCCCCCCAAAAACTGAAATACCTGAGCCGTCCCAGGCATTTCCGAAACCACCATATCCATAACATCATCATTTTGGGGTGTACCCATCCGAGCTTAAGGACAGCCAAATATTGCCTTCCAGCTGGCGGTGCCAGACCAACAACCTCTTTTTTTTTTTTTTTTTTTTTTTTTTAAAAAACACTTTATTAACAGCACAACTTGGGTAGGCCCTGATCGACCATGCGCCAGGAGAGATCCTTATCACATTCTTCCATAGCTCCAAGCCACCTGGGCCAGAGGGTAACCTTCGACCGGATCGTTGTAACACTCCACACTAAAACAGGGAAACTTGTACCTCTCTGACCGGATAAGGGTAAGAGGCCTAGCTAGACGGCCTTGGACCAGCTACTTGAAGCCTATGTGTATCACCAAGTCGGTTGTAGAAAAGAGAGCTCACGCAATCTTGATCGCCTCTGATAGACCCACAGCTGAGCCAAGCTCCGGCAACCTTTCCAATTACTTTCACTGTAACAGGAACCAAGAACCGACCACCAAGGCGAAGAGGCGAAGATCCGCTCTCCTCGCAGACAACATACATGGAAGTAACCTCGGACCCAATCACTGGGCCGACTTGGATCTGAAAGGCAAAAACACTGTCAGAACAGGGAATTCTCGTAACCATCAAACACCTCGTCTCTCCAAGGTGGTACTGACAAAAAGACAAAAACCCACAAAAATTTTTTTTTTTTTTTTTTTTTTTTTTGGATAAACAAATCACAATCATGTCATTTTACATTAGCCCTGTACACTGTTCTGAATCTCCTTACGTGTCGAATAAAACCCGATTTCAAAAAACCAACTCCGACCTGACATCCCTCATAATGCATTTCCATTGTCGTTACCTGATCCACTGAAAACTGTGCTCATGTATGCTGGCTCCTGAAGCCTTGTAGCACCCCAACTCTGGGAGAGTACGTGCCGGGTACCACGGCTGGCAAACACCAAAATAACGAGTAACCGTCGCATTACCAACCAAAAACCAGCCCACAAAATGGAGGACCAACTACGTAACGCTAAAATGAAGGGCCGTCGTCATGGGTAAAAACTGGTCCCATACACCCGCTCGCCTAAGAGACATAAACGACAACGTCGGGACACCCGCCGAGTGAGGGAAAAAGATCCAAAATATCAATGTATAGATTTGCAATGGGGCGAACAATCCAAACCCCCACTTTTTTCTTTTTTTTTTTTTTTTTTTTTTTTAAAACAAAACAAACAATCTTCGGCTAAAAAAGAATAGGCCTACTGTGCTCCACTCGCTTACCATAATCATCCAACCCTTCAATACCTTTCACCCCACAAGACCCTCATCGCTTCAGTACCGTTCCGCAATTTAAAAATGGGAAGACCGACCTCGTAACAGTTTGCTTGCAACCGAAATTGGTGCACATTCGCTGAATACTGCAGGGTGTGTATTACTAGAGGGTGGCTTGTAAAATCGTCACGCACATCAACCACCAGAGCAACACCCGCTGAATAACGTACCATCGAACCGTCAGGTCAATGCAAAATGGATTCCCGGATCATAGGCCTAACTTCACCGAGCACCCCACCATCTAGCTGAGAACTCCAACCTTGATCCTGCTGGTGGGTTGAGTTACCAAAATACCTGAGATTGGGATTGCAATAAGGTGCCCGATACTAACCCGGAACCCAGATGCCTGTTTTGCCTTCAACCCTGCGTTGACCCATAATCATTCCAAGCCACAAAAACCTAATCAGCCTGATTACTTATTCGAGGAAAGGGCTGTAGTTGGTTAAGGCTTTTACCCACCGGCATCGTCGGACCACTGGTCATTCTCCTATTTCCCAGTCCACCCCCCCTTTTGTGTAGCTGGAACCGAAATAGGGGGAAAGGCGCAATCAAAGTTAGGTTAATGGACCATGTCCCCCCGGGCCCAGCATAAGGAGCATTTTTTTTTTTTTTTTTTTTTTTTTTATATATAACTATATAAACACTTTGTATCGCAAATGATCCCAAACAGCTGGCCCTGCAACGCCGTAATACTCCATCTACAAATCTGTCTGTTCCTGCTCTTGAAACTATTATGGCATGGCACGGTGGCTCAATGGCTAGCTGCAGCCCTGGGGTCCTGGGCCCAAATCCCGCCAAGGACACCATCCGCAAGGAGCCTGTACGTTCTCCCCGTGACTGCGTGGGTCTACTCCGGGCACTCTAGCCTCCTCCCACACCCCCATAAACATACAGATAGGGAATCCAGACCGTAAGCCCCGATGGGGCAGCGTCCCCAATCCATGCAACGCACACAAAAACTAAAAGTGAATTTATACCTTTTAGAATATGTATGTGGAAGTAATTGTCCAGAAAATATTAGCGGGCATAATTATTCTGCGAATAGCTAACATTGCCGGTTTTCCCATCTCACTTGTTTATTTTCAGTTCTTACGGTAAGGAAAACCAATTAAAACATACGTAATTAACCAAAGAGGGAAAATCTAGTAAAAAAGGATGAAAATTACTTCACTACAAAAAAGAAGCAGTTTTAGAAAAACAATCAAACCATGCAAATGTACAGAGATATACTTCTCACATTTCGATAAAACTAACTGTGACCAATATAGATCCCTTCTTTCAATTACAGCATGACATTAGGGGTAAAACAGGGGGGTTAGATCCCGTGATCCCATAATATTGTCACTAATCAATAAATCACTTGAAGGGTCAGTTAACCGGTGGCAACAAGATTATTACAAGGAATGGAGGCCGCCTGTATTAAACTAAGGTTGAAAAATTAAGATATGTTTAATTTTTGAAAGACGTCTCAGAGGATATCTCATTTGTACCTCTTCCGACAGGCCTACAAGCTGCCGTAACCCTCAGTCCGATACAGCGCCGCACAATCAGCTCTGCCCTCATCTACTGTCTCCTCACCCATCCCCTGTAGACTGTGAGCCCTCGCGGGCAGGGTCCTCTCTCCCCCTGTACCAGTCTGTGCCTTGTACGGTTTATGATTATTATACTGGTACCTATTATGTAAAAACCCCTTTCGCATGCAAAGCGCCATGAATTATATGGCGCATAATAAATAATAATAATTTGTATAAATACCCGTGTGGTCAATATAAATAAACTGCCACCAAACTTAATCCTCCGAAATAGGGAAGGCTTCTTTACAGTTAGAGCAGGTAGATTGTGGAATGCTGTCTACAAGGGGTAGGAATGCTAGATACCATCACAGCTTTTAACAGAAACGGGGGAGGGCGATTCCCTCAGCACCAATAACATTGTTATAAATAACTTAGTGACAACATGTAGAGCTGGGCGGGACGCCTGTTACCTGTGACGTCACGTTATCCTCCCTAGGGGGACTTATCCCACCCCGCATTCCCCATCAGGGTACTCACCTGGTGATTCAGGAAATGACAAGACGACTGGATCTAGATCTACCCACGTAACGCCTGCTACGACGACGCTCACACCTATCCAAGGGTTAAGATGACAGACTCCGGACATGGTGGCTACCCATGCCAAAGCTTGCTACCGTGACCCCTGCACATGACCGTACAACGCGATAGTCGGCACCGCACCCACCGCCGCCATAACATGCTGAAATCCCCTGTGTGACAACGGGGCGGGGCTGTTAACAGTCACCATTGTCATAATGTCAAATGGAGTGTGTTTTGGCCTGGGAGGGGGCTTGGTGTAGGTGTGGTATCAGCAGGAGGGAAAACACGCCACCTGCTGACTGTTGCTTCTTGCCCCTGTTCACTACCAGCCCCCCTCAATTTGAACATTGAAGTCCTAACAGAATCCCTTAACCCGCCCGCTCACTGGGAGACCCACATGGTCCCTGGTTCATTCCCAGGCTAGCCCCCTTGGCATTCCCGGGGCATACAAACGGAGGGGAGGGGAAGTTCAGTGCGTGTGGGATGGGGTGATTTGACTCTTGCAGGTTAGTGCCTGCATACTAGATTCTCCCCTACCGTGCCTCCAACCTGCGCTGTGACAGGGACTGCACTGAGTCTGCACTTCAATTAGGCTGTGTGCCTAATTCATGCGTCCTGCGTCCCCTGCACAGTCTATGGAGACTGTGTAGAGGCCGTACGCACGTTGCATAGTAGAACGCAGCGATTCAGCTGTTGCCCGAATCGCTGTGTTCTAAGAAGTGACATGTCACTTCCGTGCGCTTTGCCGGCAGCTCCTGCTCTGTCTATGGCAGGAGCTGCAGGCTGAGCGCACGTTCTCTACCGGCACCATGCGCCTCAGAACGGAGCTTTTCAGCTGCGCTCTGAGGCACACCTTTTAGGTGCCGTGCAGAGCGCACACAGCCCTACCCAGCTCCTCCTCGGCACTGGCGACGGTGTCTGGTCGGCGGTTGCTGGGCGGCGGGTGGGCGGGGCCAATGACAAAGAGCGCGAAGCGCTCTTTTTCAAACTTAATGGCGGCTCAAGCTGACCGGCGGGCGGGTAGTTCCCTCAGAACGCCGCTCGCCGGCGCACGTAGCTTGAGCCTCAGCAGGGAGGGAGCCGCTCATAGCAAACAGCGCCGTGAGCAGAACGCTTTCCTCCATGCTGATTTTAGGGGAGGAGGGGGGGTGGGTGGGGGGAGGGGGGGGGTGAGGTTGTTAAATAATGGCGAGCACAAGCGGACCAGCGGGCGGGTAGTTCCCTTAGAACGCCGCGCTCACCGGTCACACATCGCTTGTGCCTCAGCATAGAGGGAGCCGCTCACAGCTAACAGTGCTGTGAGCTGAAACGCTTACCTCCCTGCTGATAGCTCTCTTACCGCCTCCAGGAGCGGGTCCCTGTGTCCGGCTGCCCAAACAGGTCCGGGTCCTGCAGCCGAGAGGCTGGAAGCTGGGCAGCACGGTGATATGTATCCAGGAGGCGGGGCTTAGGCCAGTCACACCACAGGAGGCGGGGGCGGCAGGTCAGTGTCTTTCTAGGGGGAGACCTCTATTTAAACATGCATAGGGGCCAGCAGTCAGGGGGCAGCATCTCAAGTTTCTGGCTGCAGTGCCCCTCATTGTGTTATAGCCCACGTGTCATGATAACACTTGTACCATCTTTTCATTTAGATTCCACCTACAATTATTTACCGATTCCAGTTCTGAAATAGGCTTTCATGATCTACTCACTAGAATTCTCAAGTGCATAAGGTACTGAGACATATACATGTTCACACCATTATAAAGAACAAAGTATAAACATTGAGGTTTTTCTCACACCCATGTTCCTGTGTTCTTTGATATGATATGTGTTCATTTCCTTCACTATATAGGATTGCAAGTTTTCCATTTGTACCTTAATGGCAATGACGCTATACAATTGAACACATATCATCCTGTTATCCATATAGGTGTGTATTTACCTGCTTGACTATTTTTGGTTGTTTGATCCAGAATGTTTCTCCAGATAGGTCATGTGGAAATTTTCTTTCCTCAGTACAAATGTTTTCACTATGGCTTTGGAAAAATTTTTTGTATGTGCATCATGGTCATTTGACCCATTGTACTCTCAAGTAGCAATATATTGTACTGTTATGTTGTACTATGTACTAATTACGTGTTTATATGGTTTTGTAACCCTTTATGATCTTAGATAACTTTATCCTTGATAAAGACCTAAAAACAAGGTCGAAACGTTGGATGAATTATCCTTTTGCACAAATAAAGAATTTTCAGCATTCCAAGAGTTCTTTTCTTACGTTATTGATCACTATAGTGTGCCAGAGCTATTTCTATTGAATTGACTCTTATTTTTTCTGAGCACCTGCTATATACACAGTGACCCAGACATATTCAAGTTTCATTCAGAAGGCAGAGGGAAGCCTTAGCAGCTGAGCCTATATCTTGGCTTGTGAGCATTAGAACAGGCCGGCGATTACAGGGTAACATGAAAAATGTCCAGCTTGCATTATGACTAGAACATGACAATATCCTTTTAAGTACTAACCTATGATGCGTTCCTAAGCAGTTGATGTTATATGTTCTACATTTCATTTTCTGCATACTTTACAAGTAGTAGAATTTGCTTTGATATAGGCAACTGGATTTTCACAATGAAAAGGCAAAGGATAACGCCCGAAAAAGACGCCATACATTATGTCAGTGCCATCACTGACAAACCTGGATTGACCATGAAATACATCAATCCCCTTAAAGGTGAGTTAAAACAAGTTTTAACTAAATTGCCTTAATATTGTCATGCATTAGAATGACTGTCTTAGGTAATGATAAATATTTTCTACAGGAAGAGGAGTGTTTGCTGAAACTGAAATCGAAAAAGGGAGTTTTGTTGCAGAATATCGAGGCGAGCTCACGTATGCACTTACGATGGTAGACAACTACTCGAGATTTATGGTTGTGGTACAAGTCAAAGATCTAATGGCCCATACTGCAGCGAAGGTCTTCCAAGCACACTTATGCAGACCTCATGGCTACTCAGAGAGAGTCCTCACAGATCAAGGCACAGCCTTTGAAGCGGAAATCTTCAAGGACTTCTGCAGCTTTTACCGATGCAGGAAGATGCGCACTACACCCTACCATGCTCAAACCAATGGTTATCAACCTGCTCAGGACTTTACCCCATATTCCAGATGTGGCCTTACAAGTGATTTATAGAGGGGTAACAATACGTTGGGATCACCGGATCTAATCTCCCTTTTTATACACCCTAAAATCTTGTTTGCTTTAGAATAAACAATAACATCATAAAGGTATAGCAGTACCGTTTCAAAGTTTCGGTGTCCCAAGCAGCATTCCATCAGCCTCTGGAAGGTTCCTGGCAAATTGCACAGCTCAAAGGGCATGCTTTTGAACTCGCAGAGACCCATCGGGGTGGCAAAGGCGGTCTTCTCCCGGTCTGCCTCAGCAACGGACACTTGCCAATAGCGACTAGTGAGATCAAGGGTAGAAAAATAATTTGCAGTTCTCAATGCAGCTAGCTATTCCTCAATACAGGGGAGTGGTGCTGTCCTTCTTCTTTAACAGGACCAACGGAGCTGCCCAGAGGCTACAACTGTCACGGATAACCCCAGCCTCCTTCATGTTGCTCAACATGTCCTTGGTACACTGGTAATGTGCAGGTAGTTTTGGCTTATATCTCTCTTTGATGGGTGGGTGTGCACTTGTGGGGATGTAGTGTTTGACCCCTTTTATTCTTCAAAAGTCTAGCGGATGTTTGCTGAAGACTTGCTCGTATTCTTGCACTAGCCTGTAGACCCCCTTCTTGTGATGTGAAGGTGTGGAGTCAGTGCCTATGTGTAATTCCTTACACCACTCCTCTGGCTGACTTGGTGAGCTGTCACTGAATGGGTGGGCTGAAGCAATGGTGGATGCTGCTGTTTGGATAGCATGTGTATCTACTGAGAACAGCTTATCAATGGTGGCAAATCGGAGCAGCTTAATCTCTTGCTCTCCGCAGTTCAACACTCTCATGGGCACTCTTCCCTTCCATATTAATGAATAAAACTATGATGTAAATAGCATATAGATACCCCACAAATGCAGATAAAAGTAGGTTATGGGAAAAGGGGGAAGAGAGAAACAGGAAAATAGTGGAATAAAGTATACCTTCCAGGTGGGAGAGGAAATGGCAGCACAGCCAGTGGAGGTGAAGCAAGGGGAGCCTGCAACTAAAGAGTTGAGAGCGTTATCACATGGTGACTGAGCCTGATTGTAACGGGAGCATAGAGGTGCCGATCCTGTCTTACCTGCGTTGGTGTAGAAGTGGGTGTCCTGTGGTGGAGTCAGCTATGTGCAGTGGTGGCCGTGGGTTCTTTTATGTGCGACCGTAGTAATAGCTGCGCCCACTTCCTGTATCGGAGTGGAATGCAGTGAGGGTAATGGAACGCACGCCTGCGCATTTGTGTTTAACGTCGCGCATGTGCAGAACGGAGAAAAGGCTGCGCTCACTTCCTAATGAAAGGGAGTGAGACGCATCTGGGAAGGGAAGGGAAAAGATTAGGGTTTGGGGATGATGAAAGGGCTTTCTACGGGCAAGGATGGCAAAGGGTGGCAGTGACGGAAAGTCAGGCAGCCTGTCCTGTCCTGTCCTGTCCGTCCGTCTTTTTGTATCATGAATTGGAAAGACTGCAAGGGGGAGGGGAGGTGCTTGTGTCCAAAAGGAGGAGTTATTCAGATTCATTGCAGTGGGCGGCGGCTGCAAAAAGCACCATTCTTCTTGTTTTTGCTCTGCAAAACAGCCTTTTCAAGGGTTGGCTTGGGTGACAAAATGTCTTCTGTAGGCGTGGGTTTGTCTCCCTCTCCCTAAGATGTGTCCGGTATAGGCCAGGGTGCCACTCAAGGCCGTAACCAATTCGGGTTATAGCTTCTCGGCCTTTTGGCTAAGATCAAGTGTAGTTTCGGAGGACGCTACCTTGGTCGGTACTGGAAGGTGCCTGGGATTGCACGTCTGCCGGCCTTGAGGAAGTGTGTGCGCCTTCTGGTGACACATAGCCCTCTTGTGCCTGGACGGTTCCCAGGCAACGGGAGGCGATCACCTTTGTTATTTTGAAGTCCTACTGATAAACAGAAAAAAAAAAAATTAAATCTGTTCTTATCAGTTTAATATCTGATACGTCCCCTCTCTGGGGACCATATATTAAATGGATTTTTAGAACAAGGAGATGGAAAAAATCTTGCTCTGTCCACTGCACGCATTGACCTGGTATTGCAGTACCTCCAGGACCGGTGCACCCCTTCTTAACCCAGTTTCCAAAAGCAGAACTCAATTCACCTGATTCAAATGAGCCCCATTAGTTAATTGAAAGAAAGCAAAAACTTTATATGCACCTCAATTTGGCCAATTCACTTTTCACACTTTCACCCTTTTTTTTATCTTTCACACCTTTTACTTGCTTTATTGATGCAAAAAGCTGTGCCAAATAGCAAACTCATCTCCACTCAACTTGACCAACTCTGCTATGTCCCGTGCAGTATCTTATTCTCAGTCTTATCTAGATCATTTGCAATTGAATAGAATAGATCCCTTTTGGCTGCTTATGACTGTGTAAAATATGTAGTTTTACTGGGCTGGGATGAGAGAATCCATTGAAGCATGGTGTAGGGATTGTGGTTCCTGTGTGCTAAGAAGAGAGGCTGGCACCAGCCAGAAAGCCCCATTGCAGCCAATAATCACTTAATAACTTTTTCAACTTGTCATCATATGGGAGGCCTTCCATTCCTTGTAGTAGTCTAGTTGCCCACCTTTGAACTGACTCTAACTTCTGAATGTCCTTATTAAAATGTGGAGCCCAAAACTGGTTCCCATATTCCAGATGTAGCCTTACAAGTGATTTATAGAGGTGTAACAATACGTTGGGATCACGGGATCTAATCTCCCTTTTTATACACCCTAAAATCTTGTCCCAAGCAGCATTCCATCAGCCTCTGGAAGGTTCCTGGCGCATTGCACAGCTCGAAGGGCATGCTTTTGAACTCGCAGAGACCCATAGGGGTGGCGAAGGCGGTCTTCTCCCGGTCTGCCTCAGCAACGGACACTTGCCAATAGTGACTAGTGAGATCAAGGGTAGAAAAATAATTTGCAGTTCTCAATGCAGCTAGCGATTCCTCAATACGGGGAGTGGTGCCGTCCTTCTTTTTTAACAGGATCAACAGAGCTGCCCAAAGGCTACAACTGTCACGGATAACCCCAGCCGCCTTCATGTTGCTCAACATGTACTTGGTACACTGGCAATGTGAAGGTGGTATTGGCTTATAGCTCTCTTTGATGGGTGGGTGTGCACCTGTGGGGATGTGGTGTTGGACCCCTTTTATTCCCCCAAAATCTAGCGGGCTTCCCACCGGTAACCCGCTCCCCAGCTTGGATGGATGCTGAGGGAGCCCCTTTTGCCCGCAGGCTCTGGCCCTGGGAACTGTAGCCTTGGCGGTGACTGTGCTTCCCTCTACGGTGTGAGCTGTTGCCTTCAATCGGGTCTTGACTGCTGGGAAACCCTGGAGGTTCCTGTCGCTAACGGATTTGACCGGTTTTACGGCGACTCCTAGCCTGGTCGGGGTCCGTAGGCCCTGCCGGATGGTGCTGGCTTCTCTTCACTCCCCGATCTGGTACCGGCGGGCCACCGCCCATCCCCGGTCCGTACGGTTCACTCCAATCAGCCTCTCCTGCAGAAGGTCACCACCGTCTGCCAACCTTGCTGAGTGCCCGGGCCACACACCCGGACACGGTCAGTCTCCTCTCCTCTTCACTTCTCTAACTCCAAAACTGATCTCTAATCTGACTCCTTTTCCCG
Source organism: Anomaloglossus baeobatrachus (assembly GCF_048569485.1). Taxonomy (NCBI): domain Eukaryota; kingdom Metazoa; phylum Chordata; class Amphibia; order Anura; family Aromobatidae; genus Anomaloglossus; species Anomaloglossus baeobatrachus. Next base: position 438,270 of record NW_027444997.1, read on the forward strand.
CCTCCAGGACTGTGAACTCCTCGGTGGGTGGGATCAACCGCCTGGCCCACCCCCTGGTGTGGACATCAGCCCCTGGAGGAAGGCAACTAGGATTTGTGTTTAGCTTCGGTGTGCCTAGCCGGAGTGTAGAGTGTGTTGGTGTAGTACCTGTGACGACCTGGCTTGTCCAGGGCGCCCATGTGGGGTGTTGGCAGTGTATTTGCGCCTGCGTTCAAAGGTTTGCTGAATGGATAACTGAACGCTGCGCTGGGACAAGGACGTGCTTGATGATGGTGTTATTTCTGAGTAGGCAACTGCAGGTGCAGGACCGGAGGAGGCTTGTTCGCAGGCAGCATGGACAGGGGATTGGCTCGCATGCACAACCAGCGAAGACGTAGCAGTGACATTAGCAAGCACTGCTCCTCGACTGTGTTGTACTTCCCACAAAGTCGGGTGCTTGGCTGACATGTGCCTGATCATGCTGGTGGTGGTCAGGCTGCTAGTTTTGGTACCCCTGCTGATGCTGGCACGGCAGGTGTTGCAAATGGCCTTTTTAGAATCATCTGGATCCAACTTAAAAAACTGCCAGACTCGGGAAGACCTAACATTTGTACAGGCACCTTGTGTCGTGTTGTTGTTCCGGGGAACGGTTGCCTGACTTCTGCCTGGAGCCACCACCCTGCTTCTTACTGCCTGTTGGGATGCTACGCCTCCCTCCCCCTGTGCACTGCTGTCCTCGCTCTGCATATCCTCCTGCCAGGTTGGGTCAGTTACTGGATCATCCACCACGTCGTCTTCCTCTTCCGCACCCTGCTCCTCCTCCTGACTTCCTGACAATTGTGTCTCATCATCGTCCACCCCTTGTTGAGACACGTTGCCAACTTCGTGAGAACGTGGCTGCTCAAATATTTGGCCATCTGTACATACGATCTCCTCATGACCCACTTCAACATGAGCTGGCGAGAGGCCAGAATGTGCGAATGGAAATGTGAACAGCTCTTCCGAGTGTCCAAGTGTGGGATCATTAATGTCCGAGGACGTGTACTCAGCCTTGTGGTAGGAAGGAGGATCAGGTTCTGAAATGTGCGGTGCAGTATCACGGCTACTGACACTTGACCGTGTGGAAGACAGAGTGTTTGTGGTGGTGCCAATCTGACTGGAAGCATTATCCGCTATCCAACTAACAACCTGTTGACACTGGTCTTGGTTCAAGAGCGGTGTACTGCTGCGGTCCCCAAGAATTTGGGACAGGACGTGCGAGCGACTAGATGTGGCCCTTTGTTGTGGCAAAATTAGAGCTTGCCCACGACCTCGGCCTCTGCCTGCACCACCATCACGTCCACTTCCTTGTTCCTTGCCAACGCCCTTGCGCATTTTGCAATGCTGTGCTGACGTGTATTCACTAGACTTGGGCGTTATATCAAAGTTTGTGCAAATTGTGCACCTGTACGCTGCCACCGACAGGCACACACGTGCGGTTTTTAAATGCAAGCACGGACGCACTAAGAACCTAACAGGTTTTAGGAGCAAAAATTAATGACGAGAACTCTGACACTATCAGCCACTGCTGACTGACGTGTATTATACACTACACTTGTGCGTTATATAATAGTTTGGTAAAAACGCACACAAGTGCACCTGTACGCTGCCACCGACAGGCACACACGTGCGGTTTTTAAATGCAAGCACGGACGCACTAAGAACCTAACACAGGTTTTAGGAGCAAAAATTAATGACGAGAACTCTGACACTATCAGCCACTGCTGACTGACGTGTATTATACACTACACTTGTGCGTTATATAATAGTTTGGTAAAAACGCACACAAGTGCACCTGTACGCTGCCACCGACAGGCACACACGTGCGGTTTTTAAATGCAAGCACGGACGCACTAAGAACCTAACACAGGTTTTAGGAGCAAAAATTAATGACGAGAACTCTGACACTATCAGCCACTGCTGACTGACGTGTATTATACACTACACTTGTGCGTTATATAATAGTTTGGTAAAAACGCACACAAGTGCACCTGTACGCTGCCACCGACAGGCACACACGTGCGGTTTTTAAATGCAAGCACGGACGCACTAAGAACCTAACACAGGTTTTAGGAGCAAAAATTAATGACGAGAACTCTGACACTATCAGCCACTGCTGACTGACGTGTATTATACACTACACTTGTGCGTTATATAATAGTTTGGTAAAAATGCACACAAGTGCACCTGTACGCTGCCACCGACAGGCACACACGTGCGGTTTTTAAATGCAAGCACGGACGCACTAAGAACCTAACAGGTTTTAGGAGCGACAATTGCTGAGAAGTCTGACACTATCAGGACTGTTTTAGACTGTGTACACCAGCCCCAGATATGATGAAGGCTGGTATACGGTCACCACTAGGAATGGCTATATACCCTGCCTGCCTGCCTGCCTGCCTGCCTGTATACTGCTACAATAGTCCTGACAAGGACTCTTTTGGTCACTAGCCTGTATTCCAACCTGGCTATACCCTGCCTGTATACAGCAACAATAGTCCTGAGAAGGACTCTGCTACTGTACTCCGACCTGGCTATACCCTGCCTGCCTGTATACAACTAGAATAGTCCTGAGAAGGACTTTTGGTCACACTGTTTGCAGCCCTGCTACGGAAATAGCTATAAAGGGCCGCAAACCTTTCCCTGAAGCAGCGACCCTCTCCCTGCACTGACTGTCTGGATAGCTGTGAGCAGAGCACAGCGCGCCCGCCGGTATAAAGGCTCGGTCACGCTGTGCAGGCCGGCCAATCACTGCAATTCCACAACTAACAGGGCTGTGGCATTGCAGTGGTCTGCCAGCCAATCCCTGCATGAGGGCTGGCTCTCAAAAGAGCGCCAACATGCAGGGATGAAGACCACGAGTACAGCACGAGTATCGCGAGATTACTCGGTCCCCGTCGAGTAGACCGAGTACAGTGATACTCGTGCGAGTACCGAGTAGTAACAAGCATGCTCGCTCATCACTATTTATTAGTAAAATGGCTTACACTCCCCTTTTTTCCACTTTTTTCTTCACTACTTTTATAAAGAAATTTTTCCTTTCTTTATTCTTAATGCAATTTTATATAGCAACACCACCATTTTTTGCCACGAACATAATTTTTCTTGTCCGTCATCCCGTTCACCCTTACAGGGTTGTGGACAGATGCACTTGTCACTACACTTCTAAGACTCAATACAGGGTCTGGAGCTCAATGCTCCCTTTTTGTTTTTTTTTTCTTCTTTTTTTTCTTTTTTTCATTTTGTCCTTCTTCTTCTTCTTTTTCTGATTTTTGTCTCAAAAAGCTGATGAAATTTGAAACACTATACCCCAGTGATTTTATAAATGTTTCTCAATATATCACTTGAGAACTTTTATGGCCGGTATTGTAACAGTTGACCATCCCGGCAGTATTTGAAATACAGCAGTCAGTCCTCTGACGTAGCTCCATATGTGTATATATAGAGGTTCTTCCTCCTTTGATTGCATACTGTTCTTTTTTTGCCCTGATGAAGGAGACAGTGATCTCTGAAACACATTGACCGGAAAAAAGAATAAAGAGATGAAATAATTAACATCAGTTTCCTTTGGTGACAGCGCGGCACGCACCCGATTTTCCTCCTATACGTTATTGCTCTTCTACTAGGGGCTGCGGCTGTCGCCATTTGTAACGTGCATTTAGGGGTTGTGACTGGCACAACCTTAATAGGTGAGTGCAACTACTATTAATTATTTGTTACCTTACCAGGTAAGACCCTAATTTGTGCGTCTGCTCCAGAGTTATTTCCCTGATTATTAATATCTGACAGGCAGTGATTGATCCTGCATTCTCACCTTCCTCTCTGTTGCACATTCTTATTGTTCCTATATGCTCTCTATTTCCATCAGACTTTTTTTGTCCTTCGGTGGGGCTCTAACATATGTGCACCATTTATTATTTATTTTTATGGATTCCTTTCTTTTTTCATGCTAGCGTTCATTATGCAGTAGTCATTCATGATATATCTTATATTTGTGAATCCATTAGGGCTCTATATGTCTGGTGCATCACATTGGGTCTTTTCAGTGCACAATAGGCACCTTTTTCTGTTATGCTCTGCTGCCACCTTATGGACATCCTATCAGTGATGCCAGAAAAAAATGGACATGTCTCCGTGCAGCAATCACGGACACGCGGGTACGCCGCACGGAGACACGTGCAGTGAAAAATCACTGATGTGTGAGCAGACCCATTCATTATAATGGATCTGCGTATCTCAGTGATTCTGTTATGTTTAAAAAAAAGCACAAACGTACCAGAATCACTGACGTGTGAAACAGGCCTTATAGTGTTTTGATTTATGTATGTATTATACAACTTCTGTGGATCTTGTATGAGTGACTTTTCTTCATTTTATTGGATTGTTTTAAAATATTGAAATAAAGTCACGCTTCCTATGCATCCTTTTGTATTCTGATTGGCTACTATAATACAGTTTTTAGGCACTGAGATCGATACCAGAGGCATGGTCTTCCGCTTACCAGAGGATAAGCTCAAAAGGCTAAGGGACATAATAGAAGGGTTTAGTGCTGTTAAGAAGGTGGCATTAAGATAAATGAAATATATCTTCTCGGTCTTCTCGTTTTCTTGCTGAGTTGTGCCAATGGACAGAGTTTTTTCTAGACATTTGCTATTGGAAACTCAGGGAACCAAAGCTCCTGGATAGAGTTGAGCGCGGTTCGTGGTTCGTGGTTCTCCAGTTCTAGGCTCGAGTGATTTTGGGGCATGTTCTAGATCGAACTAGAACTCGAGCTTTTTGCAAAAGCTCGATAGTTCTAGAAACGTTCGAGAACGGTTCTAGCAGCCAAAAAACAGCTAAATCATAGCTTGGTTTCTGCTGTAATAGTGTAAGTCACTCTGTGAATCAAACTATTATCACATTTCAGTGTATAGTGTGCGTGAACAGCGCCTTCAGATCACTGCTGTTTCTATAATGGCGATCGCCATTTTTTTTTTTTTTTTCTTGTCTTCCTTCCCTAAGTGCGCGCGTCTTGTGGGGCGGGCCAGCATGTCAGCCAATCACAGACACACACACAGCTAAGTTGACTTTGAGCCAGAGAAGCAACGGCATGTGTGATAGGATCTGCATGTCACATGTCCCTGCATTATAAAACCGGACATTTTCTTCACGGACGCCATTATCTGCCTTCTGCGTCTTTGGTGTCAGACATCACTGTCGCAGCTCCGTCCTCCTGAGTCCTATAGCCGATACAGCTGTATGCGCTGCATACACAGCGTTAGACAGCATAGGGAGAGCACTTTATAGCAGTCCTTTTAAGGACTCAAACCGGCAGGGTCAGAGAGCCAAACGTGACAGGTCCTGCAAACAGCAACAGCATCTGTGTAGCCAAGGTCAGGGATTTCCTCCCTGCATTTCACCATTAGGAGGGAATAGAAAGGCAGGCTTCCATTCCTCTACCCAGAGCACCACAATCCTGCCACTGTACCCTCCTGTCCTCTGCACACTCCAACTCATTATAACTAAGCCATTATACTAGCAAACACTCAGTGTACCTAGTGGCATCCTATCTGTGGCTATTGGACTTTGCTATAGTCCCACTAGTGCAAAGACATTTGCAGAGCACGTCTGCCTGCATTGCACACTCCAACTTTTTTAAACTAAGCAATTTTACTAGCAAACACTCAGTGTACCTAGTGGCATCCTATACGTGGCTATTGGACTTTGCTATAGTCCCACTAGTGCCAAGACATTTGCAGAGCGCATCTGCCTGCGTTGCACACTCCAACTAATTTTAACTTAGCCATTATACTAGCAAACACTCAGTGTACCTAGTGGCATCCTATACGTGGCTATTGGACTTTGCTATAGTCCCACTAGTGCCAAGACATTTGCAGAGCGCATCTGCCTGCGTTGCACACTCCAACTAATTATAAGTAAGCCATTATACTAGCAAACACTCAGTGTACCTAGTGGCATCCTATCTGTGGCTATTGGACTTTGCTATAGTCCCACTAGTGCAAAGACATTTGCAGAGCACGTCTGCCTGCATTGCACACTCCAACTTTTTTAAACTAAGCAATTTTACTAGCAAACACTCAGTGTACCTAGTGGCATCCTATACGTGGCTATTGGACTTTGCTATAGTCCCACTAGTGCCAAGACATTTGCAGAGCGCATCTGCCTGCGTTGCACACTCCAACTAATTATAAGTAAGCCATTATACTAGCAAACACTCAGTGTACCTAGTGGCATCCTATCTGTGGCTATTGGACTTTGCTATAGTCCCACTAGTGCCAAGACATTTGCAGAGCGCATCTGCCTGCGTTGCACACTCCAACTAATTATAAGTAAGCCATTATACTAGCAAACACTCAGTGTACCTAGTGGCATCCTATACGTGGCTATTGGACCTTGCTATAGTCCCACTAGTGCCAAGACATTTGCAGAGCGCATCTGCCTGCGTTGCACACTCCAACTAATTATAAGTAAGCCATTATACTAGCAAACACTCAGTGTACCTAGTGGCATCCTATACGTGGCTATTGGACCTTGCTATAGTCCCACTAGTGCCAAGACATTTGCAGAGCGCATCTGCCTGCGTTGCACACTCCAACTAATTATAAGTAAGCCATTATTATAATTATTATTATTATTTATTATTATAGCGCCATTTATTCCATGGCGCTTTACAAGTGAAAGGGTATACGTACAACAATCATTAACAGTACATAACAGACTGGTACAGGAGGAGAGAGGACCCTGCCCGCGAGGGCTTACAGTCTACAGGTAATGGGTGATGGTACAATAGGTGAGGACAGAGCTGGTTGCGCAGTGGTCTACTGGACTGAGGGCTGTTGTAGGTTATAGGCTTGTTGGAAGAGGTGGGTCTTGAGGTTCCTCTTGAAGCTTTCCACGGTAGGGGAGAGTCTGATGTGCTGAGGTAGAGCATTCCAAAGTATGGGGGATGCACGGGAGAAATCTTGTACGCGATTGTGGGAAGAGAAGATAAGGGAGGAGCAGAGAAGGAGATCTTGTGAGGATCTGAGGTTGCGTGCAGGTAGGTACCGGGAGACTAGGTCACAGATGTAGGGAGGAGACAGGTTGTGCATGGCTTTGTATGTCATGGTTAGTGTTTTGAACTGGAGTCGTTGGGTGATGGGAAGCCAGTGAAGGGATTGGCAGAGTGGCGAGGCTGGGGAGTAGCGAGGGGAGAGGTGGATTAAGCGGGCCGCAGAGTTTAGGATAGATTGGAGGGGTGCAAGAGTGTTGGAAGGGAGGCCAGAGAGCAGGAGGTTGCAGTAGTCGAGGCGGGAGATGATGAGGGCATGCACTAATGTTTTTGCTGATTCTTGGTTAAGGAAAGCACGGATCCGGGAGATGTTTTTGAGTTGTAATCGGCATGAGGTGAAGAGGGCTTGGATGTGTGGCTTGAAGGATAGAGCAGAGTCGAGGGTCACTCCAAGGCAACGAGCTTGTGAGACTGGGGAGAGTAAGCAACCATCGAGTTTGATGGAAAGGCTTGTTGGAGGAGATGAGTGAGGAGGAGGAAAGACAATGAATTCTGTTTTGTCCATGTTAAGTTTTAGGAATCGCACAGAGAAGAAGGATGAAATAGCAGACAGACATTGTGGGATTCTGGTTAGTAGAGAGGTAATGTCAGGTCCATTATACTAGCAAACACTCAGTGTACCTAGTGGCATCCTATCTGTGGCTATTGGACTTTGCTATAGTCCCACTAGTGCCAAGACATTTGCAGAGCGCATCTGCCTGCGTTGCACACTCCAACTAATTATAAGTAAGCCATTATACTAGCAAACACTCAGTGTACCTAGTGGCATCCTATACGTGGCTATTGGACCTTGCTATAGTCCCACTAGTGCCAAGACATTTGCAGAGCGCATCTGCCTGCGTTGCACACTCCAACTAATTATAAGTAAGCCATTATAATAGCAAACACTCAGTGTACCTAGTGGCATCCTATACGTGGCTATTGGACCTTGCTATAGTCCCACTAGTGCCAAGACATTTGCAGAGCGCATCTGCCTGCGTTGCACACTCCAACTAATTATAAGTAAGCCATTATTATTATTATTATTATTATTTATTATTATAGCGCCATTTATTCCATGGCGCTTTACAAGTGAAAGGGTATACGTACAACAATCATTAACAGTACATAACAGACTGGTACAGGAGGAGAGAGGACCCTGCCCGCGAGGGCTTACAGTCTACAGGGAATGGGTGATGGTACAATAGGTGAGGACAGAGCTGGTTGCGCAGTGGTCTACTGGACTGAGGGCTGTTGTAGGTTATAGGCTTGTTGGAAGAGGTGGGTCTTGAGGTTCCTCTTGAAGCTTTCCACGGTAGGGGAGAGTCTTATGTGCTGAGGTAGAGCATTCCAAAGTATGGGGGATGCACGGGAGAAATCTTGTACGCGATTGTGGGAAGAGGAGATAAGGGAGGAGCAGAGAAGGAGATCTTGTGAGGATCTGAGGTTGCGTGCAGGTAGGTACCGGGAGACTAGGTCACAGATGTAGGGAGGAGACAGGTTGTGCATGGCTTTGTATGTCATGGTTAGTGTTTTGAACTGGAGTCGTTGGGTGATGGGAAGCCAGTGAAGGGATTGGCAGAGTGGCGAGGCTGGGGAGTAGCGAGGGGAGAGGTGGATTAAGCGGGCCGCAGAGTTTAGGATAGATTGGAGGGGTGCAAGAGTGTTGGAAGGGAGGCCAGAGAGCAGGAGGTTGCAGTAGTCGAGGCGGGAGATGATGAGGGCATGCACTAATGTTTTTGCTGATTCTTGGTTAAGGAAAGCACGGATCCGGGAGATGTTTTTGAGTTGTAATCGGCATGAGGTGAAGAGGGCTTGGATGTGTGGCTTGAAGGATAGAGCAGAGTCGAGGGTCACTCCAAGGCAACGAGCTTGTGAGACTGGGGAGAGTAAGCAACCATCGAGTTTGATGGAAAGGCTTGTTGGAGGAGATGAGTGAGGAGGAGGAAAGACAATGAATTCTGTTTTGTCCATGTTAAGTTTTAGGAATCGCACAGAGAAGAAGGATGAAATAGCAGACAGACATTGTGGGATTCTGGTTAGTAGAGAGGTAATGTCAGGTCCATTATACTAGCAAACACTCAGTGTACCTAGTGGCATCCTATCTGTGGCTATTGGACTTTGCTATAGTCCCACTAGTGCCAAGACATTTGCAGAGCGCATCTGCCTGCGTTGCACACTCCAACTAATTATAAGTAAGCCATTATACTAGCAAACACTCAGTGTACCTAGTGGCATCCTATACGTGGCTATTGGACCTTGCTATAGTCCCACTAGTGCCAAGACATTTGCAGAGCGCATCTGCCTGCGTTGCACACTCCAACTAATTATAAGTAAGCCATTATACTAGCAAACACTCAGTGTACCTAGTGGCATCCTATACGTGGCTATTGGACTTTGCTATAGTCCCACTAGTGCAAAGACATTTGCAGAGCACGTCTGCCTGCATTGCACACTCCAACTTTTTTAAACTAAGCAATTTTACTAGCAAACACTCAGTGTACCTAGTGGCATCCTATACGTGGCTATTGGACTTTGCTATAGTCCCACTAGTGCCAAGACATTTGCAGAGCGCATCTGCCTGCGTTGCACACTCCAACTAATTTTAACTTAACCATTATACTAGAAAACACTCAGTGTACCTAGTGGCATCCTATACGTGGCTATTGGACTTTGCTATAGTCCCACTAGTGCCAAGACATTTGCAGAGCGCATCTGCCTGCGTTGCACACTCCAACTAATTATAAGTAAGCCATTATACTAGCAAACACTCAGTGTACCTAGTGGCATCCTATACGTGGCTATTGGACCTTGCTATAGTCCCACTAGTGCCAAGACATTTGCAGAGCGCATCTGCCTGCGTTGCACACTCCAACTAATTATAAGTAAGCCATTATACTAGCAAACACTCAGTGTACCTAGTGGCATCCTATACGTGGCTATTGGACTTTGCTATAGTCCCACTAGTGCCAAGACATTTGCAGAGCGCATCTGCCTGCGTTGCACACTCCAACTAATTATAAGTAAGCCATTATACTAGCAAACACTCAGTGTACCTAGTGGCATCCTATACGTGGCTATTGGACCTTGCTATAGTCCCACTAGTGCCAAGACATTTGCAGAGCGCATCTGCCTGCGTTGCACACTCCAACTAATTATAAGTAAGCCATTATACTAGCAAACACTCAGTGTACCTAGTGGCATCCTATCTGTGGCTATTGGACTTTGCTATAGTCCCACTAGTGCCAAGACATTTGCAGAGCGCATCTGCCTGCGTTGCACACTCCAACTAATTACAAGTAAGCCATTATACTAGCAAACACTCAGTGTACCTAGTGGCATCCTATACGTGGCTATTGGACTTTGCTATAGTCCCACTAGTGCCAAGACATTTGCAGAGCGCATCTGCCTGCGTTGCACACTCCAACTAATTATAAGTAAGCCATTATACTAGCAAACACTCAGTGTACCTAGTGGCATCCTATACGTGGCTATTGGACTTTGCTATAGTCCCACTAGTGCCAAGACATTTGCAGAGCGCATCTGCCTGCGTTGCACACTCCAACTAATTTTAACTTAGCCATTATACTAGCAAACACTCAGTGTACCTAGTGGCATCCTATACGTGGCTATTGGACTTTGCTATAGTCCCACTAGTGCCAAGACATTTGCAGAGCGCATCTGCCTGCGTTGCACACTCCAACTAATTATAAGTAAGCCATTATACTAGCAAACACTCAGTGTACCTAGTGGCATCCTATACGTGGCTATTGGACTTTGCTATAGTCCCACTAGTGCAAAGACATTTGCAGAGCACGTCTGCCTGCATTGCACACTCCAACTTTTTTAAACTAAGCAATTTTACTAGCAAACACTCAGTGTACCTAGTGGCATCCTATACGTGGCTATTGGACTTTGCTATAGTCCCACTAGTGCCAAGACATTTGCAGAGCGCATCTGCCTGCGTTGCACACTCCAACTAATTTTAACTTAACCATTATACTAGCAAACACTCAGTGTACCTAGTGGCATCCTATACGTGGCTATTGGACTTTGCTATAGTCCCACTAGTGCCAAGACATTTGCAGAGCGCATCTGCCTGCGTTGCACACTCCAACTAATTATAAGTAAGCCATTATACTAGCAAACACTCAGTGTACCTAGTGGCATCCTATACGTGGCTATTGGACCTTGCTATAGTCCCACTAGTGCCAAGACATTTGCAGAGCGCATCTGCCTGCGTTGCACACTCCAACTAATTATAAGTAAGCCATTATACTAGCAAACACTCAGTGTACCTAGTGGCATCCTATACGTGGCTATTGGACTTTGCTATAGTCCCACTAGTGCCAAGACATTTGCAGAGCGCATCTGCCTGCGTTGCACACTCCAACTAATTATAAGTAAGCCATTATACTAGCAAACACTCAGTGTACCTAGTGGCATCCTATACGTGGCTATTGGACCTTGCTATAGTCCCACTAGTGCCAAGACATTTGCAGAGCGCATCTGCCTGCGTTGCACACTCCAACTAATTATAAGTAAGCCATTATACTAGCAAACACTCAGTGTACCTAGTGGCATCCTATCTGTGGCTATTGGACTTTGCTATAGTCCCACTAGTGCCAAGACATTTGCAGAGCGCATCTGCCTGCGTTGCACACTCCAACTAATTATAAGTAAGCCATTATACTAGCAAACACTCAGTGTACCTAGTGGCATCCTATACGTGGCTATTGGACTTTGCTATAGTCCCACTAGTGCCAAGACATTTGCAGAGCGCATCTGCCTGCGTTGCACACTCCAACTAATTATAAGTAAGCCATTATACTAGCAAACACTCAGTGTACCTAGTGGCATCCTATACGTGGCTATTGGACTTTGCTATAGTCCCACTAGTGCCAAGACATTTGCAGAGCGCAACTGCCTGCGTTGCACACTCCAACTAATTTTAACTTAGCCATTATACTAGCAAACACTCAGTGTACCTAGTGGCATCCTATACGTGGCTATTGGACTTTGCTATAGTCCCACTAGTGCCAAGACATTTGCAGAGCGCATCTGCCTGCGTTGCACACTCCAACTAATTATAAGTAAGCCATTATACTAGCAAACACTCAGTGTACCTAGTGGCATCCTATACGTGGCTATTGGACTTTGCTATAGTCCCACTAGTGCCAAGACATTTGCAGAGCGCATCTGCCTGCGTTGCACACTCCAACTAATTTTAACTTAGCCATTATACTAGCAAACACTCAGTGTACCTAGTGGCATCCTATACGTGGCTATTGGACTTTGCTATAGTCCCACTAGTGCAAAGACATTTGCAGAGCACGTCTGCCTGCATTGCACACTCCAACTTTTTTAAACTAAGCAATTTTACTAGCAAACACTCAGTGTACCTAGTGGCATCCTATACGTGGCTATTGGACTTTGCTATAGTCCCACTAGTGCCAAGACATTTGCAGAGCGCATCTGCCTGCGTTGCACACTCCAACTAATTATAAGTAAGCCATTATACTAGCAAACACTCAGTGTACCTAGTGGCATCCTATCTGTGGCTATTGGAGTTTGCTATAGTCCCACTAGTGCCAAGACATTTGCAGAGCGCATCTGCCTGCGTTGCACACTCCAACTAATTATAAGTAAGCCATTATACTAGCAAACACTCAGTGTACCTAGTGGCATCCTATACGTGGCTATTGGACCTTGCTATAGTCCCACTAGTGCCAAGACATTTGCAGAGCGCATCTGCCTGCGTTGCACACTCCAACTAATTATAAGTAAGCCATTATACTAGCAAACACTCAGTGTACCTAGTGGCATCCTATACGTGGCTATTGGACCTTGCTATAGTCCCACTAGTGCCAAGACATTTGCAGAGCGCATCTGCCTGCGTTGCATACTCCAACTAATTATAAGTAAGCCATTATTATTATTATTATTATTATTTATTATTATAGCGCCATTTATTCCATGGCACTTTACAAGTGAAAGGGTATACGTACAACAATCATTAACAGTACATAACAGACTGGTACAGGAGGAGAGAGGACCCTGCCCGCGAGGGCTTACAGTCTACAGGGAATGGGTGATGGTACAATAGGTGAGGACAGAGCTGGTTGCGCAGTGGTCTACTGGACTGAGGGCTGTTGTAGGTTATAGGCTTGTTGGAAGAGGTGGGTCTTGAGGTTCCTCTTGAAGCTTTCCACGGTAGGGGAGAGTCTGATGTGCTGAGGTAGAGCATTCCAAAGTATGGGGGATGCACGGGAGAAATCTTGTACGCGATTGTGGGAAGAGGAGATAAGGGAGGAGCAGAGAAGGAGATCTTGTGAGGATCTGAGGTTGCGTGCAGGTAGGTACCGGGAGACTAGGTCACAGATGTAGGGAGGAGACAGGTTGTGCATGGCTTTGTATGTCATAGTTAGTGTTTTGAACTGGAGTCGTTGGGTGATGGGAAGCCAGTGAAGGGATTGGCAGAGTGGCGAGGCTGGGGAGTAGTGAGGGGAGAGGTGGATTAAGCGGGCCGCAGAGTTTAGGATAGATTGGAGGGGTGCAAGAGTGTTGGAAGGGAGGCCAGAGAGCAGGAGGTTGCAGTAGTCGAGGCGGGAGATGATGAGGGCATGCACTAATGTTTTTGATGATTCTTGGTTAAGGAAAGCACGGATCCGGGAGATGTTTTTGAGTTGTAATCGGCATGAGGTGAAGAGGGCTTGGATGTGTGGCTTGAAGGATAGAGCAGAGTCGAGGGTCACTCCAAGGCAACGAGCTTGTGAGACTGGGGAGAGTAAGCAACCATCGAGTTTGATGGAAAGGCTTGTTGGAGGAGATGAGTGAGGAGGAGGAAAGACAATGAATTCTGTTTTGTCCATGTTAAGTTTTAGGAATCGCACAGAGAAGAAGGATGAAATAGCAGACAGACATTGTGGGATTCTGGTTAGTAGAGAGGTAATGTCAGGTCCATTATACTAGCAAACACTCAGTGTACCTAGTGGCATCCTATCTGTGGCTATTGGACTTTGCTATAGTCCCACTAGTGCCAAGACATTTGCAGAGCGCATCTGCCTGCGTTGCACACTCCAACTAATTATAAGTAAGCCATTATACTAGCAAACACTCAGTGTACCTAGTGGCATCCTATACGTGGCTATTGGACCTTGCTATAGTCCCACTAGTGCCAAGACATTTGCAGAGCGCATCTGCCTGCGTTGCACACTCCAACTAATTATAAGTAAGCCATTATACTAGCAAACACTCAGTGTACCTAGTGGCATCCTATACGTGGCTATTGGACTTTGCTATAGTCCCACTAGTGCAAAGACATTTGCAGAGCACGTCTGCCTGCATTGCACACTCCAACTTTTTTAAACTAAGCAATTATACTAGCAAACACTCAGTGTACCTAGTGGCATCCTATACGTGGCTATTGGACTTTGCTATAGTCCCACTAGTGCCAAGACATTTGCAGAGCGCATCTGCCTGCGTTGCACACTCCAACTAATTATAAGTAAGCCATTATACTAGCAAACACTCAGTGTACCTAGTGGCATCCTATACGTGGCTATTGGACATTGCTATAGTCCCACTAGTGCCAAGACATTTGCAGAGCGCATCTGCCTGCGTTGCACACTCCAACTAATTATAAGTAAGCCATTATACTAGCAAACACTCAGTGTACCTAGTGGCATCCTATACGTGGCTATTGGACTTTGCTATAGTCCCACTAGTGCCAAGACATTTGCAGAGCGCATCTGCCTGCGTTGCACACTCCAACTAATTATAAGTAAGCCATTATACTAGCAAACACTCAGTGTACCTAGTGGCATCCTATACGTGGCTATTGGACTTTGCTATAGTCCCACTAGTGCCAAGACATTTGCAGAGCGCATCTGCCTGCGTTGCACACTCCAACTAATTTTAACTTAGCCATTATACTAGCAAACACTCAGTGTACCTAGTGGCATCCTATACGTGGCTATTGGACTTTGCTATAGTCCCACTAGTGCCAAGACATTTGCAGAGCGCATCTGCCTGCGTTGCACACTCCAACTAATTATAAGTAAGCCATTATACTAGCAAACACTCAGTGTACCTAGTGGCATCCTATACGTGGCTATTGGACTTTGCTATAGTCCCACTAGTGCCAAGACATTTGCAGAGCGCATCTGCCTGCGTTGCACACTCCAACTAATTTTAACTTAGCCATTATACTAGCAAACACTCAGTGTACCTAGTGGCATCCTATACGTGGCTATTGGACTTTGCTATAGTCCCACTAGTGCCAAGACATTTGCAGAGCGCATCTGCCTGCGTTGCACACTCCAACTCATTATAACTAAGTTGCATTGTCAGGGATATTTATTCTTTATTATTCTGCTGTTAATAAAGCTAGACCACCACTGCAATCTTCACCACCTCTCAATTTTTACTACCACATTTTCAGTCCACAATCTTGTCGCAATCAACATGAGTGGCAAAATGACAGATGCTGGTGGAAAGGGGAAGAGGCGTGGTGGAAAAGGCAAAAAAGGTTTTGTCTGTGGGGAAAGTGCAGCAGCACTGAATACACGTTCAGAGACAACGCTGGCAGCTGGACACGACAAAATCTCCAAGGCGTAACTGGAGAGCTCTGGCCATTTTTCTAGGTTTGAAGCCCAAAAGGAGCAAGGCTCCAGTTGCACAGCCATGGCATCGATGTTCATTTGGAGATACTCCTGTATCATCCTCTCCAGCCGTTGAGTATGTGTCAGACTTGTTGTCTCTGGTGGCCTTGCAAAAGAGGGTCTAAAAAAATTATGAAAAGATTCCATAAAATTGCTGTTACCGGCACCAGATACGGTCCTACTGGTACGGGTAGACTGTTGAAGATGACGAGACCGTCCCATGTTTGTCAAGTTACAACTGGGAGATTCCCTCCCTGCACCTGCACGGTTGTTTGGTGGAAAAGCCGAGCTAAGATCGAGTAACAGCTTCTGCTGATACTCCTGCATACGTGCGTCCCTTTCTATGGCTGGAATTATGTCACAAAATTTGGACTTGTACCGGGGATCTAATAGTGTGGCAATCCAGTAGTCATCATCACTTCTAATTTTGACAATACGACTGTCATGTTGGAGGTAGTGCAACAAAAAGGCACTCATGTGTCTTGCGCAGCCATGCGGACCAAGTCCACGCTGTGTTTGTGGCATAGAGGTGCTACCCGTTCTTTCTTCCTCTGACATCTCCCCCCAACCTCTTTCAACTGAAATTTGACCAAGGTCTCCCTCATCCGCTGAGTCTTCCATGTCCATGGACAGTTCGTCCTCCATTTCTTCATGTTCTCCTGCACCTTGCTCAACATTTCGCCTGCTACTATGCGCCCTTGTCGATCCCTGTTCCCCATGGTCCCATGCCTGCTGCGTTGGTGATGATGAACGTCTGGACCTTGGTGATGTTGTTGTCCCTTGCGCATATGAATCCTCCTGTAGTTCCTCCCCTTCATGTTGTCCCACCCCCTGACTCCGAATAGTGTTTAGCGTGTGCTCCAGCATGTAAATGACTGGAATCGTCATGCTGATAATGGCATTGTCAGAGCTAAACATATTCGTCGCCATGTCGAAACTGTGCAGAAGGGTGCATAGGTCCTTGATCTGAGACCACTCCATCAGGGTGATCTGCCCCACCTCTGCATCTCGTTGGCCCAGGCTATACGTCATGACGTATTGCACCAGGGCTCTGCGGTGCTGCCACAGTCGCTGTAACATGTGGAGAGTTGAATTCCAGCGTGTCGCCACATCGCATTTCAGGCGATGAACCGGCAGGCCGAAAGACTTCTGGAGCGATGCAAGTCGCTCTGCTGCGGCGCTTGAACGGCGGAAGTGAGCTGACAGTTTTCGTGCCCTGTTCAGAAGGCCATCTAGGCCGGGATAGTGTGTTAAAAATTGCTGGACGACAAGGTTCAACACGTGAGCCATACAAGGTACGTGTGTCACAATGCCCAGGCGAAGTGCCGCACCCAGGTTTGCAGCATTGTCGCACACGGCCTTACCAGGCTGCAGGTTGAGTGGAGACAACCATTTATTAAACTCGGACCGCAGAGCTGACCACAACTCCTCAGCTGTGTGACTCTTATTCCCAAGACATGTCAAGCTAAAGACCGCCTGATGCCGTTACGCTCTGCTGCCAGCATAGTAATGAGGCGTGCGTGATTCCTTCTGCGCAGTGAGAACGCTGGTGGCCTGACCAGGCAGGCTTGGGGCGGAGGTGGAGGACCCAGATGAGGTGGAGGATGCAGAAGCTGTGGCGGAACTTGGACAGACAGAGGATTGACACACAAGTCGTGGGGACGGCAAGACTTGTGCAGCAGACCCTTCACCATCTATCACCATAGTTACCCAGTGCCCAGTCAGCGACATGTAACGTCCCTGTCCATGCTTACTGGTCCAAGTATCGGTGGTGAAATGCACCCGTTCACACACAGAGTTTCTCAAGGAAGCGGTGATGTTGTGTGCGACATGCTGGTGTAGCACGGGCACACCTTTCTTAGAGAAGTAGTGGCGACTAGGCATCTGGTACTGGGGCACAGCGACAGACATAAGGTCTCTAAAATCCTGTGTGTCCACTAGGCGGAAAGGCAGCATTTCGGTAGCCAACAGCTTACAGAGGGATAGAGTCAACCTCTTAGCTTTGTCATGGGTCGGAGGAAGTGGCCTTTTATTTGACCACATCTGAGGGACAGAGATCTGGCTGCTGTGTGTAGACGGTGTTGAGTAGGGTGTCCCTGGAAAAATGCAGGTTTGTGAGGAAAGTGCAGGCGGAGACATGATGTTGCCTTCATCCAACGTTGGTGCTATCGATGTCTGAGAGAGCTGTACACACTCACTTGTTTCCCCTTCCAAACCAACTGACGACCTTACAAGCAAACTGCCTGTTGCGGTTACAGTGGTGGAAGTTTGGCGTGGAAAAACAGGTGTGACAGCTGTCCCCACAGTCCTAGAAGATGAAGAGCGCGCGGATGCACTGGAAGGGGCGGGCGGTGGATGGTTCGCTCTTGCAGCATTGCAGCACAGTGAGCTTCCCACCGGGACCTATGATATTTATTCATGTGACGATTCATGGAAGAAGTTGTCAAACTGCTGAGGTTTTGACCTCTACTAAGAGAATCATGACAAATTTTACATATCACATGATTTGGGCGATCTTTTTCTATGTCAAAAAAGGACCAGGCTAGGCAAGGCTTAGAGGCCATGCGACCTGTTGATCCACCCCGAATAATGCTCATAGGCAGAGTGGTGGCTGAGGATGCAGTTGTAGACGTGCTACCAGTGCTCCGACTCTGTCCAGGAAGGCGCAAGGTAACTTCGTCGTCGGTTGCATCCTCCTCCACCGCCTCTGTTGACCTCCTCGAGTGCCTGACTGGGGGTTGACAGTAGGTGGGATCTAGAACTTCATCATCAATTGTTGTGTTTGCACTCCCCTCCCCCTCAGACCGAGCCTCTTCTTGCCCTGACCGAATATTTAAGTTGTCATCCCAATCGGGTATCTGCGTCTCATCTTCATCAGTATGTTCCTCATTGTCTATAACCACAGGTGTTACAGTTTGTGACAAAGGGTCAACATTATGCTCAGAAACTTGGTCCTCACGGCCTGAATCAGAGTCACAAAGGTTCTGGGCATCACTGCAGACCATTTCCTGTTCTGTACTCACTGTAGCTTGGGAGCAGACCTCTGATTCCCAGGCTATAGTGTGACTGAACAGCTCTGCAGACTCAGCCATCTCAGTTCCACCATACTGTGCAGGGCTGATGGAGACTTCAGAGCTGGGAGAAATCAAGTGTGATTGGGATGACAACTCAGAGGACTGGTGTTTTTTGGATGCGGTACTTGAAGTGGCTGAGAGGGCACTTGTTGGACCACTTGAGATCCATTCAAGCATTTTCCTTTTTTGCCCATCATCTACCTTTCTTCCTGTTGTTCGTGTCCGTAAAAAAGGGAGCACATCGGATTGTCCACGGTAAGTAGTAGACATCTTACTTTTGCTGGTAGATGGTCTATCTTCAGCAGATGATAATGGAGCTTTGCCACTTTCCCCACAGACAAAACCTTTTTTGCCTTTTCCACCACGCCTCTTCCCCTTTCCACCAGCATCTGTCATTTTGCCACTCATGTTGATTGCGACAAGATTGTGGACTGAAAATGTGGTAGTAAAAATTGAGAGGTGGTGAAGATTGCAGTGGTGGTCTAGCTTTATTAACAGCAGAATAATAAAGAATAAATATCCCTGACAATGCAACTTAGTTATAATGAGTTGGAGTGTGCAACGCAGGCAGATGCGCTCTGCAAATGTCTTGGCACTAGTGGGACTATAGCAAAGTCCAATAGCCACGTATAGGATGCCACTAGGTACACTGAGTGTTTGCTAGTATAATGGCTAAGTTAAAATTAGTTGGAGTGTGCAACGCAGGCAGATGCGCTCTGCAAATGTCTTGGCACTAGTGGGACTATAGCAAAGTCCAATAGCCACGTATAGGATGCCACTAGGTACACTGAGTGTTTGCTAGTATAATGGCTTACTTATAATTAGTTGGAGTGTGCAACGCAGGCAGATGCGCTCTGCAAATGTCTTGGCACTAGTGGGACTATAGCAAAGTCCAATAGCCACGTATAGGATGCCACTAGGTACACTGAGTGTTTGCTAGTATAATGGCTAAGTTAAAATTAGTTGGAGTGTGCAACGCAGGCAGATGCGCTCTGCAAATGTCTTGGCACTAGTGGGACTATAGCAAAGTCCAATAGCCACGTATAGGATGCCACTAGGTACACTGAGTGTTTGCTAGTATAATGGCTTACTTATAATTAGTTGGAGTGTGCAACGCAGGCAGATGCGCTCTGCAAATGTCTTGGCACTAGTGGGACTATAGCAAAGTCCAATAGCCACGTATAGGATGCCACTAGGTACACTGAGTGTTTGCTAGTATAATGGCTTACTTATAATTAGTTGGAGTGTGCAACGCAGGCAGATGCGCTCTGCAAATGTCTTGGCACTAGTGGGACTATAGCAAAGTCCAATAGCCACAGATAGGATGCCACTAGGTACACTGAGTATTTGCTAGTATAATGGCTTACTTATAATTAGTTGGAGTGTGCAACGCAGGCAGATGCGCTCTGCAAATGTCTTGGCACTAGTGGGACTATAGCAAAGTCCAATAGCCACGTATAGGATGCCACTAGGTACACTGAGTGTTTGCTAGTAAAATTGCTTAGTTTAAAAAAGTTGGAGTGTGCAATGCAGGCAGACGTGCTCTGCAAATGTCTTTGCACTAGTGGGACTATAGCAAAGTCCAATAGCCACAGATAGGATGCCACTAGGTACACTGAGTTTTTGCTAGTATAATGGCTTACTTATAATTAGTTGGAGTGTGCAACGCAGGCAGATGCGCTCTGCAAATGTCTTGGCACTAGTGGGACTATAGCAAGGTCCAATAGCCACGTATAGGATGCCACTAGGTACACTGAGTGTTTGCTAGTATAATGGCTTACTTATAATTAGTTGGAGTGTGCAACGCAGGCAGATGCGCTCTGCAAATGTCTTGGCACTAGTGGGACTATAGCAAGGTCCAATAGCCACGTATAGGATGCCACTAGGTACACTGAGTGTTTGCTAGTATAATGGCTTACTTATAATTAGTTGGAGTGTGCAACGCAGGCAGATGCGCTCTGCAAATGTCTTGGCACTAGTGGGACTATAGCAAAGTCCAATAGCCACGTATAGGATGCCACTAGGTACACTGAGTGTTTGCTAGTAAAATTGCTTAGTTTAAAAAAGTTGGAGTGTGCAATGCAGGCAGACGTGCTCTGCAAATGTCTTTGCACTAGTGGGACTATAGCAAAGTCCAATAGCCACAGATAGGATGCCACTAGGTACACTGAGTTTTTGCTAGTATAATGGCTTACTTATAATTAGTTGGAGTGTGCAACGCAGGCAGATGCGCTCTGCAAATGTCTTGGCACTAGTGGGACTATAGCAAGGTCCAATAGCCACGTATAGGATGCCACTAGGTACACTGAGTGTTTGCTAGTATAATGGCTTACTTATAATTAGTTGGAGTGTGCAACGCAGGCAGATGCGCTCTGCAAATGTCTTGGCACTAGTGGGACTATAGCAAGGTCCAATAGCCACGTATAGGATGCCACTAGGTACACTGAGTGTTTGCTAGTATAATGGCTTACTTATAATTAGTTGGAGTGTGCAACGCAGGCAGATGCGCTCTGCAAATGTCTTGGCACTAGTGGGACTATAGCAAAGTCCAATAGCCACGTATAGGATGCCACTAGGTACACTGAGTGTTTGCTAGTAAAATTGCTTAGTTTAAAAAAGTTGGAGTGTGCAATGCAGGCAGACGTGCTCTGCAAATGTCTTTGCACTAGTGGGACTATAGCAAAGTCCAATAGCCACAGATAGGATGCCACTAGGTACACTGAGTTTTTGCTAGTATAATGGCTTACTTATAATTAGTTGGAGTGTGCAACGCAGGCAGATGCGCTCTGCAAATGTCTTGGCACTAGTGGGACTATAGCAAGGTCCAATAGCCACGTATAGGATGCCACTAGGTACACTGAGTGTTTGCTAGTATAATGGCTTACTTATAATTAGTTGGAGTGTGCAACGCAGGCAGATGCGCTCTGCAAATGTCTTGGCACTAGTGGGACTATAGCAAGGTCCAATAGCCACGTATAGGATGCCACTAGGTACACTGAGTGTTTGCTAGTATAATGGCTTACTTATAATTAGTTGGAGTGTGCAACGCAGGCAGATGCGCTCTGCAAATGTCTTGGCACTAGTGGGACTATAGCAAAGTCCAATAGCCACGTATAGGATGCCACTAGGTACACTGAGTGTTTGCTAGTAAAATTGCTTAGTTTAAAAAAGTTGGAGTGTGCAATGCAGGCAGACGTGCTCTGCAAATGTCTTTGCACTAGTGGGACTATAGCAAAGTCCAATAGCCACAGATAGGATGCCACTAGGTACACTGAGTTTTTGCTAGTATAATGGCTTACTTATAATTAGTTGGAGTGTGCAACGCAGGCAGATGCGCTCTGCAAATGTCTTGGCACTAGTGGGACTATAGCAAGGTCCAATAGCCACGTATAGGATGCCACTAGGTACACTGAGTGTTTGCTAGTATAATGGCTTACTTATAATTAGTTGGAGTGTGCAACGCAGGCAGATGCGCTCTGCAAATGTCTTGGCACTAGTGGGACTATAGCAAGGTCCAATAGCCACGTATAGGATGCCACTAGGTACACTGAGTGTTTGCTAGTATAATGGCTTACTTATAATTAGTTGGAGTGTGCAACGCAGGCAGATGCGCTCTGCAAATGTCTTGGCACTAGTGGGACTATAGCAAAGTCCAATAGCCACGTATAGGATGCCACTAGGTACACTGAGTGTTTGCTAGTAAAATTGCTTAGTTTAAAAAAGTTGGAGTGTGCAATGCAGGCAGACGTGCTCTGCAAATGTCTTTGCACTAGTGGGACTATAGCAAAGTCCAATAGCCACAGATAGGATGCCACTAGGTACACTGAGTTTTTGCTAGTATAATGGCTTACTTATAATTAGTTGGAGTGTGCAACGCAGGCAGATGCGCTCTGCAAATGTCTTGGCACTAGTGGGACTATAGCAAGGTCCAATAGCCACGTATAGGATGCCACTAGGTACACTGAGTGTTTGCTAGTATAATGGCTTACTTATAATTAGTTGGAGTGTGCAACGCAGGCAGATGCGCTCTGCAAATGTCTTGGCACTAGTGGGACTATAGCAAGGTCCAATAGCCACGTATAGGATGCCACTAGGTACACTGAGTGTTTGCTAGTATAATGGCTTACTTATAATTAGTTGGAGTGTGCAACGCAGGCAGATGCGCTCTGCAAATGTCTTGGCACTAGTGGGACTATAGCAAAGTCCAATAGCCACGTATAGGATGCCACTAGGTACACTGAGTGTTTGCTAGTAAAATTGCTTAGTTTAAAAAAGTTGGAGTGTGCAATGCAGGCAGACGTGCTCTGCAAATGTCTTTGCACTAGTGGGACTATAGCAAAGTCCAATAGCCACAGATAGGATGCCACTAGGTACACTGAGTTTTTGCTAGTATAATGGCTTACTTATAATTAGTTGGAGTGTGCAACGCAGGCAGATGCGCTCTGCAAATGTCTTGGCACTAGTGGGACTATAGCAAGGTCCAATAGCCACGTATAGGATGCCACTAGGTACACTGAGTGTTTGCTAGTATATATGGCAAAATTATAGATGGAAAGGGAGAAGGGGAGGGGGGGAGAGAGGAGGATGTAATTGACTACAAGGGTATGAGTTATGAGTGATCATAGGGATAGTGTTACATAAGTGGAAATACCTATGGAGGACCGGATGTGTAAGCGCATACCTTATACAAACCTATAGAGTGCTGATGGGTGAGAGTGTGATGTTAGATATAAGACATCCTATAGTGAATAGTGAGCCGTAATCAAGTGCAACAGGGATATTTCACGTGACTATGGGAACATGGAAGGTAAAGAAAGGGGAGAAAAAACTGTTAGACAAGGTAATCAGACATAATGTAACCAGTTGATCAGACATGACAAACATGACAAATAAAAAACAAGGAAGAATGGAACTCCATACATAGTGGAACCATATATAGTGTGAACACGAAAAAGAACCGGGCGTTAGAAAAAATGTGCACGGCCCAATGAATCAAGTCGGTTCTTCATATTCATGGTTTAAGCCCTTGGGTTCCAACGTGCCCAGAGTATATATCCAGAAAGATTCCCTTTCTTTGAGCTTCCTAATTCTATTGCCTCCTCTGCGTATGGCTGGGACATGTTCGATGACTTGGAATCTTAATTGGGCCACTGTGTGATTATGCGTCACAAAATGGTGTGGGACTGGTAATAGAATCTGCTTACAATGTATTGTTGACTTGTGCTTAGCACAAAAAAAGGGAATCTTTCTGGATATGTACTCTGGACACATTAAAACCCAAGGGCTTAAACCGTGAATATGAAGTACAGACTTGATTCATTGGGCCGTGCACCATGTCACCATGTGTGCAATTGCATTGTCCAATGGCTCACAATGGTTATGCGTTTTCATTGGATGGATAATCGAAGCCATGTTTTTTTCCTTTCTCTTGGGTTTGTTGTGTGAGTAGCCTATAGGATTAAGTTAGTTACCGCAGGCAGTGGATTTAGCTTCCTGTCTTTGGTCCAGTGGTAGATTGATTGTTTGGTCTATGAGCTGTTATGGGTTTTAATCCAGGTGAATGCCCATGGGCTGCCTATAACTGTGTGAAATATGTAGTTTTACTGGGCTGGGATGAGAGAATCCATCGAAGCATGGTGTAGGGATTGTGGTTCCTGTGTGCTAAGAAGAAAGGCTAGCACCAGCCAGAAAGCCCCATTACAGCCAATAATCAACCGCTAGCCGCTGGAACTCGTTGCTCTAGATCATGTCAAACTCTCACCAAGCAGGAATAGATACATTAGCCCACCATCCCACCCAAAGAGCAACTTCTGCTGCGCAGCTGGCTTTCTAGGCAGCAGCGCTATTGTGATGTCAGCGGGGGACATTGTGACAAGCCAGTGTTCCGTCACTTCATGTTGTGCACTGTTCAAACGGAAAATACATCAACAGGCAGACTACAGAAAAGCTTACTGACAAAGGATAGAGAGGGGCTTTCTCAGAGGGCTTTTTACAGTTTGTCTATTCCCAATTAGCCGTTTAAGTATGCTTAATGAAAGTACTAATTCTTTCATAGGCCGCCCATTCTTAGTATTTGACGTTCCTTATATTGCGGTATCAGGCTTCGCAGCAGGTTGCAAAACATTCATCACCCATGACTGTCCCCAATTGGGCTCAGAAGCTAAATGTCTATCATGACCTCTCTTTTTGAAAGTCCAAGAGCAAGCAAACTCTTCCTCCAGGAGAGGGAGCCAACAGATCACTAAAGACATCATCATTGCTCAAAGAAAACACCGAAAAACAATGGAAGCTTTAATTGGAGTGGAATCTGATAGACAGCACCTGATGCCAAGTCTGCATCTTCTAACACCTGCAGTCACTGCAGCAGCTGAATCCAATGTGTCCAAAAGGGATCTATTCTATTCAATTGTAAATGATCTAGATAAGACTGAGAATAAGATACTGCACGGGACATAGCAGAGTTGGTCAAGTTGAGTGGAGATGAGTTTGCTATTTGGCACAGCTTTTGCATCAATAAAGCAAGTAAAAGGTGTGAAAGATAAAAAAAAAGGGTGAAAGTGTGAAAAGTGAATTGGCCAAATTGAGGTGCATATAAAGTTTTTGCTTTCTTTCAATTCACTAATGAGGCTCATTTGAATCAGGTGAATTGAGTTCTGCTTTTGGAAACTCGGTTAAGAAGGGGTGCACCGGTCCTGGAGGTACTGCAATACCAGGTCAATGCGTGGAGTGGACAGAGCAAGATTTTTTCCATCTCCTTGTTCTAAAAATCCATTTAATATATGGTCCCTAGAGAGGGGACGTATCAGATATTAAACTGATAAGAACAGATTTAATTTTTTTTTTTTCTGTTTATCAGTAGGACTTCAAAATAACAAAGGTGATCGCCTCCCGTTGCCTGGGAACCGTCCAGGCACAAGAGGGCTATGTGTCACCAGAAGGCGCACACACTCCCTCAAGGCCGGCAGACGTGCAATCCCAGGCACCTTCCAGTACCGACCAAGGTAGCGTCCTCCGAAACTACACTTGATCTTAGCCAAAAGGCTGAGAAGCTATAACCCGAATTGGTTACGGCCTTGAGTGGCACCCTGGCCTATACCGGACACATCTTAGGGAGAGGGAGACAAACCCACGCCTACAGAAGACATTTTGTCACCCAAGCCAAACCCTTGAAAAGGCTGTTTTGCAGAGCAAAAACAAGGAGAATGGTACTTTTTGCAGCCGCCGCCCACTGCAATGAATCTGAATAACTCCTCCTTTTGGGCACAAGCACCTCCCCTCCCCCTTGCAGTCTTTCCAATTCATGATACAAAAAGACGGACGGACAGGACAGGACAGGACCATCTGCCTGACTTTCCGTCACTGCCACCCTTTGCCATCCTTGCCCGTAGAAAGCCCTTTCATCATCCCCAAACCCTAATCTTTTCCCTTCCCTTCCCAGCTGCGTCTCACTCCCTTTCATTAGGAAGTGAGCGCAGCCTTTTCTCCGTTCTGCACATGCGCGACGTTAAACACAAATGCGCAGGCGTGCGTTCCATTAGCCTCACTGCATTCCACTCCCATACAGGAAGTGGGCACAGCTATTACTACGGTCGCACATAAAAGAACCCACGGCCACCACTGCACATAGCTGACTCCACCACAGGACACCCACTTCTACACCAACGCAGGTAAGACAGGATCGGCACCTCTATGCTCCCGTTACAATCAGGCTCAGTCACCATGTGATAACGCTCTCAACTCTTTAGTTGCAGGCTCCCCTTGCTTCACCTCCATTGGCTGTGCTGCCATTTCCTCTCCCACCTGGAAGTTATACTTTATTCCACTATTTTCCTGTTTCTCTCTTCCCCCTTTTCCCATAACCTACTTTTATCTGCATTTGTGGGGTATCTATATGCTATTTACATCATAGTTTTATTCATTAATATGGAAGGGAAGAGTGCCCATGAGAGTGTTGAACTGCGGAGAGCAAAAGATTAAGCTGCTCCGATTTGCCACCATTGATAAGCTGTTCTCAGTAGATACACATGCTATCCAAACAGCAGCATCCACCATTGCTTCAGCCCACCCATTCAGTGACAGCTCACCAAGTCAGCCAGAGGAGTGGTGTAAGGAATTACACGTAGGCACTGACTCCACACCTTCACATCACAAGAAGGGGGTCTACAGGCTAGTGCAAGAATACGAGCAAGTCTTCAGCAAACATCCGCTAGACTTTTGAAAAATAAAAGGGGTCAAACACTACATCCCCACAAGTGCACACCCACCCATCAAAGAGAGATATAAGCCAAATCTACCTGCACATTACCAGTGTACCAAGGACATGTTGAGCAACATGAAGGAGGCTGGGGTTATCCGTGACAGTTGTAGCCTCTGGGCAGCTCCGTTGGTCCTGTTAAAGAAGAAGGACAGCACCACTCCCCTGTATTGAGGAATAGCTAGCTGCATTGACAACTGCAAATTATTTTTCTACCCTTGATCTCACTAGTCACTATTGGCAAGTGTCCGTTGCTGAGGCAGACCGGAAGAAGACCGCCTTTGCCACCCCGATGGGTCTCTGCGAGTTCAAAAGCATGCCCTTCGAGCTGTGCAATTTGCCAGGAACCTTCCAGAGGCTGATGGAATGCTGCTTGGGACACCGAAACTTTGAAACGGTACTGCTATACCTTTATGATGTTATTGTTTATTCTAACGCAAACAAGATTTTAGGGTGTATAAAAAGGGAGATTAGATCCGATGATCCCAACGTATTGTTACCCCTCTATAAATCACTTGTAAGGCCACATCTGGAATATGGGGTAAAGTCCTGAGCAGGTTGATAACCATTGGTTTGAGCATGGTAGGGTGTAGTACGCATCTTCCTGCATCGGTAAAAGCTGCAGAAGTCCTTGAAGATTTCCGCTTCAAAGGCAGTGCCTTGATCTGTGAGGACTCTCTCTGAGTAGCCATGAGGTCTGCATAAGTGTGCTTGGAAGACCTTCGCTGCAGTATGGGCCATTAGATCTTTGACTTGTACCACAACCATAAATCTCGAGTAGTTGTCTACCATCGTAAGTGCATACGTGAGCTCACCTCGATATTCTGCAACAAAACTCCCTTTTTCGATTTCAGTTTCAGCAAACACTCCTCTTCCTGTAGAAAATATTTATCATTACCTAAGACAGTCATTCTAATGCATGACAATATTAGGGCAATTTAGTTAAAACTTGTTTTAACTCACCTTTAAGGGGATTGATGTATTTCATGGTCAATCCAGGTTTGTCAGTGATGGCACTGACATAATGTATGGCGTCTTTTTCGGGCGTTATCCTTTGCCTTTTCATTGTGAAAATCCAGTTGCCTATATCAAAGCAAATTCTACTACTTGTAAAGTATGCAGAAAATGAAATGTAGAACATATAACATCAACTGCTTAGGAACGCATCATAGGTTAGTACTTAAAAGGATATTGTCATGTTCTAGTCATAATGCAAGCTGGACATTTTTCATGTTACCCTGTAATCGCCGGCCTGTTCTAATGCTCACAAGCCAAGATATAGGCTCAGCTGCTAAGGCTTCCCTCTGCCTTCTGAATGAAAATTGAATATGTCTGGCTCACTGTGTATATAGCAGGTGCTCAGAAAAAATAAGAGTTAATTCAATAGAAATAGCTCTGGCACACTATAGTGATCAATAACGTAAGAAAAGAACTCTTAGAATGCTGAAAATTCTTTATTTGTGCAAAAGGATAATTCATCCAACGTTTCGAGCTTGTTTTTAGGTCTTTATCAAGGATAAAGTTATCTAAGATCATAAAGGGTTACAAAACCATATAAACACGTAATTAGTACATAGTACAACATAACAGTACAATATATTGCTACTTGAGAGTACAATGGGTCAAATGACCATGATGCACATACAAAAAATTTTTCCAAAGCCATAGTGAAAACATTTGTACTGAGGAAAGAAAATTTCCACATGACCTATCTGGAGAAACATTCTGGATCAAACAACCAAAAATAGTCAAGCAGGTAAATACACACCTATATGGATAACAGGATGATATGTGTTCAATTGTATAGCGTCATTGCCATTAAGGTACAAATGGAAAACTTGCAATCCTATATAGTGAAGGAAATGAACACATATCATATCAAAGAACACAGGAACATGGGTGTGAGAAAAACCTCAATGTTTATACTTTGTTCTTTATAATGGTGTGAACATGTATATGTCTCAGTACCTTATGAACTTGAGAATTCTAGTGAGTAGATGATGAAAGCCTATTCCAGAACTGGAATCGGTAAATAATTGTAGGTGGAATCTAAATGAAAAGATGGTACAAGTGTTATCATGACACGTGGGCTATAACACAATGGACCGTGTGACAAAGAAGAAAGGAGAGAAAGAAGAGGAAGAAAATGGAACTACCTGTAACATTACGTGATAGTCACTGGTAAGTATCACTTGACAATTCAGGTGAAAAAGGATTCCTTTATTAAAGGGTTCTCAGTCGCCTCAGGATCATGAAATACTAGGGTAAATGATATGAGAATGGGTAAGAAGCACCACTAAAGGAAATATGAGATGCAGGACATATATCTATAAACCCCTGAACTACATGATAGAAATAAAAAGAAGAAAAAAGAAAAAAAAGAAGAAAGAAGAAGAACACATAGAATGCGGAAAGAGAATGGGTACAACTACCTGAGTTACTGCAGGGAGGCCCCTGGTAGGTATTGTGAGGGTTAGTGGAATTCCTTCACTGAAGGGTTCTCAGTTGCCTCAGGTTCGTGAAAAATGCTATAGACAAATAATGCCCGGAGAAAAGGGGTTCATATACAGCGAATAATGGTAATACAAGGTACATGTGTCCCATGTAATAGTATAAATATATATATATTGTACTAAGCTCTACACCAGAAATAGAAAGTAGTCCCTCTGCCTTCTGTCTAGGTGCCCTGAGTTATGTCCTGTAAACTGTCACAGTGACCTAGACACACATGTGTAGTAGGGGAATATCCCTGCTGAGATGCCAGTGCTAGAGCACTCGTTTGCTGTGGAGTTGAACGCTATGTGAGCAGTTCTTACCTTCAATGAGCAGAAGTCTCTTTTTTCAGATTTCAATATCTCTGTGGGTATCTGGCAGAAATATGGAATACTCTTTACTGCTAAGACCCTGTACACCACTCCCACTAAAGGGGGCTTTACACGCTGCGACATCGCTAATGCGGAGTCGTTGGGGTCACGGAATTTGTGACGCACATCCGGCCGCATTAGCGATGTTGCTGCGTGTGATACCGATGAGCGATTTTGCATCGTTGCAAAAACGTGCAAAATCGCTCATCGGTGACATGGGTCTCCATTCTCGATTATCGTTACTGCAGCAGTAATTATGTAGTTCGTCGCTCCTGCGGTAGCACACATCGCTCCGTGTGACACCGCAGAAACGAGGAACCTCTCCTTACCTGCCTCCCAGCCGCTATGAGGAAGGAAGGAGGTGGGCGGGATGTTCCGGCCACTCATCTCCGCCCCTCCGCTGCTATTGGGCGGTCGCTCAGTGACGTCGCTGTGACGCCGCACGGACCGCCCCCTTAGAAAGGAGGCGGTTCGCCGGACACAGCGACGTCGCCGGGCAGGTAAGTATGTGTGACGGGTCTGGTCGGTGTTGTGCGGCATGGGCAGCGATTTGCCCGTGTCGCGCAACAGATGGGGGCGGGTACCCACACTAGCGATATCGGGACCGATATCGCAGTGTGTAAAGTAGCCTTTAGTCACATGACCAAGACTGTATCTGTGTCCCTACAACACACTTGAGACAAATGTGTGTGTGAGCCTGCATTGTGGGGTATATATAATATATTATAGAGCTGGGAAGGATCATTCTAAGCAGTGAGCTGTTCCAGTATTTGTAGGAAAATACCCAGTAGAAGCATCAAACACAGCACCAATACCTCCCATCAGTATTCCACCACAGTGCCATGTAACCCATGCCCTACACTCCCATCTACACCAATACTATACAGGCACAAACTAGTATATCTGACTAAAAGCCCCCAAAATATGAAGAACGGCCTATAGTTGAGTGTGGATATAAAATCTATGTGAGCAGAGCTAGAATAGAAATCACTGATCGCATTGAAGTCATTCTGACCATAAATCACCATGATATCAAGGTGAGGAGTTGTGTGTTACTGCTGGGAGGAAAGGGTTAACAGTGGAATATTAAGGTGCATTTCTGTGTGCAGTGTTACTAGTCAATGTAACAATTCAGTATGAGCTGCTCTTGGTGCCGGGGGAAGGAGATGCTCTCCTGAGCAAGATAGATGGGGAATGAACATGATATCTATATAGTGTAAGGCAGGGGGTCTCAAACCAGGTGATCATGTCTGATCAACTGGTTACATTATGTCTGATTACCTTGTCTAACAGTTTTTTCTCCCCTTTCTTTACCTTCCAGGTTCCCATAGTCACGTGAAATATCCCTGTTGCACTTGATTACGGCTCACTATTCACTATAGGATGTCTTATATCTAACATCACACTCTCACCCATCAGCACTCTATAGGTTTGTATAAGGTATGCGCTTACACATCCGGTCCTCCATAGGTATTTCCACTTATGTAACACTATCCCTATGATCACTCATAACTCATACCCTTGTAGTCAATTACAGCCTCCTCTCTCCCCCCTCCCCTTCTCCCTTTCCATCTATAATTTTGCCAGTACAATATTAGTTTACATTAGGCACACACTCACATATTCCTTTCCTTAGTGATTTATTGTAATTCACATTCACATACAATTCTCTATGCCTGCCCCATTACTACATTCATACCTACTTGACCCTATCCTGATACCCCTTGTCTCACCTTGTTGGTCCCTACACCTGTTATCATGTCCTTTCCTGTGTCTGTCTTGTACGTTTCTAGGTAACAACAAAGAATCAAAATTTAAGTCCATCGTGGAGAACATGCTGAAACGTTTCAAAGCCTTGGGTTGTCTAATGAATTTGAAGTTACATTTTTTACATTCCTATTTGGACTACTTGTCTGAAAACCTTGGTGCTGGTGGGAAGAACAAGAAGGTTTTCATCGGAATATCAAGGAGATGGAACGACGATACCAAAGTAAATGAAACGTGAACATGATTGCCGGATGCTTCACAGAGAAGATCCACAGGCCTTCTATAAGAGAAAAGGGGGATCTAGAGAAAAGGAAAAAGTGCAAGAATAAATTTCTAATAAAGTTGCAGAATGACTGTACAATAAATAAATGTATTTTATATATAAAATTGTGAATATTTTTGGTTACAATAAGTATTTTTCTTGTTCATGTCACTTGTATGTAACTTCACACATGGATTGTACAAAATCAATATTTGATGGTTAAAAAAAAATATTTATTTTTTTTTTAAATCAGGACATTAGAGCATGTGTTCTGCCTTCTTTTACGTAATGCTGTGAATCTCTAGCATACAGCTAAACCCTAGTTCACATTTCAAATAAACAGACTGTGAAGTTCAATAGCCTTGATTTATTAGCTGGTAACGTGAACTTGATTGCAGTATACATGGAATATACAGTGAATATAGGAATATCCAAGATGCAGTTGAAGACAGAATACGGTATATCCAAGATACTGTTTTATACGGGTAAAAACTATAACAAGAAAATGATTACAGTCAGTACAGTGTTAATACAGAGTTAACATAGCATAACAGTACATGAGATGCAGTTCTTACGAGAATGTAGGTGAAAGGTCACTGCATCTGCAATACATAGAAATCTTATCTAGACAAACAAGACAGGGATGACACTAAAGGTGTAGAAGTACAATGTACAATGCATTTACTACACTCTTCCATCTAGGATTCTATCACTAACACATGTAATTTGCTTTGCTCACCGGATTACACTAGGCAGGGGTGAATGTACAGAGAGGTAAGTCGGCATGTCCTTTCCTGACAAATCCAAAGAAAAAATGGCTGCAGGCTTCTTCTCAGCTCAGGGAGGCATTCCTTACCCAGAATACCTTTAGCTTAAAGGGAAACTCAGCAATTCAAAAGAATAACAATGACCTCTAGGGATTGTAACAGAAATTTCAATGAATGACTATTAGCAGGCTGCCATGAGGCAGAACAGCATGGGTATTTAATATATCCTCCTTGCTGCCCAAGAAGCAATGAGAACATTTTTAGACCACCACATATTGACCATCCCTGCTCCTTGTAGTTAAGTTTCTTGAGAATAAAGTCTAAATTCTCACAGCTTTCTTCCAAGTGCATAGCATGTGTGACGCCCTGGACTAGCCAGGTAGTCACAAACACAAAATCACACACACCCCCTCCCCTGGATAGTCTACATCAGTCACACAAAATCCTTGTTGCCTCCTCCAGGCTCTGATGTCCACACCAGGTGGGGCGGAGCCAGGCGGTTGGCCCCACCCACCGAGGAGTTCACAGGCCCGGAGGCGGGAAAAAGCAGTTAGTTTAGTTTTGTAGTGGAAAGTGAGAGGACAGAAACTGTTAGTGTCTGGGTAGGAGCCCAGGCACTGTCAGCAAGGTCGGCAGACGGTGGTGGCCGTCTGCAGGAGGTGGTACAAGTCAGCTGAACCGTAGGACCGGGGACGGGCGGTGACCCGAGGGGAACTGAACCGGTGAGCGGATCTGTACCAAGCACAAAGGCAGGGCCATTGGACCCTGACCAGGCTAGGAGCCGCCGACAATGGTCAAATCCGAGAGTGACCGGAATCCCAGGGGTTCCCTAACACCCAAGACCCGACAGAAGGCAACCGTCCACACCGTGAGGATAAAAAGCCACCGCCATAGGCTAGAGATCCAAGGGCCAGCGCCTGCGGGCAAACGGGCTCCCTCGGTACGTACACCCCAGCCATCCAGCCTCCCCGTACCGCCACCGGGCCCCGGGATCACCAACCCCTACCCACGGAGGGGGAACCAACATCCTAGCTGCTCCCTGCCATTGCTCCCGGGATCCCCGTCACCAGCAGTGGTGGTGCCCATTATCACCACGACCTGTGGGTGACGTCACTAACTATCTCCCCAAACAAACCACCCCCTTTTCACTCGTGGGCGAGGAGCGCTGCTCGAGTCCCCGGATCTGGCCCTCCGCTCGAGCCACCGAGCAGCAGCAGCAGCAGAAGTCCCCGAACCCGAGCGTAGCGTGCGTGGCCCCTCTGCCCGCGACACATGCCCTACACACACTGAAGAATACTTACTGCCATTGAGCAGTAGCACAGCTTTCAGACTTTTTGGATGAAACAATGACGTGTCTCCACTCGCTCACATTGTACTTAATGTTACATTTTCCATCAGCACAGGAACATCGCTTGAATACACTAGAGCACCATCTTCAGAAAAGTATGGAGGGAATCTTTTCAGAATTCTAACCTTTTGGAAACCTATTGTCACGCTCTCCGGGTCCCCTGCTCTGCCCCCCGGCTCACCTGCCACGCTCCCCGGCTTCCCTGCTTCGCTCCCCGGCTCCTCTGGCAGACATCCCCCGCTCCACGGTCTCCAGCCTCCACCACCTGCGGTCCCCAGGCGGCCCGGTCCCCGCTCCCGGCGCCCGTCGGCAGCCCTGCTCCAGGCCGGCTCCCATAACAGATGCAAGCTTGTCCTGTTTGGTGGAGATGATATTTAATAAAATAAGTAGAAATCCACTAAAAGTTTTGTTTGGTTATCTTGCAATCCCGAGATAATCGTCTCCATGCTCCAAATCCATTTTAAAGCCATTTTTAAGGCATTTCGCGCATACATGAAATGAACACATTTTTCTCCAAAACTATAACAGATGCAAGCTTGTCCTGTTTGGTGGAGATGATATTTAATAAAATAAGTAGAAATCCACTAAAAGTTTTGTTTGGTTATCTTGCAATCCCGAGATAATCGTCTCCATGCTCCAAATCCATTTTAAAGCCATTTTTAAGGCATTTCGCGCATACATGAAATGAACACATTTTTCTCCAAAACTATAACAGATGCAAGCTTGTCCTGTTTGGTGGAGATGATATTTAATAAAATAAGTAGAAATCCACTAAAAGTTTTGTTTGGTTATCTTGCAATCCCGAGATAATCGTCTCCATGCTCCAAATCCATTTTAAAGCCATTTTTAAGGCATTTCGCGCATACATGAAATGAACACATTTTTCTCCAAAACTATAACAGATGCAAGCTTGTCCTGTTTGGTGGAGATGATATTTAATAAAATAAGTAGAAATCCACTAAAAGTTTTGTTTGGTTATCTTGCAATCCCGAGATAATCGTCTCCATGCTCCAAATCCATTTTAAAGCCATTTTTAAGGCATTTCGCGCATACATGAAATGAACACATTTTTCTCCAAAACTATAACAGATGCAAGCTTGTCCTGTTTGGTGGAGATGATATTTAATAAAATAAGTAGAAATCCACTAAAAGTTTTGTTTGGTTATCTTGCAATCCCGAGATAATCGTCTCCATGCTCCAAATCCATTTTAAAGCCATTTTTAAGGCATTTCGCGCATACATGAAATGAACACATTTTTCTCCAAAACTATAACAGATGCAAGCTTGTCCTGTTTGGTGGAGATGATATTTAATAAAATAAGTAGAAATCCACTAAAAGTTTTGTTTGGTTATCTTGCAATCCCGAGATAATCGTCTCCATGCTCCAAATCCATTTTAAAGCCATTTTTAAGGCATTTCGCGCATACATGAAATGAACACATTTTTCTCCAAAACTATAACAGATGCAAGCTTGTCCTGTTTGGTGGAGATTATATTTAATAAAATAAGTAGAAATCCACTAAAAGTTTTGTTTGGTTATCTTGCAATCCCGAGATAATCGTCTCCATGCTCCAAATCCATTTTAAAGCCATTTTTAAGGCATTTCGCGCATACATGAAATGAACACATTTTTCTCCAAAACTATAACAGATGCAAGCTTGTCCTGTTTGGTGGAGATGATATTTAATAAAATAAGTAGAAATCCACTAAAAGTTTTGTTTGGTTATCTTGCAATCCCGAGATAATCGTCTCCATGCTCCAAATCCATTTTAAAGCCATTTTTAAGGCATTTCGCGCATACATGAAATGAACACATTTTTCTCCAAAACTATAACAGATGCAAGCTTGTCCTGTTTGGTGGAGATGATATTTAATAAAATAAGTAGAAATCCACTAAAAGTTTTGTTTGGTTATCTTGCAATCCCGAGATAATCGTCTCCATGCTCCAAATCCATTTTAAAGCCATTTTTAAGGCATTTCGCGCATACATGAAATGAACACATTTTTCTCCAAAACTATAACAGATGCAAGCTTGTCCTGTTTGGTGGAGATGATATTTAATAAAATAAGTAGAAATCCACTAAAAGTTTTGTTTGGTTATCTTGCAATCCCGAGATAATCGTCTCCATGCTCCAAATCCATTTTAAAGCCATTTTTAAGGCATTTCGCGCATACATGAAATGAACACATTTTTCTCCAAAACTATAACAGATGCAAGCTTGTCCTGTTTGGTGGAGATGATATTTAATAAAATAAGTAGAAATCCACTAAAAGTTTTGTTTGGTTATCTTGCAATCCCGAGATAATCGTCTCCATGCTCCAAATCCATTTTAAAGCCATTTTTAAGGCATTTCGCGCATACATGAAATGAACACATTTTTCTCCAAAACTATAACAGATGCAAGCTTGTCCTGTTTGGTGGAGATGA
Organism: Anomaloglossus baeobatrachus; assembly: GCF_048569485.1. Lineage (NCBI taxonomy): Eukaryota > Metazoa > Chordata > Amphibia > Anura > Aromobatidae > Anomaloglossus > Anomaloglossus baeobatrachus. The sequence goes on from NW_027444997.1 coordinate 474,745, forward strand.
TATTTAATAAAATAAGTAGAAATCCACTAAAAGTTTTGTTTAGTTATCTTGCAATCCCGAGATAATCGTCTCCATGCTCCAAATCCATTTTAAAGCCATTTTTAAGGCATTTCGCGCATACATGAAATGAACACATTTTTCTCCAAAACTATAACAGATGCAAGCTTGTCCTGTTTGGTGGAGATGATATTTAATAAAATAAGTAGAAATCCACTAAAAGTTTTGTTTGGTTATCTTGCAATCCCGAGATAATCGTCTCCATGCTCCAAATCCATTTTAAAGCCATTTTTAAGGCATTTCGCGCATACATGAAATGAACACATTTTTCTCCAAAACTATAACAGATGCAAGCTTGTCCTGTTTGGTGGAGATGATATTTAATAAAATAAGTAGAAATCCACTAAAAGTTTTGTTTGGTTATCTTGCAATCCCGAGATAATCGTCTCCATGCTCCAAATCCATTTTAAAGCCATTTTTAAGGCATTTCGCGCATACATGAAATGAACACATTTTTCTCCAAAACTATAACAGATGCAAGCTTGTCCTGTTTGGTGGAGATGATATTTAATAAAATAAGTAGAAATCCACTAAAAGTTTTGTTTGGTTATCTTGCAATCCCGAGATAATCGTCTCCATGCTCCAAATCCATTTTAAAGCCATTTTTAAGGCATTTCGCGCATACATGAAATGAACACATTTTTCTCCAAAACTATAACAGATGCAAGCTTGTCCTGTTTGGTGGAGATGATATTTAATAAAATAAGTAGAAATCCACTAAAAGTTTTGTTTGGTTATCTTGCAATCCCGAGATAATCGTCTCCATGCTCCAAATCCATTTTAAAGCCATTTTTAAGGCATTTCGCGCATACATGAAATGAACACATTTTTCTCCAAAACTATAACAGATGCAAGCTTGTCCTGTTTGGTGGAGATGATATTTAATAAAATAAGTAGAAATCCACTAAAAGTTTTGTTTGGTTATCTTGCAATCCCGAGATAATCGTCTCCATGCTCCAAATCCATTTTAAAGCCATTTTTAAGGCATTTCGCGCATACATGAAATGAACACATTTTTCTCCAAAACTATAACAGATGCAAGCTTGTCCTGTTTGGTGGAGATGATATTTAATAAAATAAGTAGAAATCCACTAAAAGTTTTGTTTGGTTATCTTGCAATCCCGAGATAATCGTCTCCATGCTCCAAATCCATTTTAAAGCCATTTTTAAGGCATTTCGCGCATACATGAAATGAACACATTTTTCTCCAAAACTATAACAGATGCAAGCTTGTCCTGTTTGGTGGAGATGATATTTAATAAAATAAGTAGAAATCCACTAAAAGTTTTGTTTGGTTATCTTGCAATCCCGAGATAATCGTCTCCATGCTCCAAATCCATTTTAAAGCCATTTTTAAGGCATTTCGCGCATACATGAAATGAACACATTTTTCTCCAAAACTATAACAGATGCAAGCTTGTCCTGTTTGGTGGAGATGATATTTAATAAAATAAGTAGAAATCCACTAAAAGTTTTGTTTGGTTATCTTGCAATCCCGAGATAATCGTCTCCATGCTCCAAATCCATTTTAAAGCCATTTTTAAGGCATTTCGCGCATACATGAAATGAACACATTTTTCTCCAAAACTATAACAGATGCAAGCTTGTCCTGTTTGGTGGAGATGATATTTAATAAAATAAGTAGAAATCCACTAAAAGTTTTGTTTGGTTATCTTGCAATCCCGAGATAATCGTCTCCATGCTCCAAATCCATTTTAAAGCCATTTTTAAGGCATTTCGCGCATACATGAAATGAACACATTTTTCTCCAAAACTATAACAGATGCAAGCTTGTCCTGTTTGGTGGAGATGATATTTAATAAAATAAGTAGAAATCCACTAAAAGTTTTGTTTGGTTATCTTGCAATCCCGAGATAATCGTCTCCATGCTCCAAATCCATTTTAAAGCCATTTTTAAGGCATTTCGCGCATACATGAAATGAACACATTTTTCTCCAAAACTATAACAGATGCAAGCTTGTCCTGTTTGGTGGAGATGATATTTAATAAAATAAGTAGAAATCCACTAAAAGTTTTGTTTGGTTATCTTGCAATCCCGAGATAATCGTCTCCATGCTCCAAATCCATTTTAAAGCCATTTTTAAGGCATTTCGCGCATACATGAAATGAACACATTTTTCTCCAAAACTATAACAGATGCAAGCTTGTCCTGTTTGGTGGAGATGATATTTAATAAAATAAGTAGAAATCCACTAAAAGTTTTGTTTGGTTATCTTGCAATCCCGAGATAATCGTCTCCATGCTCCAAATCCATTTTAAAGCCATTTTTAAGGCATTTCGCGCATACATGAAATGAACACATTTTTCTCCAAAACTATAACAGATGCAAGCTTGTCCTGTTTGGTGGAGATGATATTTAATAAAATAAGTAGAAATCCACTAAAAGTTTTGTTTGGTTATCTTGCAATCCCGAGATAATCGTCTCCATGCTCCAAATCCATTTTAAAGCCATTTTTAAGGCATTTCGCGCATACATGAAATGAACACATTTTTCTCCAAAACTATAACAGATGCAAGCTTGTCCTGTTTGGTGGAGATGATATTTAATAAAATAAGTAGAAATCCACTAAAAGTTTTGTTTGGTTATCTTGCAATCCCGAGATAATCGTCTCCATGCTCCAAATCCATTTTAAAGCCATTTTTAAGGCATTTCGCGCATACATGAAATGAACACATTTTTCTCCAAAACTATAACAGATGCAAGCTTGTCCTGTTTGGTGGAGATGATATTTAATAAAATAAGTAGAAATCCACTAAAAGTTTTGTTTGGTTATCTTGCAATCCCGAGATAATCGTCTCCATGCTCCAAATCCATTTTAAAGCCATTTTTAAGGCATTTCGCGCATACATGAAATGAACACATTTTTCTCCAAAACTATAACAGATGCAAGCTTGTCCTGTTTGGTGGAGATGATATTTAATAAAATAAGTAGAAATCCACTAAAAGTTTTGTTTGGTTATCTTGCAATCCCGAGATAATCGTCTCCATGCTCCAAATCCATTTTAAAGCCATTTTTAAGGCATTTCGCGCATACATGAAATGAACACATTTTTCTCCAAAACTATAACAGATGCAAGCTTGTCCTGTTTGGTGGAGATGATATTTAATAAAATAAGTAGAAATCCACTAAAAGTTTTGTTTGGTTATCTTGCAATCCCGAGATAATCGTCTCCATGCTCCAAATCCATTTTAAAGCCATTTTTAAGGCATTTCGCGCATACATGAAATGAACACATTTTTCTCCAAAACTATAACAGATGCAAGCTTGTCCTGTTTGGTGGAGATGATATTTAATAAAATAAGTAGAAATCCACTAAAAGTTTTGTTTGGTTATCTTGCAATCCCGAGATAATCGTCTCCATGCTCCAAATCCATTTTAAAGCCATTTTTAAGGCATTTCGCGCATACATGAAATGAACACATTTTTCTCCAAAACTATAACAGATGCAAGCTTGTCCTGTTTGGTGGAGATGATATTTAATAAAATAAGTAGAAATCCACTAAAAGTTTTGTTTGGTTATCTTGCAATCCCGAGATAATCGTCTCCATGCTCCAAATCCATTTTAAAGCCATTTTTAAGGCATTTCGCGCATACATGAAATGAACACATTTTTCTCCAAAACTATAACAGATGCAAGCTTGTCCTGTTTGGTGGAGATGATATTTAATAAAATAAGTAGAAATCCACTAAAAGTTTTGTTTGGTTATCTTGCAATCCCGAGATAATCGTCTCCATGCTCCAAATCCATTTTAAAGCCATTTTTAAGGCATTTCGCGCATACATGAAATGAACACATTTTTCTCCAAAACTATAACAGATGCAAGCTTGTCCTGTTTGGTGGAGATGATATTTAATAAAATAAGTAGAAATCCACTAAAAGTTTTGTTTGGTTATCTTGCAATCCCGAGATAATCGTCTCCATGCTCCAAATCCATTTTAAAGCCATTTTTAAGGCATTTCGCGCATACATGAAATGAACACATTTTTCTCCAAAACTATAACAGATGCAAGCTTGTCCTGTTTGGTGGAGATGATATTTAATAAAATAAGTAGAAATCCACTAAAAGTTTTGTTTGGTTATCTTGCAATCCCGAGATAATCGTCTCCATGCTCCAAATCCATTTTAAAGCCATTTTTAAGGCATTTCGCGCATACATGAAATGAACACATTTTTCTCCAAAACTATAACAGATGCAAGCTTGTCCTGTTTGGTGGAGATGATATTTAATAAAATAAGTAGAAATCCACTAAAAGTTTTGTTTGGTTATCTTGCAATCCCGAGATAATCGTCTCCATGCTCCAAATCCATTTTAAAGCCATTTTTAAGGCATTTCGCGCATACATGAAATGAACACATTTTTCTCCAAAACTATAACAGATGCAAGCTTGTCCTGTTTGGTGGAGATGATATTTAATAAAATAAGTAGAAATCCACTAAAAGTTTTGTTTGGTTATCTTGCAATCCCGAGATAATCGTCTCCATGCTCCAAATCCATTTTAAAGCCATTTTTAAGGCATTTCGCGCATACATGAAATGAACACATTTTTCTCCAAAACTATAACAGATGCAAGCTTGTCCTGTTTGGTGGAGATGATATTTAATAAAATAAGTAGAAATCCACTAAAAGTTTTGTTTGGTTATCTTGCAATCCCGAGATAATCGTCTCCATGCTCCAAATCCATTTTAAAGCCATTTTTAAGGCATTTCGCGCATACATGAAATGAACACATTTTTCTCCAAAACTATAACAGATGCAAGCTTGTCCTGTTTGGTGGAGATGATATTTAATAAAATAAGTAGAAATCCACTAAAAGTTTTGTTTGGTTATCTTGCAATCCCGAGATAATCGTCTCCATGCTCCAAATCCATTTTAAAGCCATTTTTAAGGCATTTCGCGCATACATGAAATGAACACATTTTTCTCCAAAACTATAACAGATGCAAGCTTGTCCTGTTTGGTGGAGATGATATTTAATAAAATAAGTAGAAATCCACTAAAAGTTTTGTTTGGTTATCTTGCAATCCCGAGATAATCGTCTCCATGCTCCAAATCCATTTTAAAGCCATTTTTAAGGCATTTCGCGCATACATGAAATGAACACATTTTTCTCCAAAACTATAACAGATGCAAGCTTGTCCTGTTTGGTGGAGATGATATTTAATAAAATAAGTAGAAATCCACTAAAAGTTTTGTTTGGTTATCTTGCAATCCCGAGATAATCGTCTCCATGCTCCAAATCCATTTTAAAGCCATTTTTAAGGCATTTCGCGCATACATGAAATGAACACATTTTTCTCCAAAACTATAACAGATGCAAGCTTGTCCTGTTTGGTGGAGATGATATTTAATAAAATAAGTAGAAATCCACTAAAAGTTTTGTTTGGTTATCTTGCAATCCCGAGATAATCGTCTCCATGCTCCAAATCCATTTTAAAGCCATTTTTAAGGCATTTCGCGCATACATGAAATGAACACATTTTTCTCCAAAACTATAACAGATGCAAGCTTGTCCTGTTTGGTGGAGATGATATTTAATAAAATAAGTAGAAATCCACTAAAAGTTTTGTTTGGTTATCTTGCAATCCCGAGATAATCGTCTCCATGCTCCAAATCCATTTTAAAGCCATTTTTAAGGCATTTCGCGCATACATGAAATGAACACATTTTTCTCCAAAACTATAACAGATGCAAGCTTGTCCTGTTTGGTGGAGATGATATTTAATAAAATAAGTAGAAATCCACTAAAAGTTTTGTTTGGTTATCTTGCAATCCCGAGATAATCGTCTCCATGCTCCAAATCCATTTTAAAGCCATTTTTAAGGCATTTCGCGCATACATGAAATGAACACATTTTTCTCCAAAACTATAACAGATGCAAGCTTGTCCTGTTTGGTGGAGATGATATTTAATAAAATAAGTAGAAATCCACTAAAAGTTTTGTTTGGTTATCTTGCAATCCCGAGATAATCGTCTCCATGCTCCAAATCCATTTTAAAGCCATTTTTAAGGCATTTCGCGCATACATGAAATGAACACATTTTTCTCCAAAACTATAACAGATGCAAGCTTGTCCTGTTTGGTGGAGATGATATTTAATAAAATAAGTAGAAATCCACTAAAAGTTTTGTTTGGTTATCTTGCAATCCCGAGATAATCGTCTCCATGCTCCAAATCCATTTTAAAGCCATTTTTAAGGCATTTCGCGCATACATGAAATGAACACATTTTTCTCCAAAACTATAACAGATGCAAGCTTGTCCTGTTTGGTGGAGATGATATTTAATAAAATAAGTAGAAATCCACTAAAAGTTTTGTTTGGTTATCTTGCAATCCCGAGATAATCGTCTCCATGCTCCAAATCCATTTTAAAGCCATTTTTAAGGCATTTCGCGCATACATGAAATGAACACATTTTTCTCCAAAACTATAACAGATGCAAGCTTGTCCTGTTTGGTGGAGATGATATTTAATAAAATAAGTAGAAATCCACTAAAAGTTTTGTTTGGTTATCTTGCAATCCCGAGATAATCGTCTCCATGCTCCAAATCCATTTTAAAGCCATTTTTAAGGCATTTCGCGCATACATGAAATGAACACATTTTTCTCCAAAACTATAACAGATGCAAGCTTGTCCTGTTTGGTGGAGATGATATTTAATAAAATAAGTAGAAATCCACTAAAAGTTTTGTTTGGTTATCTTGCAATCCCGAGATAATCGTCTCCATGCTCCAAATCCATTTTAAAGCCATTTTTAAGGCATTTCGCGCATACATGAAATGAACACATTTTTCTCCAAAACTATAACAGATGCAAGCTTGTCCTGTTTGGTGGAGATGATATTTAATAAAATAAGTAGAAATCCACTAAAAGTTTTGTTTGGTTATCTTGCAATCCCGAGATAATCGTCTCCATGCTCCAAATCCATTTTAAAGCCATTTTTAAGGCATTTCGCGCATACATGAAATGAACACATTTTTCTCCAAAACTATAACAGATGCAAGCTTGTCCTGTTTGGTGGAGATGATATTTAATAAAATAAGTAGAAATCCACTAAAAGTTTTGTTTGGTTATCTTGCAATCCCGAGATAATCGTCTCCATGCTCCAAATCCATTTTAAAGCCATTTTTAAGGCATTTCGCGCATACATGAAATGAACACATTTTTCTCCAAAACTATAACAGATGCAAGCTTGTCCTGTTTGGTGGAGATGATATTTAATAAAATAAGTAGAAATCCACTAAAAGTTTTGTTTGGTTATCTTGCAATCCCGAGATAATCGTCTCCATGCTCCAAATCCATTTTAAAGCCATTTTTAAGGCATTTCGCGCATACATGAAATGAACACATTTTTCTCCAAAACTATAACAGATGCAAGCTTGTCCTGTTTGGTGGAGATGATATTTAATAAAATAAGTAGAAATCCACTAAAAGTTTTGTTTGGTTATCTTGCAATCCCGAGATAATCGTCTCCATGCTCCAAATCCATTTTAAAGCCATTTTTAAGGCATTTCGCGCATACATGAAATGAACACATTTTTCTCCAAAACTATAACAGATGCAAGCTTGTCCTGTTTGGTGGAGATGATATTTAATAAAATAAGTAGAAATCCACTAAAAGTTTTGTTTGGTTATCTTGCAATCCCGAGATAATCGTCTCCATGCTCCAAATCCATTTTAAAGCCATTTTTAAGGCATTTCGCGCATACATGAAATGAACACATTTTTCTCCAAAACTATAACAGATGCAAGCTTGTCCTGTTTGGTGGAGATGATATTTAATAAAATAAGTAGAAATCCACTAAAAGTTTTGTTTGGTTATCTTGCAATCCCGAGATAATCGTCTCCATGCTCCAAATCCATTTTAAAGCCATTTTTAAGGCATTTCGCGCATACATGAAATGAACACATTTTTCTCCAAAACTATAACAGATGCAAGCTTGTCCTGTTTGGTGGAGATGATATTTAATAAAATAAGTAGAAATCCACTAAAAGTTTTGTTTGGTTATCTTGCAATCCCGAGATAATCGTCTCCATGCTCCAAATCCATTTTAAAGCCATTTTTAAGGCATTTCGCGCATACATGAAATGAACACATTTTTCTCCAAAACTATAACAGATGCAAGCTTGTCCTGTTTGGTGGAGATGATATTTAATAAAATAAGTAGAAATCCACTAAAAGTTTTGTTTGGTTATCTTGCAATCCCGAGATAATCGTCTCCATGCTCCAAATCCATTTTAAAGCCATTTTTAAGGCATTTCGCGCATACATGAAATGAACACATTTTTCTCCAAAACTATAACAGATGCAAGCTTGTCCTGTTTGGTGGAGATGATATTTAATAAAATAAGTAGAAATCCACTAAAAGTTTTGTTTGGTTATCTTGCAATCCCGAGATAATCGTCTCCATGCTCCAAATCCATTTTAAAGCCATTTTTAAGGCATTTCGCGCATACATGAAATGAACACATTTTTCTCCAAAACTATAACAGATGCAAGCTTGTCCTGTTTGGTGGAGATGATATTTAATAAAATAAGTAGAAATCCACTAAAAGTTTTGTTTGGTTATCTTGCAATCCCGAGATAATCGTCTCCATGCTCCAAATCCATTTTAAAGCCATTTTTAAGGCATTTCGCGCATACATGAAATGAACACATTTTTCTCCAAAACTATAACAGATGCAAGCTTGTCCTGTTTGGTGGAGATGATATTTAATAAAATAAGTAGAAATCCACTAAAAGTTTTGTTTGGTTATCTTGCAATCCCGAGATAATCGTCTCCATGCTCCAAATCCATTTTAAAGCCATTTTTAAGGCATTTCGCGCATACATGAAATGAACACATTTTTCTCCAAAACTATAACAGATGCAAGCTTGTCCTGTTTGGTGGAGATGATATTTAATAAAATAAGTAGAAATCCACTAAAAGTTTTGTTTGGTTATCTTGCAATCCCGAGATAATCGTCTCCATGCTCCAAATCCATTTTAAAGCCATTTTTAAGGCATTTCGCGCATACATGAAATGAACACATTTTTCTCCAAAACTATAACAGATGCAAGCTTGTCCTGTTTGGTGGAGATGATATTTAATAAAATAAGTAGAAATCCACTAAAAGTTTTGTTTGGTTATCTTGCAATCCCGAGATAATCGTCTCCATGCTCCAAATCCATTTTAAAGCCATTTTTAAGGCATTTCGCGCATACATGAAATGAACACATTTTTCTCCAAAACTATAACAGATGCAAGCTTGTCCTGTTTGGTGGAGATGATATTTAATAAAATCAAGTAGAAATCCACTAAAAGTTTTGTTTGGTTATCTTGCAATCCCGAGATAATCGTCTCCATGCTCCAAATCCATTTTAAAGCCATTTTTAAGGCATTTCGCGCATACATGAAATGAACACATTTTTCTCCAAAACTATAACAGATGCAAGCTTGTCCTGTTTGGTGGAGATGATATTTAATAAAATAAGTAGAAATCCACTAAAAGTTTTGTTTGGTTATCTTGCAATCCCGAGATAATCGTCTCCATGCTCCAAATCCATTTTAAAGCCATTTTTAAGGCATTTCGCGCATACATGAAATGAACACATTTTTCTCCAAAACTATAACAGATGCAAGCTTGTCCTGTTTGGTGGAGATGATATTTAATAAAATAAGTAGAAATCCACTAAAAGTTTTGTTTGGTTATCTTGCAATCCCGAGATAATCGTCTCCATGCTCCAAATCCATTTTAAAGCCATTTTTAAGGCATTTCGCGCATACATGAAATGAACACATTTTTCTCCAAAACTATAACAGATGCAAGCTTGTCCTGTTTGGTGGAGATGATATTTAATAAAATAAGTAGAAATCCACTAAAAGTTTTGTTTGGTTATCTTGCAATCCCGAGATAATCGTCTCCATGCTCCAAATCCATTTTAAAGCCATTTTTAAGGCATTTCGCGCATACATGAAATGAACACATTTTTCTCCAAAACTATAACAGATGCAAGCTTGTCCTGTTTGGTGGAGATGATATTTAATAAAATAAGTAGAAATCCACTAAAAGTTTTGTTTGGTTATCTTGCAATCCCGAGATAATCGTCTCCATGCTCCAAATCCATTTTAAAGCCATTTTTAAGGCATTTCGCGCATACATGAAATGAACACATTTTTCTCCAAAACTATAACAGATGCAAGCTTGTCCTGTTTGGTGGAGATGATATTTAATAAAATAAGTAGAAATCCACTAAAAGTTTTGTTTGGTTATCTTGCAATCCCGAGATAATCGTCTCCATGCTCCAAATCCATTTTAAAGCCATTTTTAAGGCATTTCGCGCATACATGAAATGAACACATTTTTCTCCAAAACTATAACAGATGCAAGCTTGTCCTGTTTGGTGGAGATGATATTTAATAAAATAAGTAGAAATCCACTAAAAGTTTTGTTTGGTTATCTTGCAATCCCGAGATAATCGTCTCCATGCTCCAAATCCATTTTAAAGCCATTTTTAAGGCATTTCGCGCATACATGAAATGAACACATTTTTCTCCAAAACTATAACAGATGCAAGCTTGTCCTGTTTGGTGGAGATGATATTTAATAAAATAAGTAGAAATCCACTAAAAGTTTTGTTTGGTTATCTTGCAATCCCGAGATAATCGTCTCCATGCTCCAAATCCATTTTAAAGCCATTTTTAAGGCATTTCGCGCATACATGAAATGAACACATTTTTCTCCAAAACTATAACAGATGCAAGCTTGTCCTGTTTGGTGGAGATGATATTTAATAAAATAAGTAGAAATCCACTAAAAGTTTTGTTTGGTTATCTTGCAATCCCGAGATAATCGTCTCCATGCTCCAAATCCATTTTAAAGCCATTTTTAAGGCATTTCGCGCATACATGAAATGAACACATTTTTCTCCAAAACTATAACAGATGCAAGCTTGTCCTGTTTGGTGGAGATGATATTTAATAAAATAAGTAGAAATCCACTAAAAGTTTTGTTTGGTTATCTTGCAATCCCGAGATAATCGTCTCCATGCTCCAAATCCATTTTAAAGCCATTTTTAAGGCATTTCGCGCATACATGAAATGAACACATTTTTCTCCAAAACTATAACAGATGCAAGCTTGTCCTGTTTGGTGGAGATGATATTTAATAAAATAAGTAGAAATCCACTAAAAGTTTTGTTTGGTTATCTTGCAATCCCGAGATAATCGTCTCCATGCTCCAAATCCATTTTAAAGCCATTTTTAAGGCATTTCGCGCATACATGAAATGAACACATTTTTCTCCAAAACTATAACAGATGCAAGCTTGTCCTGTTTGGTGGAGATGATATTTAATAAAATAAGTAGAAATCCACTAAAAGTTTTGTTTGGTTATCTTGCAATCCCGAGATAATCGTCTCCATGCTCCAAATCCATTTTAAAGCCATTTTTAAGGCATTTCGCGCATACATGAAATGAACACATTTTTCTCCAAAACTATAACAGATGCAAGCTTGTCCTGTTTGGTGGAGATGATATTTAATAAAATAAGTAGAAATCCACTAAAAGTTTTGTTTGGTTATCTTGCAATCCCGAGATAATCGTCTCCATGCTCCAAATCCATTTTAAAGCCATTTTTAAGGCATTTCGCGCATACATGAAATGAACACATTTTTCTCCAAAACTATAACAGATGCAAGCTTGTCCTGTTTGGTGGAGATGATATTTAATAAAATAAGTAGAAATCCACTAAAAGTTTTGTTTGGTTATCTTGCAATCCCGAGATAATCGTCTCCATGCTCCAAATCCATTTTAAAGCCATTTTTAAGGCATTTCGCGCATACATGAAATGAACACATTTTTCTCCAAAACTATAACAGATGCAAGCTTGTCCTGTTTGGTGGAGATGATATTTAATAAAATAAGTAGAAATCCACTAAAAGTTTTGTTTGGTTATCTTGCAATCCCGAGATAATCGTCTCCATGCTCCAAATCCATTTTAAAGCCATTTTTAAGGCATTTCGCGCATACATGAAATGAACACATTTTTCTCCAAAACTATAACAGATGCAAGCTTGTCCTGTTTGGTGGAGATGATATTTAATAAAATAAGTAGAAATCCACTAAAAGTTTTGTTTGGTTATCTTGCAATCCCGAGATAATCGTCTCCATGCTCCAAATCCATTTTAAAGCCATTTTTAAGGCATTTCGCGCATACATGAAATGAACACATTTTTCTCCAAAACTATAACAGATGCAAGCTTGTCCTGTTTGGTGGAGATGATATTTAATAAAATAAGTAGAAATCCACTAAAAGTTTTGTTTGGTTATCTTGCAATCCCGAGATAATCGTCTCCATGCTCCAAATCCATTTTAAAGCCATTTTTAAGGCATTTCGCGCATACATGAAATGAACACATTTTTCTCCAAAACTATAACAGATGCAAGCTTGTCCTGTTTGGTGGAGATGATATTTAATAAAATAAGTAGAAATCCACTAAAAGTTTTGTTTGGTTATCTTGCAATCCCGAGATAATCGTCTCCATGCTCCAAATCCATTTTAAAGCCATTTTTAAGGCATTTCGCGCATACATGAAATGAACACATTTTTCTCCAAAACTATAACAGATGCAAGCTTGTCCTGTTTGGTGGAGATGATATTTAATAAAATAAGTAGAAATCCACTAAAAGTTTTGTTTGGTTATCTTGCAATCCCGAGATAATCGTCTCCATGCTCCAAATCCATTTTAAAGCCATTTTTAAGGCATTTCGCGCATACATGAAATGAACACATTTTTCTCCAAAACTATAACAGATGCAAGCTTGTCCTGTTTGGTGGAGATGATATTTAATAAAATAAGTAGAAATCCACTAAAAGTTTTGTTTGGTTATCTTGCAATCCCGAGATAATCGTCTCCATGCTCCAAATCCATTTTAAAGCCATTTTTAAGGCATTTCGCGCATACATGAAATGAACACATTTTTCTCCAAAACTATAACAGATGCAAGCTTGTCCTGTTTGGTGGAGATGATATTTAATAAAATAAGTAGAAATCCACTAAAAGTTTTGTTTGGTTATCTTGCAATCCCGAGATAATCGTCTCCATGCTCCAAATCCATTTTAAAGCCATTTTTAAGGCATTTCGCGCATACATGAAATGAACACATTTTTCTCCAAAACTATAACAGATGCAAGCTTGTCCTGTTTGGTGGAGATGATATTTAATAAAATAAGTAGAAATCCACTAAAAGTTTTGTTTGGTTATCTTGCAATCCCGAGATAATCGTCTCCATGCTCCAAATCCATTTTAAAGCCATTTTTAAGGCATTTCGCGCATACATGAAATGAACACATTTTTCTCCAAAACTATAACAGATGCAAGCTTGTCCTGTTTGGTGGAGATGATATTTAATAAAATAAGTAGAAATCCACTAAAAGTTTTGTTTGGTTATCTTGCAATCCCGAGATAATCGTCTCCATGCTCCAAATCCATTTTAAAGCCATTTTTAAGGCATTTCGCGCATACATGAAATGAACACATTTTTCTCCAAAACTATAACAGATGCAAGCTTGTCCTGTTTGGTGGAGATGATATTTAATAAAATAAGTAGAAATCCACTAAAAGTTTTGTTTGGTTATCTTGCAATCCCGAGATAATCGTCTCCATGCTCCAAATCCATTTTAAAGCCATTTTTAAGGCATTTCGCGCATACATGAAATGAACACATTTTTCTCCAAAACTATAACAGATGCAAGCTTGTCCTGTTTGGTGGAGATGATATTTAATAAAATAAGTAGAAATCCACTAAAAGTTTTGTTTGGTTATCTTGCAATCCCGAGATAATCGTCTCCATGCTCCAAATCCATTTTAAAGCCATTTTTAAGGCATTTCGCGCATACATGAAATGAACACATTTTTCTCCAAAACTATAACAGATGCAAGCTTGTCCTGTTTGGTGGAGATGATATTTAATAAAATAAGTAGAAATCCACTAAAAGTTTTGTTTGGTTATCTTGCAATCCCGAGATAATCGTCTCCATGCTCCAAATCCATTTTAAAGCCATTTTTAAGGCATTTCGCGCATACATGAAATGAACACATTTTTCTCCAAAACTATAACAGATGCAAGCTTGTCCTGTTTGGTGGAGATGATATTTAATAAAATAAGTAGAAATCCACTAAAAGTTTTGTTTGGTTATCTTGCAATCCCGAGATAATCGTCTCCATGCTCCAAATCCATTTTAAAGCCATTTTTAAGGCATTTCGCGCATACATGAAATGAACACATTTTTCTCCAAAACTATAACAGATGCAAGCTTGTCCTGTTTGGTGGAGATGATATTTAATAAAATAAGTAGAAATCCACTAAAAGTTTTGTTTGGTTATCTTGCAATCCCGAGATAATCGTCTCCATGCTCCAAATCCATTTTAAAGCCATTTTTAAGGCATTTCGCGCATACATGAAATGAACACATTTTTCTCCAAAACTATAACAGATGCAAGCTTGTCCTGTTTGGTGGAGATGATATTTAATAAAATAAGTAGAAATCCACTAAAAGTTTTGTTTGGTTATCTTGCAATCCCGAGATAATCGTCTCCATGCTCCAAATCCATTTTAAAGCCATTTTTAAGGCATTTCGCGCATACATGAAATGAACACATTTTTCTCCAAAACTATAACAGATGCAAGCTTGTCCTGTTTGGTGGAGATGATATTTAATAAAATAAGTAGAAATCCACTAAAAGTTTTGTTTGGTTATCTTGCAATCCCGAGATAATCGTCTCCATGCTCCAAATCCATTTTAAAGCCATTTTTAAGGCATTTCGCGCATACATGAAATGAACACATTTTTCTCCAAAACTATAACAGATGCAAGCTTGTCCTGTTTGGTGGAGATGATATTTAATAAAATAAGTAGAAATCCACTAAAAGTTTTGTTTGGTTATCTTGCAATCCCGAGATAATCGTCTCCATGCTCCAAATCCATTTTAAAGCCATTTTTAAGGCATTTCGCGCATACATGAAATGAACACATTTTTCTCCAAAACTATAACAGATGCAAGCTTGTCCTGTTTGGTGGAGATGATATTTAATAAAATAAGTAGAAATCCACTAAAAGTTTTGTTTGGTTATCTTGCAATCCCGAGATAATCGTCTCCATGCTCCAAATCCATTTTAAAGCCATTTTTAAGGCATTTCGCGCATACATGAAATGAACACATTTTTCTCCAAAACTATAACAGATGCAAGCTTGTCCTGTTTGGTGGAGATGATATTTAATAAAATAAGTAGAAATCCACTAAAAGTTTTGTTTGGTTATCTTGCAATCCCGAGATAATCGTCTCCATGCTCCAAATCCATTTTAAAGCCATTTTTAAGGCATTTCGCGCATACATGAAATGAACACATTTTTCTCCAAAACTATAACAGATGCAAGCTTGTCCTGTTTGGTGGAGATGATATTTAATAAAATAAGTAGAAATCCACTAAAAGTTTTGTTTGGTTATCTTGCAATCCCGAGATAATCGTCTCCATGCTCCAAATCCATTTTAAAGCCATTTTTAAGGCATTTCGCGCATACATGAAATGAACACATTTTTCTCCAAAACTATAACAGATGCAAGCTTGTCCTGTTTGGTGGAGATGATATTTAATAAAATAAGTAGAAATCCACTAAAAGTTTTGTTTGGTTATCTTGCAATCCCGAGATAATCGTCTCCATGCTCCAAATCCATTTTAAAGCCATTTTTAAGGCATTTCGCGCATACATGAAATGAACACATTTTTCTCCAAAACTATAACAGATGCAAGCTTGTCCTGTTTGGTGGAGATGATATTTAATAAAATAAGTAGAAATCCACTAAAAGTTTTGTTTGGTTATCTTGCAATCCCGAGATAATCGTCTCCATGCTCCAAATCCATTTTAAAGCCATTTTTAAGGCATTTCGCGCATACATGAAATGAACACATTTTTCTCCAAAACTATAACAGATGCAAGCTTGTCCTGTTTGGTGGAGATGATATTTAATAAAATAAGTAGAAATCCACTAAAAGTTTTGTTTGGTTATCTTGCAATCCCGAGATAATCGTCTCCATGCTCCAAATCCATTTTAAAGCCATTTTTAAGGCATTTCGCGCATACATGAAATGAACACATTTTTCTCCAAAACTATAACAGATGCAAGCTTGTCCTGTTTGGTGGAGATGATATTTAATAAAATAAGTAGAAATCCACTAAAAGTTTTGTTTGGTTATCTTGCAATCCCGAGATAATCGTCTCCATGCTCCAAATCCATTTTAAAGCCATTTTTAAGGCATTTCGCGCATACATGAAATGAACACATTTTTCTCCAAAACTATAACAGATGCAAGCTTGTCCTGTTTGGTGGAGATGATATTTAATAAAATAAGTAGAAATCCACTAAAAGTTTTGTTTGGTTATCTTGCAATCCCGAGATAATCGTCTCCATGCTCCAAATCCATTTTAAAGCCATTTTTAAGGCATTTCGCGCATACATGAAATGAACACATTTTTCTCCAAAACTATAACAGATGCAAGCTTGTCCTGTTTGGTGGAGATGATATTTAATAAAATAAGTAGAAATCCACTAAAAGTTTTGTTTGGTTATCTT
Source organism: Anomaloglossus baeobatrachus (assembly GCF_048569485.1). NCBI lineage: Eukaryota > Metazoa > Chordata > Amphibia > Anura > Aromobatidae > Anomaloglossus > Anomaloglossus baeobatrachus. Next base: position 491,439 of record NW_027444997.1, read on the forward strand.
GCAATCCCGAGATAATCGTCTCCATGCTCCAAATCCATTTTAAAGCCATTTTTAAGGCATTTCGCGCATACATGAAATGAACACATTTTTCTCCAAAACTATAACAGATGCAAGCTTGTCCTGTTTGGTGGAGATGATATTTAATAAAATAAGTAGAAATCCACTAAAAGTTTTGTTTGGTTATCTTGCAATCCCGAGATAATCGTCTCCATGCTCCAAATCCATTTTAAAGCCATTTTTAAGGCATTTCGCGCATACATGAAATGAACACATTTTTCTCCAAAACTATAACAGATGCAAGCTTGTCCTGTTTGGTGGAGATGATATTTAATAAAATAAGTAGAAATCCACTAAAAGTTTTGTTTGGTTATCTTGCAATCCCGAGATAATCGTCTCCATGCTCCAAATCCATTTTAAAGCCATTTTTAAGGCATTTCGCGCATACATGAAATGAACACATTTTTCTCCAAAACTATAACAGATGCAAGCTTGTCCTGTTTGGTGGAGATGATATTTAATAAAATAAGTAGAAATCCACTAAAAGTTTTGTTTGGTTATCTTGCAATCCCGAGATAATCGTCTCCATGCTCCAAATCCATTTTAAAGCCATTTTTAAGGCATTTCGCGCATACATGAAATGAACACATTTTTCTCCAAAACTATAACAGATGCAAGCTTGTCCTGTTTGGTGGAGATGATATTTAATAAAATAAGTAGAAATCCACTAAAAGTTTTGTTTGGTTATCTTGCAATCCCGAGATAATCGTCTCCATGCTCCAAATCCATTTTAAAGCCATTTTTAAGGCATTTCGCGCATACATGAAATGAACACATTTTTCTCCAAAACTATAACAGATGCAAGCTTGTCCTGTTTGGTGGAGATGATATTTAATAAAATAAGTAGAAATCCACTAAAAGTTTTGTTTGGTTATCTTGCAATCCCGAGATAATCGTCTCCATGCTCCAAATCCATTTTAAAGCCATTTTTAAGGCATTTCGCGCATACATGAAATGAACACATTTTTCTCCAAAACTATAACAGATGCAAGCTTGTCCTGTTTGGTGGAGATGATATTTAATAAAATAAGTAGAAATCCACTAAAAGTTTTGTTTGGTTATCTTGCAATCCCGAGATAATCGTCTCCATGCTCCAAATCCATTTTAAAGCCATTTTTAAGGCATTTCGCGCATACATGAAATGAACACATTTTTCTCCAAAACTATAACAGATGCAAGCTTGTCCTGTTTGGTGGAGATGATATTTAATAAAATAAGTAGAAATCCACTAAAAGTTTTGTTTGGTTATCTTGCAATCCCGAGATAATCGTCTCCATGCTCCAAATCCATTTTAAAGCCATTTTTAAGGCATTTCGCGCATACATGAAATGAACACATTTTTCTCCAAAACTATAACAGATGCAAGCTTGTCCTGTTTGGTGGAGATGATATTTAATAAAATAAGTAGAAATCCACTAAAAGTTTTGTTTGGTTATCTTGCAATCCCGAGATAATCGTCTCCATGCTCCAAATCCATTTTAAAGCCATTTTTAAGGCATTTCGCGCATACATGAAATGAACACATTTTTCTCCAAAACTATAACAGATGCAAGCTTGTCCTGTTTGGTGGAGATGATATTTAATAAAATAAGTAGAAATCCACTAAAAGTTTTGTTTGGTTATCTTGCAATCCCGAGATAATCGTCTCCATGCTCCAAATCCATTTTAAAGCCATTTTTAAGGCATTTCGCGCATACATGAAATGAACACATTTTTCTCCAAAACTATAACAGATGCAAGCTTGTCCTGTTTGGTGGAGATGATATTTAATAAAATAAGTAGAAATCCACTAAAAGTTTTGTTTGGTTATCTTGCAATCCCGAGATAATCGTCTCCATGCTCCAAATCCATTTTAAAGCCATTTTTAAGGCATTTCGCGCATACATGAAATGAACACATTTTTCTCCAAAACTATAACAGATGCAAGCTTGTCCTGTTTGGTGGAGATGATATTTAATAAAATAAGTAGAAATCCACTAAAAGTTTTGTTTGGTTATCTTGCAATCCCGAGATAATCGTCTCCATGCTCCAAATCCATTTTAAAGCCATTTTTAAGGCATTTCGCGCATACATGAAATGAACACATTTTTCTCCAAAACTATAACAGATGCAAGCTTGTCCTGTTTGGTGGAGATGATATTTAATAAAATAAGTAGAAATCCACTAAAAGTTTTGTTTGGTTATCTTGCAATCCCGAGATAATCGTCTCCATGCTCCAAATCCATTTTAAAGCCATTTTTAAGGCATTTCGCGCATACATGAAATGAACACATTTTTCTCCAAAACTATAACAGATGCAAGCTTGTCCTGTTTGGTGGAGATGATATTTAATAAAATAAGTAGAAATCCACTAAAAGTTTTGTTTGGTTATCTTGCAATCCCGAGATAATCGTCTCCATGCTCCAAATCCATTTTAAAGCCATTTTTAAGGCATTTCGCGCATACATGAAATGAACACATTTTTCTCCAAAACTATAACAGATGCAAGCTTGTCCTGTTTGGTGGAGATGATATTTAATAAAATAAGTAGAAATCCACTAAAAGTTTTGTTTGGTTATCTTGCAATCCCGAGATAATCGTCTCCATGCTCCAAATCCATTTTAAAGCCATTTTTAAGGCATTTCGCGCATACATGAAATGAACACATTTTTCTCCAAAACTATAACAGATGCAAGCTTGTCCTGTTTGGTGGAGATGATATTTAATAAAATAAGTAGAAATCCACTAAAAGTTTTGTTTGGTTATCTTGCAATCCCGAGATAATCGTCTCCATGCTCCAAATCCATTTTAAAGCCATTTTTAAGGCATTTCGCGCATACATGAAATGAACACATTTTTCTCCAAAACTATAACAGATGCAAGCTTGTCCTGTTTGGTGGAGATGATATTTAATAAAATAAGTAGAAATCCACTAAAAGTTTTGTTTGGTTATCTTGCAATCCCGAGATAATCGTCTCCATGCTCCAAATCCATTTTAAAGCCATTTTTAAGGCATTTCGCGCATACATGAAATGAACACATTTTTCTCCAAAACTATAACAGATGCAAGCTTGTCCTGTTTGGTGGAGATGATATTTAATAAAATAAGTAGAAATCCACTAAAAGTTTTGTTTGGTTATCTTGCAATCCCGAGATAATCGTCTCCATGCTCCAAATCCATTTTAAAGCCATTTTTAAGGCATTTCGCGCATACATGAAATGAACACATTTTTCTCCAAAACTATAACAGATGCAAGCTTGTCCTGTTTGGTGGAGATGATATTTAATAAAATAAGTAGAAATCCACTAAAAGTTTTGTTTGGTTATCTTGCAATCCCGAGATAATCGTCTCCATGCTCCAAATCCATTTTAAAGCCATTTTTAAGGCATTTCGCGCATACATGAAATGAACACATTTTTCTCCAAAACTATAACAGATGCAAGCTTGTCCTGTTTGGTGGAGATGATATTTAATAAAATAAGTAGAAATCCACTAAAAGTTTTGTTTGGTTATCTTGCAATCCCGAGATAATCGTCTCCATGCTCCAAATCCATTTTAAAGCCATTTTTAAGGCATTTCGCGCATACATGAAATGAACACATTTTTCTCCAAAACTATAACAGATGCAAGCTTGTCCTGTTTGGTGGAGATGATATTTAATAAAATAAGTAGAAATCCACTAAAAGTTTTGTTTGGTTATCTTGCAATCCCGAGATAATCGTCTCCATGCTCCAAATCCATTTTAAAGCCATTTTTAAGGCATTTCGCGCATACATGAAATGAACACATTTTTCTCCAAAACTATAACAGATGCAAGCTTGTCCTGTTTGGTGGAGATGATATTTAATAAAATAAGTAGAAATCCACTAAAAGTTTTGTTTGGTTATCTTGCAATCCCGAGATAATCGTCTCCATGCTCCAAATCCATTTTAAAGCCATTTTTAAGGCATTTCGCGCATACATGAAATGAACACATTTTTCTCCAAAACTATAACAGATGCAAGCTTGTCCTGTTTGGTGGAGATGATATTTAATAAAATAAGTAGAAATCCACTAAAAGTTTTGTTTGGTTATCTTGCAATCCCGAGATAATCGTCTCCATGCTCCAAATCCATTTTAAAGCCATTTTTAAGGCATTTCGCGCATACATGAAATGAACACATTTTTCTCCAAAACTATAACAGATGCAAGCTTGTCCTGTTTGGTGGAGATGATATTTAATAAAATAAGTAGAAATCCACTAAAAGTTTTGTTTGGTTATCTTGCAATCCCGAGATAATCGTCTCCATGCTCCAAATCCATTTTAAAGCCATTTTTAAGGCATTTCGCGCATACATGAAATGAACACATTTTTCTCCAAAACTATAACAGATGCAAGCTTGTCCTGTTTGGTGGAGATGATATTTAATAAAATAAGTAGAAATCCACTAAAAGTTTTGTTTGGTTATCTTGCAATCCCGAGATAATCGTCTCCATGCTCCAAATCCATTTTAAAGCCATTTTTAAGGCATTTCGCGCATACATGAAATGAACACATTTTTCTCCAAAACTATAACAGATGCAAGCTTGTCCTGTTTGGTGGAGATGATATTTAATAAAATAAGTAGAAATCCACTAAAAGTTTTGTTTGGTTATCTTGCAATCCCGAGATAATCGTCTCCATGCTCCAAATCCATTTTAAAGCCATTTTTAAGGCATTTCGCGCATACATGAAATGAACACATTTTTCTCCAAAACTATAACAGATGCAAGCTTGTCCTGTTTGGTGGAGATGATATTTAATAAAATAAGTAGAAATCCACTAAAAGTTTTGTTTGGTTATCTTGCAATCCCGAGATAATCGTCTCCATGCTCCAAATCCATTTTAAAGCCATTTTTAAGGCATTTCGCGCATACATGAAATGAACACATTTTTCTCCAAAACTATAACAGATGCAAGCTTGTCCTGTTTGGTGGAGATGATATTTAATAAAATAAGTAGAAATCCACTAAAAGTTTTGTTTGGTTATCTTGCAATCCCGAGATAATCGTCTCCATGCTCCAAATCCATTTTAAAGCCATTTTTAAGGCATTTCGCGCATACATGAAATGAACACATTTTTCTCCAAAACTATAACAGATGCAAGCTTGTCCTGTTTGGTGGAGATGATATTTAATAAAATAAGTAGAAATCCACTAAAAGTTTTGTTTGGTTATCTTGCAATCCCGAGATAATCGTCTCCATGCTCCAAATCCATTTTAAAGCCATTTTTAAGGCATTTCGCGCATACATGAAATGAACACATTTTTCTCCAAAACTATAACAGATGCAAGCTTGTCCTGTTTGGTGGAGATGATATTTAATAAAATAAGTAGAAATCCACTAAAAGTTTTGTTTGGTTATCTTGCAATCCCGAGATAATCGTCTCCATGCTCCAAATCCATTTTAAAGCCATTTTTAAGGCATTTCGCGCATACATGAAATGAACACATTTTTCTCCAAAACTATAACAGATGCAAGCTTGTCCTGTTTGGTGGAGATGATATTTAATAAAATAAGTAGAAATCCACTAAAAGTTTTGTTTGGTTATCTTGCAATCCCGAGATAATCGTCTCCATGCTCCAAATCCATTTTAAAGCCATTTTTAAGGCATTTCGCGCATACATGAAATGAACACATTTTTCTCCAAAACTATAACAGATGCAAGCTTGTCCTGTTTGGTGGAGATGATATTTAATAAAATAAGTAGAAATCCACTAAAAGTTTTGTTTGGTTATCTTGCAATCCCGAGATAATCGTCTCCATGCTCCAAATCCATTTTAAAGCCATTTTTAAGGCATTTCGCGCATACATGAAATGAACACATTTTTCTCCAAAACTATAACAGATGCAAGCTTGTCCTGTTTGGTGGAGATGATATTTAATAAAATAAGTAGAAATCCACTAAAAGTTTTGTTTGGTTATCTTGCAATCCCGAGATAATCGTCTCCATGCTCCAAATCCATTTTAAAGCCATTTTTAAGGCATTTCGCGCATACATGAAATGAACACATTTTTCTCCAAAACTATAACAGATGCAAGCTTGTCCTGTTTGGTGGAGATGATATTTAATAAAATAAGTAGAAATCCACTAAAAGTTTTGTTTGGTTATCTTGCAATCCCGAGATAATCGTCTCCATGCTCCAAATCCATTTTAAAGCCATTTTTAAGGCATTTCGCGCATACATGAAATGAACACATTTTTCTCCAAAACTATAACAGATGCAAGCTTGTCCTGTTTGGTGGAGATGATATTTAATAAAATAAGTAGAAATCCACTAAAAGTTTTGTTTGGTTATCTTGCAATCCCGAGATAATCGTCTCCATGCTCCAAATCCATTTTAAAGCCATTTTTAAGGCATTTCGCGCATACATGAAATGAACACATTTTTCTCCAAAACTATAACAGATGCAAGCTTGTCCTGTTTGGTGGAGATGATATTTAATAAAATAAGTAGAAATCCACTAAAAGTTTTGTTTGGTTATCTTGCAATCCCGAGATAATCGTCTCCATGCTCCAAATCCATTTTAAAGCCATTTTTAAGGCATTTCGCGCATACATGAAATGAACACATTTTTCTCCAAAACTATAACAGATGCAAGCTTGTCCTGTTTGGTGGAGATGATATTTAATAAAATAAGTAGAAATCCACTAAAAGTTTTGTTTGGTTATCTTGCAATCCCGAGATAATCGTCTCCATGCTCCAAATCCATTTTAAAGCCATTTTTAAGGCATTTCGCGCATACATGAAATGAACACATTTTTCTCCAAAACTATAACAGATGCAAGCTTGTCCTGTTTGGTGGAGATGATATTTAATAAAATAAGTAGAAATCCACTAAAAGTTTTGTTTGGTTATCTTGCAATCCCGAGATAATCGTCTCCATGCTCCAAATCCATTTTAAAGCCATTTTTAAGGCATTTCGCGCATACATGAAATGAACACATTTTTCTCCAAAACTATAACAGATGCAAGCTTGTCCTGTTTGGTGGAGATGATATTTAATAAAATAAGTAGAAATCCACTAAAAGTTTTGTTTGGTTATCTTGCAATCCCGAGATAATCGTCTCCATGCTCCAAATCCATTTTAAAGCCATTTTTAAGGCATTTCGCGCATACATGAAATGAACACATTTTTCTCCAAAACTATAACAGATGCAAGCTTGTCCTGTTTGGTGGAGATGATATTTAATAAAATAAGTAGAAATCCACTAAAAGTTTTGTTTGGTTATCTTGCAATCCCGAGATAATCGTCTCCATGCTCCAAATCCATTTTAAAGCCATTTTTAAGGCATTTCGCGCATACATGAAATGAACACATTTTTCTCCAAAACTATAACAGATGCAAGCTTGTCCTGTTTGGTGGAGATGATATTTAATAAAATAAGTAGAAATCCACTAAAAGTTTTGTTTGGTTATCTTGCAATCCCGAGATAATCGTCTCCATGCTCCAAATCCATTTTAAAGCCATTTTTAAGGCATTTCGCGCATACATGAAATGAACACATTTTTCTCCAAAACTATAACAGATGCAAGCTTGTCCTGTTTGGTGGAGATGATATTTAATAAAATAAGTAGAAATCCACTAAAAGTTTTGTTTGGTTATCTTGCAATCCCGAGATAATCGTCTCCATGCTCCAAATCCATTTTAAAGCCATTTTTAAGGCATTTCGCGCATACATGAAATGAACACATTTTTCTCCAAAACTATAACAGATGCAAGCTTGTCCTGTTTGGTGGAGATGATATTTAATAAAATAAGTAGAAATCCACTAAAAGTTTTGTTTGGTTATCTTGCAATCCCGAGATAATCGTCTCCATGCTCCAAATCCATTTTAAAGCCATTTTTAAGGCATTTCGCGCATACATGAAATGAACACATTTTTCTCCAAAACTATAACAGATGCAAGCTTGTCCTGTTTGGTGGAGATGATATTTAATAAAATAAGTAGAAATCCACTAAAAGTTTTGTTTGGTTATCTTGCAATCCCGAGATAATCGTCTCCATGCTCCAAATCCATTTTAAAGCCATTTTTAAGGCATTTCGCGCATACATGAAATGAACACATTTTTCTCCAAAACTATAACAGATGCAAGCTTGTCCTGTTTGGTGGAGATGATATTTAATAAAATAAGTAGAAATCCACTAAAAGTTTTGTTTGGTTATCTTGCAATCCCGAGATAATCGTCTCCATGCTCCAAATCCATTTTAAAGCCATTTTTAAGGCATTTCGCGCATACATGAAATGAACACATTTTTCTCCAAAACTATAACAGATGCAAGCTTGTCCTGTTTGGTGGAGATGATATTTAATAAAATAAGTAGAAATCCACTAAAAGTTTTGTTTGGTTATCTTGCAATCCCGAGATAATCGTCTCCATGCTCCAAATCCATTTTAAAGCCATTTTTAAGGCATTTCGCGCATACATGAAATGAACACATTTTTCTCCAAAACTATAACAGATGCAAGCTTGTCCTGTTTGGTGGAGATGATATTTAATAAAATAAGTAGAAATCCACTAAAAGTTTTGTTTGGTTATCTTGCAATCCCGAGATAATCGTCTCCATGCTCCAAATCCATTTTAAAGCCATTTTTAAGGCATTTCGCGCATACATGAAATGAACACATTTTTCTCCAAAACTATAACAGATGCAAGCTTGTCCTGTTTGGTGGAGATGATATTTAATAAAATAAGTAGAAATCCACTAAAAGTTTTGTTTGGTTATCTTGCAATCCCGAGATAATCGTCTCCATGCTCCAAATCCATTTTAAAGCCATTTTTAAGGCATTTCGCGCATACATGAAATGAACACATTTTTCTCCAAAACTATAACAGATGCAAGCTTGTCCTGTTTGGTGGAGATGATATTTAATAAAATAAGTAGAAATCCACTAAAAGTTTTGTTTGGTTATCTTGCAATCCCGAGATAATCGTCTCCATGCTCCAAATCCATTTTAAAGCCATTTTTAAGGCATTTCGCGCATACATGAAATGAACACATTTTTCTCCAAAACTATAACAGATGCAAGCTTGTCCTGTTTGGTGGAGATGATATTTAATAAAATAAGTAGAAATCCACTAAAAGTTTTGTTTGGTTATCTTGCAATCCCGAGATAATCGTCTCCATGCTCCAAATCCATTTTAAAGCCATTTTTAAGGCATTTCGCGCATACATGAAATGAACACATTTTTCTCCAAAACTATAACAGATGCAAGCTTGTCCTGTTTGGTGGAGATGATATTTAATAAAATAAGTAGAAATCCACTAAAAGTTTTGTTTGGTTATCTTGCAATCCCGAGATAATCGTCTCCATGCTCCAAATCCATTTTAAAGCCATTTTTAAGGCATTTCGCGCATACATGAAATGAACACATTTTTCTCCAAAACTATAACAGATGCAAGCTTGTCCTGTTTGGTGGAGATGATATTTAATAAAATAAGTAGAAATCCACTAAAAGTTTTGTTTGGTTATCTTGCAATCCCGAGATAATCGTCTCCATGCTCCAAATCCATTTTAAAGCCATTTTTAAGGCATTTCGCGCATACATGAAATGAACACATTTTTCTCCAAAACTATAACAGATGCAAGCTTGTCCTGTTTGGTGGAGATGATATTTAATAAAATAAGTAGAAATCCACTAAAAGTTTTGTTTGGTTATCTTGCAATCCCGAGATAATCGTCTCCATGCTCCAAATCCATTTTAAAGCCATTTTTAAGGCATTTCGCGCATACATGAAATGAACACATTTTTCTCCAAAACTATAACAGATGCAAGCTTGTCCTGTTTGGTGGAGATGATATTTAATAAAATAAGTAGAAATCCACTAAAAGTTTTGTTTGGTTATCTTGCAATCCCGAGATAATCGTCTCCATGCTCCAAATCCATTTTAAAGCCATTTTTAAGGCATTTCGCGCATACATGAAATGAACACATTTTTCTCCAAAACTATAACAGATGCAAGCTTGTCCTGTTTGGTGGAGATGATATTTAATAAAATAAGTAGAAATCCACTAAAAGTTTTGTTTGGTTATCTTGCAATCCCGAGATAATCGTCTCCATGCTCCAAATCCATTTTAAAGCCATTTTTAAGGCATTTCGCGCATACATGAAATGAACACATTTTTCTCCAAAACTATAACAGATGCAAGCTTGTCCTGTTTGGTGGAGATGATATTTAATAAAATAAGTAGAAATCCACTAAAAGTTTTGTTTGGTTATCTTGCAATCCCGAGATAATCGTCTCCATGCTCCAAATCCATTTTAAAGCCATTTTTAAGGCATTTCGCGCATACATGAAATGAACACATTTTTCTCCAAAACTATAACAGATGCAAGCTTGTCCTGTTTGGTGGAGATGATATTTAATAAAATAAGTAGAAATCCACTAAAAGTTTTGTTTGGTTATCTTGCAATCCCGAGATAATCGTCTCCATGCTCCAAATCCATTTTAAAGCCATTTTTAAGGCATTTCGCGCATACATGAAATGAACACATTTTTCTCCAAAACTATAACAGATGCAAGCTTGTCCTGTTTGGTGGAGATGATATTTAATAAAATAAGTAGAAATCCACTAAAAGTTTTGTTTGGTTATCTTGCAATCCCGAGATAATCGTCTCCATGCTCCAAATCCATTTTAAAGCCATTTTTAAGGCATTTCGCGCATACATGAAATGAACACATTTTTCTCCAAAACTATAACAGATGCAAGCTTGTCCTGTTTGGTGGAGATGATATTTAATAAAATAAGTAGAAATCCACTAAAAGTTTTGTTTGGTTATCTTGCAATCCCGAGATAATCGTCTCCATGCTCCAAATCCATTTTAAAGCCATTTTTAAGGCATTTCGCGCATACATGAAATGAACACATTTTTCTCCAAAACTATAACAGATGCAAGCTTGTCCTGTTTGGTGGAGATGATATTTAATAAAATAAGTAGAAATCCACTAAAAGTTTTGTTTGGTTATCTTGCAATCCCGAGATAATCGTCTCCATGCTCCAAATCCATTTTAAAGCCATTTTTAAGGCATTTCGCGCATACATGAAATGAACACATTTTTCTCCAAAACTATAACAGATGCAAGCTTGTCCTGTTTGGTGGAGATGATATTTAATAAAATAAGTAGAAATCCACTAAAAGTTTTGTTTGGTTATCTTGCAATCCCGAGATAATCGTCTCCATGCTCCAAATCCATTTTAAAGCCATTTTTAAGGCATTTCGCGCATACATGAAATGAACACATTTTTCTCCAAAACTATAACAGATGCAAGCTTGTCCTGTTTGGTGGAGATGATATTTAATAAAATAAGTAGAAATCCACTAAAAGTTTTGTTTGGTTATCTTGCAATCCCGAGATAATCGTCTCCATGCTCCAAATCCATTTTAAAGCCATTTTTAAGGCATTTCGCGCATACATGAAATGAACACATTTTTCTCCAAAACTATAACAGATGCAAGCTTGTCCTGTTTGGTGGAGATGATATTTAATAAAATAAGTAGAAATCCACTAAAAGTTTTGTTTGGTTATCTTGCAATCCCGAGATAATCGTCTCCATGCTCCAAATCCATTTTAAAGCCATTTTTAAGGCATTTCGCGCATACATGAAATGAACACATTTTTCTCCAAAACTATAACAGATGCAAGCTTGTCCTGTTTGGTGGAGATGATATTTAATAAAATAAGTAGAAATCCACTAAAAGTTTTGTTTGGTTATCTTGCAATCCCGAGATAATCGTCTCCATGCTCCAAATCCATTTTAAAGCCATTTTTAAGGCATTTCGCGCATACATGAAATGAACACATTTTTCTCCAAAACTATAACAGATGCAAGCTTGTCCTGTTTGGTGGAGATGATATTTAATAAAATAAGTAGAAATCCACTAAAAGTTTTGTTTGGTTATCTTGCAATCCCGAGATAATCGTCTCCATGCTCCAAATCCATTTTAAAGCCATTTTTAAGGCATTTCGCGCATACATGAAATGAACACATTTTTCTCCAAAACTATAACAGATGCAAGCTTGTCCTGTTTGGTGGAGATGATATTTAATAAAATAAGTAGAAATCCACTAAAAGTTTTGTTTGGTTATCTTGCAATCCCGAGATAATCGTCTCCATGCTCCAAATCCATTTTAAAGCCATTTTTAAGGCATTTCGCGCATACATGAAATGAACACATTTTTCTCCAAAACTATAACAGATGCAAGCTTGTCCTGTTTGGTGGAGATGATATTTAATAAAATAAGTAGAAATCCACTAAAAGTTTTGTTTGGTTATCTTGCAATCCCGAGATAATCGTCTCCATGCTCCAAATCCATTTTAAAGCCATTTTTAAGGCATTTCGCGCATACATGAAATGAACACATTTTTCTCCAAAACTATAACAGATGCAAGCTTGTCCTGTTTGGTGGAGATGATATTTAATAAAATAAGTAGAAATCCACTAAAAGTTTTGTTTGGTTATCTTGCAATCCCGAGATAATCGTCTCCATGCTCCAAATCCATTTTAAAGCCATTTTTAAGGCATTTCGCGCATACATGAAATGAACACATTTTTCTCCAAAACTATAACAGATGCAAGCTTGTCCTGTTTGGTGGAGATGATATTTAATAAAATAAGTAGAAATCCACTAAAAGTTTTGTTTGGTTATCTTGCAATCCCGAGATAATCGTCTCCATGCTCCAAATCCATTTTAAAGCCATTTTTAAGGCATTTCGCGCATACATGAAATGAACACATTTTTCTCCAAAACTATAACAGATGCAAGCTTGTCCTGTTTGGTGGAGATGATATTTAATAAAATAAGTAGAAATCCACTAAAAGTTTTGTTTGGTTATCTTGCAATCCCGAGATAATCGTCTCCATGCTCCAAATCCATTTTAAAGCCATTTTTAAGGCATTTCGCGCATACATGAAATGAACACATTTTTCTCCAAAACTATAACAGATGCAAGCTTGTCCTGTTTGGTGGAGATGATATTTAATAAAATAAGTAGAAATCCACTAAAAGTTTTGTTTGGTTATCTTGCAATCCCGAGATAATCGTCTCCATGCTCCAAATCCATTTTAAAGCCATTTTTAAGGCATTTCGCGCATACATGAAATGAACACATTTTTCTCCAAAACTATAACAGATGCAAGCTTGTCCTGTTTGGTGGAGATGATATTTAATAAAATAAGTAGAAATCCACTAAAAGTTTTGTTTGGTTATCTTGCAATCCCGAGATAATCGTCTCCATGCTCCAAATCCATTTTAAAGCCATTTTTAAGGCATTTCGCGCATACATGAAATGAACACATTTTTCTCCAAAACTATAACAGATGCAAGCTTGTCCTGTTTGGTGGAGATGATATTTAATAAAATAAGTAGAAATCCACTAAAAGTTTTGTTTGGTTATCTTGCAATCCCGAGATAATCGTCTCCATGCTCCAAATCCATTTTAAAGCCATTTTTAAGGCATTTCGCGCATACATGAAATGAACACATTTTTCTCCAAAACTATAACAGATGCAAGCTTGTCCTGTTTGGTGGAGATGATATTTAATAAAATAAGTAGAAATCCACTAAAAGTTTTGTTTGGTTATCTTGCAATCCCGAGATAATCGTCTCCATGCTCCAAATCCATTTTAAAGCCATTTTTAAGGCATTTCGCGCATACATGAAATGAACACATTTTTCTCCAAAACTATAACAGATGCAAGCTTGTCCTGTTTGGTGGAGATGATATTTAATAAAATAAGTAGAAATCCACTAAAAGTTTTGTTTGGTTATCTTGCAATCCCGAGATAATCGTCTCCATGCTCCAAATCCATTTTAAAGCCATTTTTAAGGCATTTCGCGCATACATGAAATGAACACATTTTTCTCCAAAACTATAACAGATGCAAGCTTGTCCTGTTTGGTGGAGATGATATTTAATAAAATAAGTAGAAATCCACTAAAAGTTTTGTTTGGTTATCTTGCAATCCCGAGATAATCGTCTCCATGCTCCAAATCCATTTTAAAGCCATTTTTAAGGCATTTCGCGCATACATGAAATGAACACATTTTTCTCCAAAACTATAACAGATGCAAGCTTGTCCTGTTTGGTGGAGATGATATTTAATAAAATAAGTAGAAATCCACTAAAAGTTTTGTTTGGTTATCTTGCAATCCCGAGATAATCGTCTCCATGCTCCAAATCCATTTTAAAGCCATTTTTAAGGCATTTCGCGCATACATGAAATGAACACATTTTTCTCCAAAACTATAACAGATGCAAGCTTGTCCTGTTTGGTGGAGATGATATTTAATAAAATAAGTAGAAATCCACTAAAAGTTTTGTTTGGTTATCTTGCAATCCCGAGATAATCGTCTCCATGCTCCAAATCCATTTTAAAGCCATTTTTAAGGCATTTCGCGCATACATGAAATGAACACATTTTTCTCCAAAACTATAACAGATGCAAGCTTGTCCTGTTTGGTGGAGATGATATTTAATAAAATAAGTAGAAATCCACTAAAAGTTTTGTTTGGTTATCTTGCAATCCCGAGATAATCGTCTCCATGCTCCAAATCCATTTTAAAGCCATTTTTAAGGCATTTCGCGCATACATGAAATGAACACATTTTTCTCCAAAACTATAACAGATGCAAGCTTGTCCTGTTTGGTGGAGATGATATTTAATAAAATAAGTAGAAATCCACTAAAAGTTTTGTTTGGTTATCTTGCAATCCCGAGATAATCGTCTCCATGCTCCAAATCCATTTTAAAGCCATTTTTAAGGCATTTCGCGCATACATGAAATGAACACATTTTTCTCCAAAACTATAACAGATGCAAGCTTGTCCTGTTTGGTGGAGATGATATTTAATAAAATAAGTAGAAATCCACTAAAAGTTTTGTTTGGTTATCTTGCAATCCCGAGATAATCGTCTCCATGCTCCAAATCCATTTTAAAGCCATTTTTAAGGCATTTCGCGCATACATGAAATGAACACATTTTTCTCCAAAACTATAACAGATGCAAGCTTGTCCTGTTTGGTGGAGATGATATTTAATAAAATAAGTAGAAATCCACTAAAAGTTTTGTTTGGTTATATTGCAATCCCGAGATAATCGTCTCCATGCTCCACAATCCATTTTAAAGCCATTTTTAAGGCATTTCGCGCATACATGAAATGAACACATTTTTCTCCAAAACTATAACAGATGCAAGCTTGTCCTGTTTGGTGGAGATGATATTTAATAAAATAAGTAGAAATCCACTAAAAGTTTTGTTTGGTTATCTTGCAATCCCGAGATAATCGTCTCCATGCTCCAAATCCATTTTAAAGCCATTTTTAAGGCATTTCGCGCATACATGAAATGAACACATTTTTCT
Source organism: Anomaloglossus baeobatrachus (assembly GCF_048569485.1). Classification (NCBI taxonomy): domain Eukaryota; kingdom Metazoa; phylum Chordata; class Amphibia; order Anura; family Aromobatidae; genus Anomaloglossus; species Anomaloglossus baeobatrachus. Next base: position 506,866 of record NW_027444997.1, read on the forward strand.
CCAAAACTATAACAGATGCAAGCTTGTCCTGTTTGGTGGAGATGATATTTAATAAAATAAGTAGAAATCCACTAAAAGTTTTGTTTGGTTATCTTGCAATCCCGAGATAATCGTCTCCATGCTCCAAATCCATTTTAAAGCCATTTTTAAGGCATTTCGCGCATACATGAAATGAACACATTTTTCTCCAAAACTATAACAGATGCAAGCTTGTCCTGTTTGGTGGAGATGATATTTAATAAAATAAGTAGAAATCCACTAAAAGTTTTGTTTGGTTATCTTGCAATCCCGAGATAATCGTCTCCATGCTCCAAATCCATTTTAAAGCCATTTTTAAGGCATTTCGCGCATACATGAAATGAACACATTTTTCTCCAAAACTATAACAGATGCAAGCTTGTCCTGTTTGGTGGAGATGATATTTAATAAAATAAGTAGAAATCCACTAAAAGTTTTGTTTGGTTATCTTGCAATCCCGAGATAATCGTCTCCATGCTCCAAATCCATTTTAAAGCCATTTTTAAGGCATTTCGCGCATACATGAAATGAACACATTTTTCTCCAAAACTATAACAGATGCAAGCTTGTCCTGTTTGGTGGAGATGATATTTAATAAAATAAGTAGAAATCCACTAAAAGTTTTGTTTGGTTATCTTGCAATCCCGAGATAATCGTCTCCATGCTCCAAATCCATTTTAAAGCCATTTTTAAGGCATTTCGCGCATACATGAAATGAACACATTTTTCTCCAAAACTATAACAGATGCAAGCTTGTCCTGTTTGGTGGAGATGATATTTAATAAAATAAGTAGAAATCCACTAAAAGTTTTGTTTGGTTATCTTGCAATCCCGAGATAATCGTCTCCATGCTCCAAATCCATTTTAAAGCCATTTTTAAGGCATTTCGCGCATACATGAAATGAACACATTTTTCTCCAAAACTATAACAGATGCAAGCTTGTCCTGTTTGGTGGAGATGATATTTAATAAAATAAGTAGAAATCCACTAAAAGTTTTGTTTGGTTATCTTGCAATCCCGAGATAATCGTCTCCATGCTCCAAATCCATTTTAAAGCCATTTTTAAGGCATTTCGCGCATACATGAAATGAACACATTTTTCTCCAAAACTATAACAGATGCAAGCTTGTCCTGTTTGGTGGAGATGATATTTAATAAAATAAGTAGAAATCCACTAAAAGTTTTGTTTGGTTATCTTGCAATCCCGAGATAATCGTCTCCATGCTCCAAATCCATTTTAAAGCCATTTTTAAGGCATTTCGCGCATACATGAAATGAACACATTTTTCTCCAAAACTATAACAGATGCAAGCTTGTCCTGTTTGGTGGAGATGATATTTAATAAAATAAGTAGAAATCCACTAAAAGTTTTGTTTGGTTATCTTGCAATCCCGAGATAATCGTCTCCATGCTCCAAATCCATTTTAAAGCCATTTTTAAGGCATTTCGCGCATACATGAAATGAACACATTTTTCTCCAAAACTATAACAGATGCAAGCTTGTCCTGTTTGGTGGAGATGATATTTAATAAAATAAGTAGAAATCCACTAAAAGTTTTGTTTGGTTATCTTGCAATCCCGAGATAATCGTCTCCATGCTCCAAATCCATTTTAAAGCCATTTTTAAGGCATTTCGCGCATACATGAAATGAACACATTTTTCTCCAAAACTATAACAGATGCAAGCTTGTCCTGTTTGGTGGAGATGATATTTAATAAAATAAGTAGAAATCCACTAAAAGTTTTGTTTGGTTATCTTGCAATCCCGAGATAATCGTCTCCATGCTCCAAATCCATTTTAAAGCCATTTTTAAGGCATTTCGCGCATACATGAAATGAACACATTTTTCTCCAAAACTATAACAGATGCAAGCTTGTCCTGTTTGGTGGAGATGATATTTAATAAAATAAGTAGAAATCCACTAAAAGTTTTGTTTGGTTATCTTGCAATCCCGAGATAATCGTCTCCATGCTCCAAATCCATTTTAAAGCCATTTTTAAGGCATTTCGCGCATACATGAAATGAACACATTTTTCTCCAAAACTATAACAGATGCAAGCTTGTCCTGTTTGGTGGAGATGATATTTAATAAAATAAGTAGAAATCCACTAAAAGTTTTGTTTGGTTATCTTGCAATCCCGAGATAATCGTCTCCATGCTCCAAATCCATTTTAAAGCCATTTTTAAGGCATTTCGCGCATACATGAAATGAACACATTTTTCTCCAAAACTATAACAGATGCAAGCTTGTCCTGTTTGGTGGAGATGATATTTAATAAAATAAGTAGAAATCCACTAAAAGTTTTGTTTGGTTATCTTGCAATCCCGAGATAATCGTCTCCATGCTCCAAATCCATTTTAAAGCCATTTTTAAGGCATTTCGCGCATACATGAAATGAACACATTTTTCTCCAAAACTATAACAGATGCAAGCTTGTCCTGTTTGGTGGAGATGATATTTAATAAAATAAGTAGAAATCCACTAAAAGTTTTGTTTGGTTATCTTGCAATCCCGAGATAATCGTCTCCATGCTCCAAATCCATTTTAAAGCCATTTTTAAGGCATTTCGCGCATACATGAAATGAACACATTTTTCTCCAAAACTATAACAGATGCAAGCTTGTCCTGTTTGGTGGAGATGATATTTAATAAAATAAGTAGAAATCCACTAAAAGTTTTGTTTGGTTATCTTGCAATCCCGAGATAATCGTCTCCATGCTCCAAATCCATTTTAAAGCCATTTTTAAGGCATTTCGCGCATACATGAAATGAACACATTTTTCTCCAAAACTATAACAGATGCAAGCTTGTCCTGTTTGGTGGAGATGATATTTAATAAAATAAGTAGAAATCCACTAAAAGTTTTGTTTGGTTATCTTGCAATCCCGAGATAATCGTCTCCATGCTCCAAATCCATTTTAAAGCCATTTTTAAGGCATTTCGCGCATACATGAAATGAACACATTTTTCTCCAAAACTATAACAGATGCAAGCTTGTCCTGTTTGGTGGAGATGATATTTAATAAAATAAGTAGAAATCCACTAAAAGTTTTGTTTGGTTATCTTGCAATCCCGAGATAATCGTCTCCATGCTCCAAATCCATTTTAAAGCCATTTTTAAGGCATTTCGCGCATACATGAAATGAACACATTTTTCTCCAAAACTATAACAGATGCAAGCTTGTCCTGTTTGGTGGAGATGATATTTAATAAAATAAGTAGAAATCCACTAAAAGTTTTGTTTGGTTATCTTGCAATCCCGAGATAATCGTCTCCATGCTCCAAATCCATTTTAAAGCCATTTTTAAGGCATTTCGCGCATACATGAAATGAACACATTTTTCTCCAAAACTATAACAGATGCAAGCTTGTCCTGTTTGGTGGAGATGATATTTAATAAAATAAGTAGAAATCCACTAAAAGTTTTGTTTGGTTATCTTGCAATCCCGAGATAATCGTCTCCATGCTCCAAATCCATTTTAAAGCCATTTTTAAGGCATTTCGCGCATACATGAAATGAACACATTTTTCTCCAAAACTATAACAGATGCAAGCTTGTCCTGTTTGGTGGAGATGATATTTAATAAAATAAGTAGAAATCCACTAAAAGTTTTGTTTGGTTATCTTGCAATCCCGAGATAATCGTCTCCATGCTCCAAATCCATTTTAAAGCCATTTTTAAGGCATTTCGCGCATACATGAAATGAACACATTTTTCTCCAAAACTATAACAGATGCAAGCTTGTCCTGTTTGGTGGAGATGATATTTAATAAAATAAGTAGAAATCCACTAAAAGTTTTGTTTGGTTATCTTGCAATCCCGAGATAATCGTCTCCATGCTCCAAATCCATTTTAAAGCCATTTTTAAGGCATTTCGCGCATACATGAAATGAACACATTTTTCTCCAAAACTATAACAGATGCAAGCTTGTCCTGTTTGGTGGAGATGATATTTAATAAAATAAGTAGAAATCCACTAAAAGTTTTGTTTGGTTATCTTGCAATCCCGAGATAATCGTCTCCATGCTCCAAATCCATTTTAAAGCCATTTTTAAGGCATTTCGCGCATACATGAAATGAACACATTTTTCTCCAAAACTATAACAGATGCAAGCTTGTCCTGTTTGGTGGAGATGATATTTAATAAAATAAGTAGAAATCCACTAAAAGTTTTGTTTGGTTATCTTGCAATCCCGAGATAATCGTCTCCATGCTCCAAATCCATTTTAAAGCCATTTTTAAGGCATTTCGCGCATACATGAAATGAACACATTTTTCTCCAAAACTATAACAGATGCAAGCTTGTCCTGTTTGGTGGAGATGATATTTAATAAAATAAGTAGAAATCCACTAAAAGTTTTGTTTGGTTATCTTGCAATCCCGAGATAATCGTCTCCATGCTCCAAATCCATTTTAAAGCCATTTTTAAGGCATTTCGCGCATACATGAAATGAACACATTTTTCTCCAAAACTATAACAGATGCAAGCTTGTCCTGTTTGGTGGAGATGATATTTAATAAAATAAGTAGAAATCCACTAAAAGTTTTGTTTGGTTATCTTGCAATCCCGAGATAATCGTCTCCATGCTCCAAATCCATTTTAAAGCCATTTTTAAGGCATTTCGCGCATACATGAAATGAACACATTTTTCTCCAAAACTATAACAGATGCAAGCTTGTCCTGTTTGGTGGAGATGATATTTAATAAAATAAGTAGAAATCCACTAAAAGTTTTGTTTGGTTATCTTGCAATCCCGAGATAATCGTCTCCATGCTCCAAATCCATTTTAAAGCCATTTTTAAGGCATTTCGCGCATACATGAAATGAACACATTTTTCTCCAAAACTATAACAGATGCAAGCTTGTCCTGTTTGGTGGAGATGATATTTAATAAAATAAGTAGAAATCCACTAAAAGTTTTGTTTGGTTATCTTGCAATCCCGAGATAATCGTCTCCATGCTCCAAATCCATTTTAAAGCCATTTTTAAGGCATTTCGCGCATACATGAAATGAACACATTTTTCTCCAAAACTATAACAGATGCAAGCTTGTCCTGTTTGGTGGAGATGATATTTAATAAAATAAGTAGAAATCCACTAAAAGTTTTGTTTGGTTATCTTGCAATCCCGAGATAATCGTCTCCATGCTCCAAATCCATTTTAAAGCCATTTTTAAGGCATTTCGCGCATACATGAAATGAACACATTTTTCTCCAAAACTATAACAGATGCAAGCTTGTCCTGTTTGGTGGAGATGATATTTAATAAAATAAGTAGAAATCCACTAAAAGTTTTGTTTGGTTATCTTGCAATCCCGAGATAATCGTCTCCATGCTCCAAATCCATTTTAAAGCCATTTTTAAGGCATTTCGCGCATACATGAAATGAACACATTTTTCTCCAAAACTATAACAGATGCAAGCTTGTCCTGTTTGGTGGAGATGATATTTAATAAAATAAGTAGAAATCCACTAAAAGTTTTGTTTGGTTATCTTGCAATCCCGAGATAATCGTCTCCATGCTCCAAATCCATTTTAAAGCCATTTTTAAGGCATTTCGCGCATACATGAAATGAACACATTTTTCTCCAAAACTATAACAGATGCAAGCTTGTCCTGTTTGGTGGAGATGATATTTAATAAAATAAGTAGAAATCCACTAAAAGTTTTGTTTGGTTATCTTGCAATCCCGAGATAATCGTCTCCATGCTCCAAATCCATTTTAAAGCCATTTTTAAGGCATTTCGCGCATACATGAAATGAACACATTTTTCTCCAAAACTATAACAGATGCAAGCTTGTCCTGTTTGGTGGAGATGATATTTAATAAAATAAGTAGAAATCCACTAAAAGTTTTGTTTGGTTATCTTGCAATCCCGAGATAATCGTCTCCATGCTCCAAATCCATTTTAAAGCCATTTTTAAGGCATTTCGCGCATACATGAAATGAACACATTTTTCTCCAAAACTATAACAGATGCAAGCTTGTCCTGTTTGGTGGAGATGATATTTAATAAAATAAGTAGAAATCCACTAAAAGTTTTGTTTGGTTATCTTGCAATCCCGAGATAATCGTCTCCATGCTCCAAATCCATTTTAAAGCCATTTTTAAGGCATTTCGCGCATACATGAAATGAACACATTTTTCTCCAAAACTATAACAGATGCAAGCTTGTCCTGTTTGGTGGAGATGATATTTAATAAAATAAGTAGAAATCCACTAAAAGTTTTGTTTGGTTATCTTGCAATCCCGAGATAATCGTCTCCATGCTCCAAATCCATTTTAAAGCCATTTTTAAGGCATTTCGCGCATACATGAAATGAACACATTTTTCTCCAAAACTATAACAGATGCAAGCTTGTCCTGTTTGGTGGAGATGATATTTAATAAAATAAGTAGAAATCCACTAAAAGTTTTGTTTGGTTATCTTGCAATCCCGAGATAATCGTCTCCATGCTCCAAATCCATTTTAAAGCCATTTTTAAGGCATTTCGCGCATACATGAAATGAACACATTTTTCTCCAAAACTATAACAGATGCAAGCTTGTCCTGTTTGGTGGAGATGATATTTAATAAAATAAGTAGAAATCCACTAAAAGTTTTGTTTGGTTATCTTGCAATCCCGAGATAATCGTCTCCATGCTCCAAATCCATTTTAAAGCCATTTTTAAGGCATTTCGCGCATACATGAAATGAACACATTTTTCTCCAAAACTATAACAGATGCAAGCTTGTCCTGTTTGGTGGAGATGATATTTAATAAAATAAGTAGAAATCCACTAAAAGTTTTGTTTGGTTATCTTGCAATCCCGAGATAATCGTCTCCATGCTCCAAATCCATTTTAAAGCCATTTTTAAGGCATTTCGCGCATACATGAAATGAACACATTTTTCTCCAAAACTATAACAGATGCAAGCTTGTCCTGTTTGGTGGAGATGATATTTAATAAAATAAGTAGAAATCCACTAAAAGTTTTGTTTGGTTATCTTGCAATCCCGAGATAATCGTCTCCATGCTCCAAATCCATTTTAAAGCCATTTTTAAGGCATTTCGCGCATACATGAAATGAACACATTTTTCTCCAAAACTATAACAGATGCAAGCTTGTCCTGTTTGGTGGAGATGATATTTAATAAAATAAGTAGAAATCCACTAAAAGTTTTGTTTGGTTATCTTGCAATCCCGAGATAATCGTCTCCATGCTCCAAATCCATTTTAAAGCCATTTTTAAGGCATTTCGCGCATACATGAAATGAACACATTTTTCTCCAAAACTATAACAGATGCAAGCTTGTCCTGTTTGGTGGAGATGATATTTAATAAAATAAGTAGAAATCCACTAAAAGTTTTGTTTGGTTATCTTGCAATCCCGAGATAATCGTCTCCATGCTCCAAATCCATTTTAAAGCCATTTTTAAGGCATTTCGCGCATACATGAAATGAACACATTTTTCTCCAAAACTATAACAGATGCAAGCTTGTCCTGTTTGGTGGAGATGATATTTAATAAAATAAGTAGAAATCCACTAAAAGTTTTGTTTGGTTATCTTGCAATCCCGAGATAATCGTCTCCATGCTCCAAATCCATTTTAAAGCCATTTTTAAGGCATTTCGCGCATACATGAAATGAACACATTTTTCTCCAAAACTATAACAGATGCAAGCTTGTCCTGTTTGGTGGAGATGATATTTAATAAAATAAGTAGAAATCCACTAAAAGTTTTGTTTGGTTATCTTGCAATCCCGAGATAATCGTCTCCATGCTCCAAATCCATTTTAAAGCCATTTTTAAGGCATTTCGCGCATACATGAAATGAACACATTTTTCTCCAAAACTATAACAGATGCAAGCTTGTCCTGTTTGGTGGAGATGATATTTAATAAAATAAGTAGAAATCCACTAAAAGTTTTGTTTGGTTATCTTGCAATCCCGAGATAATCGTCTCCATGCTCCAAATCCATTTTAAAGCCATTTTTAAGGCATTTCGCGCATACATGAAATGAACACATTTTTCTCCAAAACTATAACAGATGCAAGCTTGTCCTGTTTGGTGGAGATGATATTTAATAAAATAAGTAGAAATCCACTAAAAGTTTTGTTTGGTTATCTTGCAATCCCGAGATAATCGTCTCCATGCTCCAAATCCATTTTAAAGCCATTTTTAAGGCATTTCGCGCATACATGAAATGAACACATTTTTCTCCAAAACTATAACAGATGCAAGCTTGTCCTGTTTGGTGGAGATGATATTTAATAAAATAAGTAGAAATCCACTAAAAGTTTTGTTTGGTTATCTTGCAATCCCGAGATAATCGTCTCCATGCTCCAAATCCATTTTAAAGCCATTTTTAAGGCATTTCGCGCATACATGAAATGAACACATTTTTCTCCAAAACTATAACAGATGCAAGCTTGTCCTGTTTGGTGGAGATGATATTTAATAAAATAAGTAGAAATCCACTAAAAGTTTTGTTTGGTTATCTTGCAATCCCGAGATAATCGTCTCCATGCTCCAAATCCATTTTAAAGCCATTTTTAAGGCATTTCGCGCATACATGAAATGAACACATTTTTCTCCAAAACTATAACAGATGCAAGCTTGTCCTGTTTGGTGGAGATGATATTTAATAAAATAAGTAGAAATCCACTAAAAGTTTTGTTTGGTTATCTTGCAATCCCGAGATAATCGTCTCCATGCTCCAAATCCATTTTAAAGCCATTTTTAAGGCATTTCGCGCATACATGAAATGAACACATTTTTCTCCAAAACTATAACAGATGCAAGCTTGTCCTGTTTGGTGGAGATGATATTTAATAAAATAAGTAGAAATCCACTAAAAGTTTTGTTTGGTTATCTTGCAATCCCGAGATAATCGTCTCCATGCTCCAAATCCATTTTAAAGCCATTTTTAAGGCATTTCGCGCATACATGAAATGAACACATTTTTCTCCAAAACTATAACAGATGCAAGCTTGTCCTGTTTGGTGGAGATGATATTTAATAAAATAAGTAGAAATCCACTAAAAGTTTTGTTTGGTTATCTTGCAATCCCGAGATAATCGTCTCCATGCTCCAAATCCATTTTAAAGCCATTTTTAAGGCATTTCGCGCATACATGAAATGAACACATTTTTCTCCAAAACTATAACAGATGCAAGCTTGTCCTGTTTGGTGGAGATGATATTTAATAAAATAAGTAGAAATCCACTAAAAGTTTTGTTTGGTTATCTTGCAATCCCGAGATAATCGTCTCCATGCTCCAAATCCATTTTAAAGCCATTTTTAAGGCATTTCGCGCATACATGAAATGAACACATTTTTCTCCAAAACTATAACAGATGCAAGCTTGTCCTGTTTGGTGGAGATGATATTTAATAAAATAAGTAGAAATCCACTAAAAGTTTTGTTTGGTTATCTTGCAATCCCGAGATAATCGTCTCCATGCTCCAAATCCATTTTAAAGCCATTTTTAAGGCATTTCGCGCATACATGAAATGAACACATTTTTCTCCAAAACTATAACAGATGCAAGCTTGTCCTGTTTGGTGGAGATGATATTTAATAAAATAAGTAGAAATCCACTAAAAGTTTTGTTTGGTTATCTTGCAATCCCGAGATAATCGTCTCCATGCTCCAAATCCATTTTAAAGCCATTTTTAAGGCATTTCGCGCATACATGAAATGAACACATTTTTCTCCAAAACTATAACAGATGCAAGCTTGTCCTGTTTGGTGGAGATGATATTTAATAAAATAAGTAGAAATCCACTAAAAGTTTTGTTTGGTTATCTTGCAATCCCGAGATAATCGTCTCCATGCTCCAAATCCATTTTAAAGCCATTTTTAAGGCATTTCGCGCATACATGAAATGAACACATTTTTCTCCAAAACTATAACAGATGCAAGCTTGTCCTGTTTGGTGGAGATGATATTTAATAAAATAAGTAGAAATCCACTAAAAGTTTTGTTTGGTTATCTTGCAATCCCGAGATAATCGTCTCCATGCTCCAAATCCATTTTAAAGCCATTTTTAAGGCATTTCGCGCATACATGAAATGAACACATTTTTCTCCAAAACTATAACAGATGCAAGCTTGTCCTGTTTGGTGGAGATGATATTTAATAAAATAAGTAGAAATCCACTAAAAGTTTTGTTTGGTTATCTTGCAATCCCGAGATAATCGTCTCCATGCTCCAAATCCATTTTAAAGCCATTTTTAAGGCATTTCGCGCATACATGAAATGAACACATTTTTCTCCAAAACTATAACAGATGCAAGCTTGTCCTGTTTGGTGGAGATGATATTTAATAAAATAAGTAGAAATCCACTAAAAGTTTTGTTTGGTTATCTTGCAATCCCGAGATAATCGTCTCCATGCTCCAAATCCATTTTAAAGCCATTTTTAAGGCATTTCGCGCATACATGAAATGAACACATTTTTCTCCAAAACTATAACAGATGCAAGCTTGTCCTGTTTGGTGGAGATGATATTTAATAAAATAAGTAGAAATCCACTAAAAGTTTTGTTTGGTTATCTTGCAATCCCGAGATAATCGTCTCCATGCTCCAAATCCATTTTAAAGCCATTTTTAAGGCATTTCGCGCATACATGAAATGAACACATTTTTCTCCAAAACTATAACAGATGCAAGCTTGTCCTGTTTGGTGGAGATGATATTTAATAAAATAAGTAGAAATCCACTAAAAGTTTTGTTTGGTTATCTTGCAATCCCGAGATAATCGTCTCCATGCTCCAAATCCATTTTAAAGCCATTTTTAAGGCATTTCGCGCATACATGAAATGAACACATTTTTCTCCAAAACTATAACAGATGCAAGCTTGTCCTGTTTGGTGGAGATGATATTTAATAAAATAAGTAGAAATCCACTAAAAGTTTTGTTTGGTTATCTTGCAATCCCGAGATAATCGTCTCCATGCTCCAAATCCATTTTAAAGCCATTTTTAAGGCATTTCGCGCATACATGAAATGAACACATTTTTCTCCAAAACTATAACAGATGCAAGCTTGTCCTGTTTGGTGGAGATGATATTTAATAAAATAAGTAGAAATCCACTAAAAGTTTTGTTTGGTTATCTTGCAATCCCGAGATAATCGTCTCCATGCTCCAAATCCATTTTAAAGCCATTTTTAAGGCATTTCGCGCATACATGAAATGAACACATTTTTCTCCAAAACTATAACAGATGCAAGCTTGTCCTGTTTGGTGGAGATGATATTTAATAAAATAAGTAGAAATCCACTAAAAGTTTTGTTTGGTTATCTTGCAATCCCGAGATAATCGTCTCCATGCTCCAAATCCATTTTAAAGCCATTTTTAAGGCATTTCGCGCATACATGAAATGAACACATTTTTCTCCAAAACTATAACAGATGCAAGCTTGTCCTGTTTGGTGGAGATGATATTTAATAAAATAAGTAGAAATCCACTAAAAGTTTTGTTTGGTTATCTTGCAATCCCGAGATAATCGTCTCCATGCTCCAAATCCATTTTAAAGCCATTTTTAAGGCATTTCGCGCATACATGAAATGAACACATTTTTCTCCAAAACTATAACAGATGCAAGCTTGTCCTGTTTGGTGGAGATGATATTTAATAAAATAAGTAGAAATCCACTAAAAGTTTTGTTTGGTTATCTTGCAATCCCGAGATAATCGTCTCCATGCTCCAAATCCATTTTAAAGCCATTTTTAAGGCATTTCGCGCATACATGAAATGAACACATTTTTCTCCAAAACTATAACAGATGCAAGCTTGTCCTGTTTGGTGGAGATGATATTTAATAAAATAAGTAGAAATCCACTAAAAGTTTTGTTTGGTTATCTTGCAATCCCGAGATAATCGTCTCCATGCTCCAAATCCATTTTAAAGCCATTTTTAAGGCATTTCGCGCATACATGAAATGAACACATTTTTCTCCAAAACTATAACAGATGCAAGCTTGTCCTGTTTGGTGGAGATGATATTTAATAAAATAAGTAGAAATCCACTAAAAGTTTTGTTTGGTTATCTTGCAATCCCGAGATAATCGTCTCCATGCTCCAAATCCATTTTAAAGCCATTTTTAAGGCATTTCGCGCATACATGAAATGAACACATTTTTCTCCAAAACTATAACAGATGCAAGCTTGTCCTGTTTGGTGGAGATGATATTTAATAAAATAAGTAGAAATCCACTAAAAGTTTTGTTTGGTTATCTTGCAATCCCGAGATAATCGTCTCCATGCTCCAAATCCATTTTAAAGCCATTTTTAAGGCATTTCGCGCATACATGAAATGAACACATTTTTCTCCAAAACTATAACAGATGCAAGCTTGTCCTGTTTGGTGGAGATGATATTTAATAAAATAAGTAGAAATCCACTAAAAGTTTTGTTTGGTTATCTTGCAATCCCGAGATAATCGTCTCCATGCTCCAAATCCATTTTAAAGCCATTTTTAAGGCATTTCGCGCATACATGAAATGAACACATTTTTCTCCAAAACTATAACAGATGCAAGCTTGTCCTGTTTGGTGGAGATGATATTTAATAAAATAAGTAGAAATCCACTAAAAGTTTTGTTTGGTTATCTTGCAATCCCGAGATAATCGTCTCCATGCTCCAAATCCATTTTAAAGCCATTTTTAAGGCATTTCGCGCATACATGAAATGAACACATTTTTCTCCAAAACTATAACAGATGCAAGCTTGTCCTGTTTGGTGGAGATGATATTTAATAAAATAAGTAGAAATCCACTAAAAGTTTTGTTTGGTTATCTTGCAATCCCGAGATAATCGTCTCCATGCTCCAAATCCATTTTAAAGCCATTTTTAAGGCATTTCGCGCATACATGAAATGAACACATTTTTCTCCAAAACTATAACAGATGCAAGCTTGTCCTGTTTGGTGGAGATGATATTTAATAAAATAAGTAGAAATCCACTAAAAGTTTTGTTTGGTTATCTTGCAATCCCGAGATAATCGTCTCCATGCTCCAAATCCATTTTAAAGCCATTTTTAAGGCATTTCGCGCATACATGAAATGAACACATTTTTCTCCAAAACTATAACAGATGCAAGCTTGTCCTGTTTGGTGGAGATGATATTTAATAAAATAAGTAGAAATCCACTAAAAGTTTTGTTTGGTTATCTTGCAATCCCGAGATAATCGTCTCCATGCTCCAAATCCATTTTAAAGCCATTTTTAAGGCATTTCGCGCATACATGAAATGAACACATTTTTCTCCAAAACTATAACAGATGCAAGCTTGTCCTGTTTGGTGGAGATGATATTTAATAAAATAAGTAGAAATCCACTAAAAGTTTTGTTTGGTTATCTTGCAATCCCGAGATAATCGTCTCCATGCTCCAAATCCATTTTAAAGCCATTTTTAAGGCATTTCGCGCATACATGAAATGAACACATTTTTCTCCAAAACTATAACAGATGCAAGCTTGTCCTGTTTGGTGGAGATGATATTTAATAAAATAAGTAGAAATCCACTAAAAGTTTTGTTTGGTTATCTTGCAATCCCGAGATAATCGTCTCCATGCTCCAAATCCATTTTAAAGCCATTTTTAAGGCATTTCGCGCATACATGAAATGAACACATTTTTCTCCAAAACTATAACAGATGCAAGCTTGTCCTGTTTGGTGGAGATGATATTTAATAAAATAAGTAGAAATCCACTAAAAGTTTTGTTTGGTTATCTTGCAATCCCGAGATAATCGTCTCCATGCTCCAAATCCATTTTAAAGCCATTTTTAAGGCATTTCGCGCATACATGAAATGAACACATTTTTCTCCAAAACTATAACAGATGCAAGCTTGTCCTGTTTGGTGGAGATGATATTTAATAAAATAAGTAGAAATCCACTAAAAGTTTTGTTTGGTTATCTTGCAATCCCGAGATAATCGTCTCCATGCTCCAAATCCATTTTAAAGCCATTTTTAAGGCATTTCGCGCATACATGAAATGAACACATTTTTCTCCAAAACTATAACAGATGCAAGCTTGTCCTGTTTGGTGGAGATGATATTTAATAAAATAAGTAGAAATCCACTAAAAGTTTTGTTTGGTTATCTTGCAATCCCGAGATAATCGTCTCCATGCTCCAAATCCATTTTAAAGCCATTTTTAAGGCATTTCGCGCATACATGAAATGAACACATTTTTCTCCAAAACTATAACAGATGCAAGCTTGTCCTGTTTGGTGGAGATGATATTTAATAAAATAAGTAGAAATCCACTAAAAGTTTTGTTTGGTTATCTTGCAATCCCGAGATAATCGTCTCCATGCTCCAAATCCATTTTAAAGCCATTTTTAAGGCATTTCGCGCATACATGAAATGAACACATTTTTCTCCAAAACTATAACAGATGCAAGCTTGTCCTGTTTGGTGGAGATGATATTTAATAAAATAAGTAGAAATCCACTAAAAGTTTTGTTTGGTTATCTTGCAATCCCGAGATAATCGTCTCCATGCTCCAAATCCATTTTAAAGCCATTTTTAAGGCATTTCGCGCATACATGAAATGAACACATTTTTCTCCAAAACTATAACAGATGCAAGCTTGTCCTGTTTGGTGGAGATGATATTTAATAAAATAAGTAGAAATCCACTAAAAGTTTTGTTTGGTTATCTTGCAATCCCGAGATAATCGTCTCCATGCTCCAAATCCATTTTAAAGCCATTTTTAAGGCATTTCGCGCATACATGAAATGAACACATTTTTCTCCAAAACTATAACAGATGCAAGCTTGTCCTGTTTGGTGGAGATGATATTTAATAAAATAAGTAGAAATCCACTAAAAGTTTTGTTTGGTTATCTTGCAATCCCGAGATAATCGTCTCCATGCTCCAAATCCATTTTAAAGCCATTTTTAAGGCATTTCGCGCATACATGAAATGAACACATTTTTCTCCAAAACTATAACAGATGCAAGCTTGTCCTGTTTGGTGGAGATGATATTTAATAAAATAAGTAGAAATCCACTAAAAGTTTTGTTTGGTTATCTTGCAATCCCGAGATAATCGTCTCCATGCTCCAAATCCATTTTAAAGCCATTTTTAAGGCATTTCGCGCATACATGAAATGAACACATTTTTCTCCAAAACTATAACAGATGCAAGCTTGTCCTGTTTGGTGGAGATGATATTTAATAAAATAAGTAGAAATCCACTAAAAGTTTTGTTTGGTTATCTTGCAATCCCGAGATAATCGTCTCCATGCTCCAAATCCATTTTAAAGCCATTTTTAAGGCATTTCGCGCATACATGAAATGAACACATTTTTCTCCAAAACTATAACAGATGCAAGCTTGTCCTGTTTGGTGGAGATGATATTTAATAAAATAAGTAGAAATCCACTAAAAGTTTTGTTTGGTTATCTTGCAATCCCGAGATAATCGTCTCCATGCTCCAAATCCATTTTAAAGCCATTTTTAAGGCATTTCGCGCATACATGAAATGAACACATTTTTCTCCAAAACTATAACAGATGCAAGCTTGTCCTGTTTGGTGGAGATGATATTTAATAAAATAAGTAGAAATCCACTAAAAGTTTTGTTTGGTTATCTTGCAATCCCGAGATAATCGTCTCCATGCTCCAAATCCATTTTAAAGCCATTTTTAAGGCATTTCGCGCATACATGAAATGAACACATTTTTCTCCAAAACTATAACAGATGCAAGCTTGTCCTGTTTGGTGGAGATGATATTTAATAAAATAAGTAGAAATCCACTAAAAGTTTTGTTTGGTTATCTTGCAATCCCGAGATAATCGTCTCCATGCTCCAAATCCATTTTAAAGCCATTTTTAAGGCATTTCGCGCATACATGAAATGAACACATTTTTCTCCAAAACTATAACAGATGCAAGCTTGTCCTGTTTGGTGGAGATGATATTTAATAAAATAAGTAGAAATCCACTAAAAGTTTTGTTTGGTTATCTTGCAATCCCGAGATAATCGTCTCCATGCTCCAAATCCATTTTAAAGCCATTTTTAAGGCATTTCGCGCATACATGAAATGAACACATTTTTCTCCAAAACTATAACAGATGCAAGCTTGTCCTGTTTGGTGGAGATGATATTTAATAAAATAAGTAGAAATCCACTAAAAGTTTTGTTTGGTTATCTTGCAATCCCGAGATAATCGTCTCCATGCTCCAAATCCATTTTAAAGCCATTTTTAAGGCATTTCGCGCATACATGAAATGAACACATTTTTCTCCAAAACTATAACAGATGCAAGCTTGTCCTGTTTGGTGGAGATGATATTTAATAAAATAAGTAGAAATCCACTAAAAGTTTTGTTTGGTTATCTTGCAATCCCGAGATAATCGTCTCCATGCTCCAAATCCATTTTAAAGCCATTTTTAAGGCATTTCGCGCATACATGAAATGAACACATTTTTCTCCAAAACTATAACAGATGCAAGCTTGTCCTGTTTGGTGGAGATGATATTTAATAAAATAAGTAGAAATCCACTAAAAGTTTTGTTTGGTTATCTTGCAATCCCGAGATAATCGTCTCCATGCTCCAAATCCATTTTAAAGCCATTTTTAAGGCATTTCGCGCATACATGAAATGAACACATTTTTCTCCAAAACTATAACAGATGCAAGCTTGTCCTGTTTGGTGGAGATGATATTTAATAAAATAAGTAGAAATCCACTAAAAGTTTTGTTTGGTTATCTTGCAATCCCGAGATAATCGTCTCCATGCTCCAAATCCATTTTAAAGCCATTTTTAAGGCATTTCGCGCATACATGAAATGAACACATTTTTCTCCAAAACTATAACAGATGCAAGCTTGTCCTGTTTGGTGGAGATGATATTTAATAAAATAAGTAGAAATCCACTAAAAGTTTTGTTTGGTTATCTTGCAATCCCGAGATAATCGTCTCCATGCTCCAAATCCATTTTAAAGCCATTTTTAAGGCATTTCGCGCATACATGAAATGAACACATTTTTCTCCAAAACTATAACAGATGCAAGCTTGTCCTGTTTGGTGGAGATGATATTTAATAAAATAAGTAGAAATCCACTAAAAGTTTTGTTTGGTTATCTTGCAATCCCGAGATAATCGTCTCCATGCTCCAAATCCATTTTAAAGCCATTTTTAAGGCATTTCGCGCATACATGAAATGAACACATTTTTCTCCAAAACTATAACAGATGCAAGCTTGTCCTGTTTGGTGGAGATGATATTTAATAAAATAAGTAGAAATCCACTAAAAGTTTTGTTTGGTTATCTTGCAATCCCGAGATAATCGTCTCCATGCTCCAAATCCATTTTAAAGCCATTTTTAAGGCATTTCGCGCATACATGAAATGAACACATTTTTCTCCAAAACTATAACAGATGCAAGCTTGTCCTGTTTGGTGGAGATGATATTTAATAAAATAAGTAGAAATCCACTAAAAGTTTTGTTTGGTTATCTTGCAATCCCGAGATAATCGTCTCCATGCTCCAAATCCATTTTAAAGCCATTTTTAAGGCATTTCGCGCATACATGAAATGAACACATTTTTCTCCAAAACTATAACAGATGCAAGCTTGTCCTGTTTGGTGGAGATGATATTTAATAAAATAAGTAGAAATCCACTAAAAGTTTTGTTTGGTTATCTTGCAATCCCGAGATAATCGTCTCCATGCTCCAAATCCATTTTAAAGCCATTTTTAAGGCATTTCGCGCATACATGAAATGAACACATTTTTCTCCAAAACTATAACAGATGCAAGCTTGTCCTGTTTGGTGGAGATGATATTTAATAAAATAAGTAGAAATCCACTAAAAGTTTTGTTTGGTTATCTTGCAATCCCGAGATAATCGTCTCCATGCTCCAAATCCATTTTAAAGCCATTTTTAAGGCATTTCGCGCATACATGAAATGAACACATTTTTCTCCAAAACTATAACAGATGCAAGCTTGTCCTGTTTGGTGGAGATGATATTTAATAAAATAAGTAGAAATCCACTAAAAGTTTTGTTTGGTTATCTTGCAATCCCGAGATAATCGTCTCCATGCTCCAAATCCATTTTAAAGCCATTTTTAAGGCATTTCGCGCATACATGAAATGAACACATTTTTCTCCAAAACTATAACAGATGCAAGCTTGTCCTGTTTGGTGGAGATGATATTTAATAAAATAAGTAGAAATCCACTAAAAGTTTTGTTTGGTTATCTTGCAATCCCGAGATAATCGTCTCCATGCTCCAAATCCATTTTAAAGCCATTTTTAAGGCATTTCGCGCATACATGAAATGAACACATTTTTCTCCAAAACTATAACAGATGCAAGCTTGTCCTGTTTGGTGGAGATGATATTTAATAAAATAAGTAGAAATCCACTAAAAGTTTTGTTTGGTTATCTTGCAATCCCGAGATAATCGTCTCCATGCTCCAAATCCATTTTAAAGCCATTTTTAAGGCATTTCGCGCATACATGAAATGAACACATTTTTCTCCAAAACTATAACAGATGCAAGCTTGTCCTGTTTGGTGGAGATGATATTTAATAAAATAAGTAGAAATCCACTAAAAGTTTTGTTTGGTTATCTTGCAATCCCGAGATAATCGTCTCCATGCTCCAAATCCATTTTAAAGCCATTTTTAAGGCATTTCGCGCATACATGAAATGAACACATTTTTCTCCAAAACTATAACAGATGCAAGCTTGTCCTGTTTGGTGGAGATGATATTTAATAAAATAAGTAGAAATCCACTAAAAGTTTTGTTTGGTTATCTTGCAATCCCGAGATAATCGTCTCCATGCTCCAAATCCATTTTAAAGCCATTTTTAAGGCATTTCGCGCATACATGAAATGAACACATTTTTCTCCAAAACTATAACAGATGCAAGCTTGTCCTGTTTGGTGGAGATGATATTTAATAAAATAAGTAGAAATCCACTAAAAGTTTTGTTTGGTTATCTTGCAATCCCGAGATAATCGTCTCCATGCTCCAAATCCATTTTAAAGCCATTTTTAAGGCATTTCGCGCATACATGAAATGAACACATTTTTCTCCAAAACTATAACAGATGCAAGCTTGTCCTGTTTGGTGGAGATGATATTTAATAAAATAAGTAGAAATCCACTAAAAGTTTTGTTTGGTTATCTTGCAATCCCGAGATAATCGTCTCCATGCTCCAAATCCATTTTAAAGCCATTTTTAAGGCATTTCGCGCATACATGAAATGAACACATTTTTCTCCAAAACTATAACAGATGCAAGCTTGTCCTGTTTGGTGGAGATGATATTTAATAAAATAAGTAGAAATCCACTAAAAGTTTTGTTTGGTTATCTTGCAATCCCGAGATAATCGTCTCCATGCTCCAAATCCATTTTAAAGCCATTTTTAAGGCATTTCGCGCATACATGAAATGAACACATTTTTCTCCAAAACTATAACAGATGCAAGCTTGTCCTGTTTGGTGGAGATGATATTTAATAAAATAAGTAGAAATCCACTAAAAGTTTTGTTTGGTTATCTTGCAATCCCGAGATAATCGTCTCCATGCTCCAAATCCATTTTAAAGCCATTTTTAAGGCATTTCGCGCATACATGAAATGAACACATTTTTCTCCAAAACTATAACAGATGCAAGCTTGTCCTGTTTGGTGGAGATGATATTTAATAAAATAAGTAGAAATCCACTAAAAGTTTTGTTTGGTTATCTTGCAATCCCGAGATAATCGTCTCCATGCTCCAAATCCATTTTAAAGCCATTTTTAAGGCATTTCGCGCATACATGAAATGAACACATTTTTCTCCAAAACTATAACAGATGCAAGCTTGTCCTGTTTGGTGGAGATGATATTTAATAAAATAAGTAGAAATCCACTAAAAGTTTTGTTTGGTTATCTTGCAATCCCGAGATAATCGTCTCCATGCTCCAAATCCATTTTAAAGCCATTTTTAAGGCATTTCGCGCATACATGAAATGAACACATTTTTCTCCAAAACTATAACAGATGCAAGCTTGTCCTGTTTGGTGGAGATGATATTTAATAAAATAAGTAGAAATCCACTAAAAGTTTTGTTTGGTTATCTTGCAATCCCGAGATAATCGTCTCCATGCTCCAAATCCATTTTAAAGCCATTTTTAAGGCATTTCGCGCATACATGAAATGAACACATTTTTCTCCAAAACTATAACAGATGCAAGCTTGTCCTGTTTGGTGGAGATGATATTTAATAAAATAAGTAGAAATCCACTAAAAGTTTTGTTTGGTTATCTTGCAATCCCGAGATAATCGTCTCCATGCTCCAAATCCATTTTAAAGCCATTTTTAAGGCATTTCGCGCATACATGAAATGAACACATTTTTCTCCAAAACTATAACAGATGCAAGCTTGTCCTGTTTGGTGGAGATGATATTTAATAAAATAAGTAGAAATCCACTAAAAGTTTTGTTTGGTTATCTTGCAATCCCGAGATAATCGTCTCCATGCTCCAAATCCATTTTAAAGCCATTTTTAAGGCATTTCGCGCATACATGAAATGAACACATTTTTCTCCAAAACTATAACAGATGCAAGCTTGTCCTGTTTGGTGGAGATGATATTTAATAAAATAAGTAGAAATCCACTAAAAGTTTTGTTTGGTTATCTTGCAATCCCGAGATAATCGTCTCCATGCTCCAAATCCATTTTAAAGCCATTTTTAAGGCATTTCGCGCATACATGAAATGAACACATTTTTCTCCAAAACTATAACAGATGCAAGCTTGTCCTGTTTGGTGGAGATGATATTTAATAAAATAAGTAGAAATCCACTAAAAGTTTTGTTTGGTTATCTTGCAATCCCGAGATAATCGTCTCCATGCTCCAAATCCATTTTAAAGCCATTTTTAAGGCATTTCGCGCATACATGAAATGAACACATTTTTCTCCAAAACTATAACAGATGCAAGCTTGTCCTGTTTGGTGGAGATGATATTTAATAAAATAAGTAGAAATCCACTAAAAGTTTTGTTTGGTTATCTTGCAATCCCGAGATAATCGTCTCCATGCTCCAAATCCATTTTAAAGCCATTTTTAAGGCATTTCGCGCATACATGAAATGAACACATTTTTCTCCAAAACTATAACAGATGCAAGCTTGTCCTGTTTGGTGGAGATGATATTTAATAAAATAAGTAGAAATCCACTAAAAGTTTTGTTTGGTTATCTTGCAATCCCGAGATAATCGTCTCCATGCTCCAAATCCATTTTAAAGCCATTTTTAAGGCATTTCGCGCATACATGAAATGAACACATTTTTCTCCAAAACTATAACAGATGCAAGCTTGTCCTGTTTGGTGGAGATGATATTTAATAAAATAAGTAGAAATCCACTAAAAGTTTTGTTTGGTTATCTTGCAATCCCGAGATAATCGTCTCCATGCTCCAAATCCATTTTAAAGCCATTTTTAAGGCATTTCGCGCATACATGAAATGAACACATTTTTCTCCAAAACTATAACAGATGCAAGCTTGTCCTGTTTGGTGGAGATGATATTTAATAAAATAAGTAGAAATCCACTAAAAGTTTTGTTTGGTTATCTTGCAATCCCGAGATAATCGTCTCCATGCTCCAAATCCATTTTAAAGCCATTTTTAAGGCATTTCGCGCATACATGAAATGAACACATTTTTCTCCAAAACTATAACAGATGCAAGCTTGTCCTGTTTGGTGGAGATGATATTTAATAAAATAAGTAGAAATCCACTAAAAGTTTTGTTTGGTTATCTTGCAATCCCGAGATAATCGTCTCCATGCTCCAAATCCATTTTAAAGCCATTTTTAAGGCATTTCGCGCATACATGAAATGAACACATTTTTCTCCAAAACTATAACAGATGCAAGCTTGTCCTGTTTGGTGGAGATGATATTTAATAAAATAAGTAGAAATCCACTAAAAGTTTTGTTTGGTTATCTTGCAATCCCGAGATAATCGTCTCCATGCTCCAAATCCATTTTAAAGCCATTTTTAAGGCATTTCGCGCATACATGAAATGAACACATTTTTCTCCAAAACTATAACAGATGCAAGCTTGTCCTGTTTGGTGGAGATGATATTTAACCCCTTCACCCCCGGCCACTAAAACACCCTAATGACCGGGCCATTTTTTGCAATTCTGACCAGTGTCACTTTGACAGGTTATAACTCTGGAACGCTTCAACGGATCCTGGCGATTCTGACATTGTTTTTTCGTGACATATTGTACTTCATGTCAGTGGTAAATTTAGGCCGATATTTTTTGCGTTTATTTGTGAAAATTTAGGAAATTTGGCGAAAATTTTGAAAATTTCGCAAATTTCAAACTTTGAAAATTTATGCCCATAAATCTGAGAGATATGTCACACAAAATAGTTACTAAATAACATTTCCCACATGTCTACTTTACATCAGCGCAATTTTCGAAACAAATTTTTTTTCCGTTAGGAAGTTAGAAGGGGTCAAAGGTCATCAGCAAATTCTCATTTTTCCAACAAAATTTACAAAATAATTTTTTTAGGGACCACATCACATTTGAAGTGACTTTGAGAGGCCGAGGTGACAGAAAATACCCAAAAGTGACCCCATTCTAAAAACTACACCCCTCACACTGCTCAAAACCACATCCAATAAGATTATTAACCCTTTAGGTGCTTCACAGGAACCAAAGCAATGTGGAAGGAAAAAATGAAAATTTTACTTTTTAACACAAAAATGTTACTTTAGCCATAAAATTTTCATTTTTACAAGGGAGAAAAGAGAAAGTACACAATACAATTTATTGTGCATGTTCTCCTGAGTACGCTGATACCCCATATGTGGTAAAAATCAATTGTTTGGGCGCACGGCAGAGCTCGGAAGGGAAGGAGCGCCATTTGAATTTTTGAACGCAAAATTAGCTGCACTCATTAGCGGACGCCATGTCGGGTTTGAAGACCCCCTGAGGTGCCTAAACAATGGAGCTCCCCCATAAGTGACCCCATTTTGGAAACTAGAGGCCTCAAATAATTTTTCTAGATGTTTGGTGAGCACTTTGAACCCCTGGGGGCTTCACAAAAGTTTATAGCGTTGAGCCGTGAAAAGAAAAAAAAAATTTTTTACCACAAAACGGTTGCTTCAACTAGGTAGCTTTTTTTTTCACAAGGGTAACAGGAAAAAATGCACCATAAAATGTATTGTGCATTTTCTCCTGAGTACGCAGATACCTCATATGTGGTGGAAATCAAATGTTTGGACACACAGCAGTGCTCGGAAGGCAAGGAGCGCCATTTGAATTTTTGAGTGCAAAATTAGCTGCACCTGTTAGCGGACGCCATGTCGGGTTTGAAGACCCCCTGAGGTGCCTAAACAATGGAGCTCCCCCACAAGTGACCCCATTTTGGAAACTAGAGGCCTCAAATAATTTTTCTAGATGTTTGGTGAGCACTTTGAACCCCTGGGGGCTTCACAAAAGTTTATAGCGTTGAGCCGTGAAAAGAAAAAAAATTTTTTTTACCACAAAACGGTTGCTTCAACTAGGTAGCTTTTTTTTTCACAAGGGTAACAGGAAAAAATGCACCATAAAATGTATTGTGCATTTTCTCCTGAGTACGCAGATACCTCATATGTGGTGGAAATCAAATGTTTGGACACACAGCAGTGCTCGGAAGGCAAGGAGCGCCATTTGAATTTTTGAGTGCAAAATTAGCTGCACCTGTTAGCGGACGCCATGTCGGGTTTGAAGACCCCCTGAGGTGCCTAAACAATGGAGCTCCCCCACAAGTGACCCCATTTTGGAAACTAGAGGCCTCAAATAATTTTTCTAGATGTTTGGTGAGCACTTTGAACCCCTGGGGGCTTCACAAAAGTTTATAGCGTTGAGCCGTGAAAAGAAAAAAAATTTTTTTTACCACAAAACGGTTGCTTCAACTAGGTAGCTTTTTTTTTCACAAGGGTAACAGGAAAAAATGCACCATAAAATGTATTGTGCATTTTCTCCTGAGTACGCAGATACCTCATATGTGGTGGAAAGTAATTGTTTGGGCGCATGGCGGGGCTCAGAAGAGAAGGAGCGCCATTTGACAGCAAAATTGGTTGGAATCATTAGCGGACACCATGTCACGTTTGGAGACCCCCTATGGTGCCTAAACAGTGGAGCTCCCCCACAAGTGACACCATTTTGGAAACTAGAGCCCTCAAATAATTTTTCTAGATGTTTGGTGAGCACTTTGAACACCTGGGGGCTTCACAGAAGTTTATAGCGTTGAGCCGTGAAAAGATTTTTTTTTTTTTTTTACCACAAAATGGTTGCTTCAACTAGGTAGCTTTTTTTTTCACAAGGGTAACAGGAAAAAATGCACCATAAAATGTATTGTGCATTTTCTCCTGAGTACGCAGATACCTCATATGTGGTGGAAAGTAATTGTTTGAGCGCATGGCGGGGCTCAGAAGAGAAGGAGCGCCATTTGACTTTTCAAACGCAGTGCACTGATCGGCCGCTGCAGGACGCACGGTCGGATGCGATAAAAAAAAGCGTCGCGAATACGGAAAAAAGTCACGCCAAAAATTGAGCAGGGATGCCGATCCGTTATCTGCATCCCTGATCTGCGCTCGGCGGGACGCACGGACGGATGCGATACAAAAAGCGTCGTGAATACGGAAAAAAAAGTCACGCCAAAAATTGACCATGGATGCCGATCCGTTATCTGCATCCCTGATCAGCGCTTGGCGGGACGCACGGACGGATGCGATACAAAAAGCGTCGCGAATACGGAAAAAAGTCACGCCAAAAATTGAGCAGGGATGCCGATCCGTTATCTGCATCCCTGATCTGCGCTCGGCGGGACGCACGGACGGATGCGATACAAAAAGCGTCGTGAATACGGAAAAAAAAGTCACGCCAAAAATTGACCATGGATGCCGATCCGTTATCTGCATCCCTGATCAGCGCTTGGCGGGACGCACGGACGGATGCGATACAAAAAGCGTCGGGGATACGGAAAAAAAAGTCACGCCAAAAATTGAGCAGGGATGCAGATCCGTTATCTGCATCCCTGATCAGCGCTTGGCGGGACGCACGGACGGATGAGGTGTAAAAATGGACAGGGGATACGGAAAAAAAAAAAAAAGTTATACTCACAGTACCCAGAGGACTAGCAGGAGGATCACTGACCAGAAGAGCTGCAGAGGAACAGATGGCAGAGAGATGGACAGCTTTACAGGAGCAGCAGGCAGATCAGCAGAATGCCCAGGAAGGACCCAGCGATGGACGCAGATGTGATCAGGCCGGTGAAGACAGGTAAGAGGACGTCGGGGGAGAGCAGAGGGGGAGAGGGGGGGGTGAGAGCAGAGGGGGAGGGGGGGAGAGCAGAGGGGGAGAGCAGAGGGGGAGGGGGGGAGAGCAGAGGGAGAGGGGGGGAGAGCAGAGGGGGAGACCGGAGAGGGAGCTGCAGAAGCAGAATAGAAATAATGGGGGAGGCAGTCAGATCGCAGGGGGAGCGGATCGGGATGTCGGGGGGGGGGGGAGGGTGGTTGGGGGGAGCAGATCGCGGGGGGGGCACGGCAGGGGCTATCACGGCAGCGCGCAGGGGCACCACGGGAGCGCGCACGGGCTGCAAAGTGAGCACAGTACTCACTTTGCAGCAGCAGCGGTGGTAGCAGATCGGGATGCCGGGGGGGCAGATCGGGGCGTAGGGGGGCAGATCGGGGCGTAGGGGGGCAGATCGGGGGGGGGGCACGGGCAGGGGCCTTCACGGGAGCGCGCAGGGGCCTTCACGGGAGCGCGCAGGGGCCATCGCCGGAGCGCAATACTTACCTTTGGAGCTGGCGCGGTGACAGCAGAGGCGGCGTCTGCGGCGGCAGCAGCGGTGGCGTGGTACCAAAAGTACCAGCCACTCCACGCTGCAGCCATGTTGGGGGAGGGTCCCCAGAGCAGCACAGGCCTGGGGAGGGCGGCCACCGGCAGATCAGACCGCCCCACTGCACACTGATTGGAGCGATTGCGCGTCATAGCACGATCGCTCCAATCAGTGCTGCAGGGGCTGGGGGCGGCATGTTTGAGGTCCACCTATGATATGCTGCAGCAGCTACGGCATCTCATAGCTGGATCTCACAGGATCGCACTAATTCGGGCATTATTTTTGCCGAAATTAGTGCGATCGATGTGGTTGGCGGTTCAGATTTGAACAGCCAATCACATCGATCGTCGATAGGGGGTGGCGATGCCACCCCCCCTGGGGTCAAGCAAAGGTCCCCTGCTGTAAGAAACAGCAGGGGACATCATTTGAAAGCCGTTGCTATGGCCACGGCAATCAAATGAAGTTTAGGCCGTAAAATTACGTCCCTGGTCGTTAAGTCACGTTAAAATAGGACGTAATTTTACGGCCCGCGGTCGTGAAGGGGTTAATAAAATAAGTAGAAATCCACTAAAAGTTTTGTTTGGTTATCTTGCAATCCCGAGATAATCGTCTCCATGCTCCAAATCCATTTTAAAGCCATTTTTAAGGCATTTCGCGCATACATGAAATGAACACATTTTTCTCCAAAACTATAACAGATGCAAGCTTGTCCTGTTTGGTGGAGATGATATTTAATAAAATAAGTAGAAATCCACTAAAAGTTTTGTTTGGTTATCTTGCAATCCCGAGATAATCGTCTCCATGCTCCAAATCCATTTTAAAGCCATTTTTAAGGCATTTCGCGCATACATGAAATGAACACATTTTTCTCCAAAACTATAACAGATGCAAGCTTGTCCTGTTTGGTGGAGATGATATTTAATAAAATAAGTAGAAATCCACTAAAAGTTTTGTTTGGTTATCTTGCAATCCCGAGATAATCGTCTCCATGCTCCAAATCCATTTTAAAGCCATTTTTAAGGCATTTCGCGCATACATGAAATGAACACATTTTTCTCCAAAACTATAACAGATGCAAGCTTGTCCTGTTTGGTGGAGATGATATTTAATAAAATAAGTAGAAATCCACTAAAAGTTTTGTTTGGTTATATTGCAATCCCGAGATAATCGTCTCCATGCTCCAAATCCATTTTAAAGCCATTTTTAAGGCATTTCGCGCATACATGAAATGAACACATTTTTCTCCAAAACTATAACAGATGCAAGCTTGTCCTGTTTGGTGGAGATGATATTTAATAAAATAAGTAGAAATCCACTAAAAGTTTTGTTTGGTTATCTTGCAATCCCGAGATAATCGTCTCCATGCTCCAAATCCATTTTAAAGCCATTTTTAAGGCATTTCGCGCATACATGAAATGAACACATTTTTCTCCAAAACTATAACAGATGCAAGCTTGTCCTGTTTGGTGGAGATGATATTTAATAAAATAAGTAGAAATCCACTAAAAGTTTTGTTTGGTTATCTTGCAATCCCGAGATAATCGTCTCCATGCTCCAAATCCATTTTAAAGCCATTTTTAAGGCATTTCGCGCATACATGAAATGAACACATTTTTCTCCAAAACTATAACAGATGCAAGCTTGTCCTGTTTGGTGGAGATGATATTTAATAAAATAAGTAGAAATCCACTAAAAGTTTTGTTTGGTTATCTTGCAATCCCGAGATAATCGTCTCCATGCTCCAAATCCATTTTAAAGCCATTTTTAAGGCATTTCGCGCATACATGAAATGAACACATTTTTCTCCAAAACTATAACAGATGCAAGCTTGTCCTGTTTGGTGGAGATGATATTTAATAAAATAAGTAGAAATCCACTAAAAGTTTTGTTTGGTTATCTTGCAATCCCGAGATAATCGTCTCCATGCTCCAAATCCATTTTAAAGCCATTTTTAAGGCATTTCGCGCATACATGAAATGAACACATTTTTCTCCAAAACTATAACAGATGCAAGCTTGTCCTGTTTGGTGGAGATGATATTTAATAAAATAAGTAGAAATCCACTAAAAGTTTTGTTTGGTTATCTTGCAATCCCGAGATAATCGTCTCCATGCTCCAAATCCATTTTAAAGCCATTTTTAAGGCATTTCGCGCATACATGAAATGAACACATTTTTCTCCAAAACTATAACAGATGCAAGCTTGTCCTGTTTGGTGGAGATGATATTTAATAAAATAAGTAGAAATCCACTAAAAGTTTTGTTTGGTTACCTTGCAATCCCGAGATAATCGTCTCCATGCTCCAAATCCATTTTAAAGCCATTTTTAAGGCATTTCGCGCATACATGAAATGAACACATTTTTCTCCAAAACTATAACAGATGCAAGCTTGTCCTGTTTGGTGGAGATGATATTTAATAAAATAAGTAGAAATCCACTAAAAGTTTTGTTTGGTTATCTTGCAATCCCGAGATAATCGTCTCCATGCTCCAAATCCATTTTAAAGCCATTTTTAAGGCATTTCGCGCATACATGAAATGAACACATTTTTCTCCAAAACTATAACAGATGCAAGCTTGTCCTGTTTGGTGGAGATGATATTTAATAAAATAAGTAGAAATCCACTAAAAGTTTTGTTTGGTTACCTTGCAATCCCGAGATAATCGTCTCCATGCTCCAAATCCATTTTAAAGCCATTTTTAAGGCATTTCGCGCATACATGAAATGAACACATTTTTCTCCAAAACTATAACAGATGCAAGCTTGTCCTGTTTGGTGGAGATGATATTTATTAAAATAAGTAGAAATCCACTAAAAGTTTTGTTTGGCTATCTTGCAATCCCGAGATAATCGTCTCCATGCTCCAAATCCATTTTAAAGCCATTTTTAAGGCATTTCGCGCATACATGAAATGAACACATTTTTCTCCAAAACTATAACAGATGTAAGCTTGTCCTGTTTGGTGGAGATGATATTTAATAAAATAAGTAGAAATCCACTAAAAGTTTTGTTTGGTTATCTTGCAATCCCGAGATAATCGTCTCCATGCTCCAAATCCATTTTAAAGCCATTTTTAAGGCATTTCGCGCATACATGAAATGAACACATTTTTCTCCAAAACTATAACAGATGCAAGCTTGTCCTGTTTGGTGGAGATGATATTTAATAAAATAAGTAGAAATCCACTAAAAGTTTTGTTTGGTTATCTTGCAATCCCGAGATAATCGTCTCCATGCTCCAAATCCATTTTAAAGCCATTTTTAAGGCATTTCGCGCATACATGAAATGAACACATTTTTCTCCAAAACTATAACAGATGCAAGCTTGTCCTGTTTGGTGGAGATGATATTTAATAAAATAAGTAGAAATCCACTAAAAGTTTTGTTTGGTTATCTTGCAATCCCGAGATAATCGTCTCCATGCTCCAAATCCATTTTAAAGCCATTTTTAAGGCATTTCGCGCATACATGAAATGAACACATTTTTCTCCAAAACTATAACAGATGCAAGCTTGTCCTGTTTGGTGGAGATGATATTTAATAAAATAAGTAGAAATCCACTAAAAGTTTTGTTTGGTTATCTTGCAATCCCGAGATAATCGTCTCCATGCTCCAAATCCATTATAAAGCCATTTTTAAGGCATTTCGCGCATACATGAAATGAACACATTTTTCTCCAAAACTATAACAGATGCAAGCTTGTCCTGTTTGGTGGAGATGATATTTAATAAAATAAGTAGAAATCCACTAAAAGTTTTGTTTGGTTATCTTGCAATCCCGAGATAATCGTCTCCATGCTCCAAATCCATTTTAAAGCCATTTTTAAGGCATTTCGCGCATACATGAAATGAACACATTTTTCTCCAAAACTATAACAGATGCAAGCTTGTCCTGTTTGGTGGAGATGATATTTAATAAAATAAGTAGAAATCCACTAAAAGTTTTGTTTGGTTATATTGCAATCCCGAGATAATCGTCTCCATGCTCCAAATCCATTTTAAAGCCATTTTTAAGGCATTTCGCGCATACATGAAATGAACACATTTTTCTCCAAAACTATAACAGATGCAAGCTTGTCCTGTTTGGTGGAGATGATATTTAATAAAATAAGTAGAAATCCACTAAAAGTTTTGTTTGGTTATCTTGCAATCCCGAGATAATCGTCTCCATGCTCCAAATCCATTTTAAAGCCATTTTTAAGGCATTTCGCGCATACATGAAATGAACACATTTTTCTCCAAAACTATAACAGATGCAAGCTTGTCCTGTTTGGTGGAGATGATATTTAATAAAATAAGTAGAAATCCACTAAAAGTTTTGTTTGGTTATCTTGCAATCCCGAGATAATCGTCTCCATGCTCCAAATCCATTTTAAAGCCATTTTTAAGGCATTTCGCGCATACATGAAATGAACACATTTTTCTCCAAAACTATAACAGATGCAAGCTTGTCCTGTTTGGTGGAGATGATATTTAATAAAATAAGTAGAAATCCACTAAAAGTTTTGTTTGGTTATCTTGCAATCCCGAGATAATCGTCTCCATGCTCCAAATCCATTTTAAAGCCATTTTTAAGGCATTTCGCGCATACATGAAATGAACACATTTTTCTCCAAAACTATAACAGATGCAAGCTTGTCCTGTTTGGTGGAGATGATATTTAATAAAATAAGTAGAAATCCACTAAAAGTTTTGTTTGGTTATATTGCAATCCCGAGATAATCGTCTCCATGCTCCAAATCCATTTTAAAGCCATTTTTAAGGCATTTCGCGCATACATGAAATGAACACATTTTTCTCCAAAACTATAACAGATGCAAGCTTGTCCTGTTTGGTGGAGATGATATTTAATAAAATAAGTAGAAATCCACTAAAAGTTTTGTTTGGTTATCTTGCAATCCCGAGATAATCGTCTCCATGCTCCAAATCCATTTTAAAGCCATTTTTAAGGCATTTCGCGCATACATGAAATGAACACATTTTTCTCCAAAACTATAACAGATGCAAGCTTGTCCTGTTTGGTGGAGATGATATTTAATAAAATAAGTAGAAATCCACTAAAAGTTTTGTTTGGTTATCTTGCAATCCCGAGATAATCGTCTCCATGCTCCAAATCCATTTTAAAGCCATTTTTAAGGCATTTCGCGCATACATGAAATGAACACATTTTTCTCCAAAACTATAACAGATGCAAGCTTGTCCTGTTTGGTGGAGATGATATTTAATAAAATAAGTAGAAATCCACTAAAAGTTTTGTTTGGTTATCTTGCAATCCCGAGATAATCGTCTCCATGCTCCAAATCCATTTTAAAGCCATTTTTAAGGCATTTCGCGCATACATGAAATGAACACATTTTTCTCCAAAACTATAACAGATGCAAGCTTGTCCTGTTTGGTGGAGATGATATTTAATAAAATAAGTAGAAATCCACTAAAAGTTTTGTTTGGTTATATTGCAATCCCGAGATAATCGTCTCCATGCTCCAAATCCATTTTAAAGCCATTTTTAAGGCATTTCGCGCATACATGAAATGAACACATTTTTCTCCAAAACTATAACAGATGCAAGCTTGTCCTGTTTGGTGGAGATGATATTTAATAAAATAAGTAGAAATCCACTAAAAGTTTTGTTTGGTTATCTTGCAATCCCGAGATAATCGTCTCCATGCTCCAAATCCATTTTAAAGCCATTTTTAAGGCATTTCGCGCATACATGAAATGAACACATTTTTCTCCAAAACTATAACAGATGCAAGCTTGTCCTGTTTGGTGGAGATGATATTTAATAAAATAAGTAGAAATCCACTAAAAGTTTTGTTTGGTTATCTTGCAATCCCGAGATAATCGTCTCCATGCTCCAAATCCATTTTAAAGCCATTTTTAAGGCATTTCGCGCATACATGAAATGAACACATTTTTCTCCAAAACTATAACAGATGCAAGCTTGTCCTGTTTGGTGGAGATGATATTTAATAAAATTAAAAATGGCTTTAAAATGGATTTGGAGCATGGAGACGATTATCTCGGGATTGCAAGATAACCAAACAAAACTTTTAGTGGATTTCTACTTATTTTATTAAATATCATCTCCACCAAACAGGACAAGCTTGCATCTGTTATAGTTTTGGAGAAAAATGTGTTCATTTCATGTATGCGCGAAATGCCTTAAAAATGGCTTTAAAATGGATTTGGAGCATGGAGACGATTATCTCGGGATTGCAAGATAACCAAACAAAACTTTTAGTGGATTTCTACTTATTTTATTAAATATCATCTCCACCAAACAGGACAAGCTTGCATCTGTTATAGTTTTGGAGAAAAATGTGTTCATTTCATGTATGCGCGAAATGCCTTAAAAATGGCTTTAAAATGGATTTGGAGCATGGAGACGATTATCTCGGGATTGCAAGATAACCAAACAAAACTTTTAGTGGATTTCTACTTATTTTATTAAATATCATCTCCACCAAACAGGACAAGCTTGCATCTGTTATAGTTTTGGAGAAAAATGTGTTCATTTCATGTATGCGCGAAATGCCTTAAAAATGGCTTTAAAATGGATTTGGAGCATGGAGACGATTATCTCGGGATTGCAAGATAACCAAACAAAACTTTTAGTGGATTTCTACTTATTTTATTAAATATCATCTCCACCAAACAGGACAAGCTTGCATCTGTTATAGTTTTGGAGAAAAATGTGTTCATTTCATGTATGCGCGAAATGCCTTAAAAATGGCTTTAAAATGGATTTGGAGCATGGAGACGATTATCTCGGGATTGCAAGATAACCAAACAAAACTTTTAGTGGATTTCTACTTATTTTATTAAATATCATCTCCACCAAACAGGACAAGCTTGCATCTGTTATAGTTTTGGAGAAAAATGTGTTCATTTCATGTATGCGCGAAATGCCTTAAAAATGGCTTTAAAATGGATTTGGAGCATGGAGACGATTATCTCGGGATTGCAATATAACCAAACAAAACTTTTAGTGGATTTCTACTTATTTTATTAAATATCATCTCCACCAAACAGGACAAGCTTGCATCTGTTATAGTTTTGGAGAAAAATGTGTTCATTTCATGTATGCGCGAAATGCCTTAAAAATGGCTTTAAAATGGATTTGGAGCATGGAGACGATTATCTCGGGATTGCAATATAACCAAACAAAACTTTTAGTGGATTTCTACTTATTTTATTAAATATCATCTCCACCAAACAGGACAAGCTTGCATCTGTTATAGTTTTGGAGAAAAATGTGTTCATTTCATGTATGCGCGAAATGCCTTAAAAATGGCTTTAAAATGGATTTAGAGCATGGAGACGATTATCTCGGGATTGCAAGATAACCAAACAAAACTTTTAGTGGATTTCTACTTATTTTATTAAATATCATCTCCACCAAACAGGACAAGCTTGCATCTGTTATAGTTTTGGAGAAAAATGTGTTCATTTCATGTATGCGCGAAATGCCTTAAAAATGGCTTTAAAATGGATTTGGAGCATGGAGACGATTATCTCGGGATTGCAAGATAACCAAACAAAACTTTTAGTGGATTTCTACTTATTTTATTAAATATCATCTCCACCAAACAGGACAAGCTTGCATCTGTTATAGTTTTGGAGAAAAATGTGTTCATTTCATGTATGCGCGAAATGCCTTAAAAATGGCTTTAAAATGGATTTGGAGCATGGAGACGATTATCTCGGGATTGCAAGATAACCAAACAAAACTTTTAGTGGATTTCTACTTATTTTATTAAATATCATCTCCACCAAACAGGACAAGCTTGCATCTGTTATAGTTTTGGAGAAAAATGTGTTCATTTCATGTATGCGCGAAATGCCTTAAAAATGGCTTTAAAATGGATTTGGAGAATGGAGACGATTATCTCGGGATTGCAAGATAACCAAACAAAACTTTTAGTGGATTTCTACTTATTTTATTAAATATCATCTCCACCAAACAGGACAAGCTTGCATCTGTTATAGTTTTGGAGAAAAATGTGTTCATTTCATGTATGCGCGAAATGCCTTAAAAATGGCTTTAAAATGGATTTGGAGCATGGAGACGATTATCTCGGGATTGCAAGATAACCAAACAAAACTTTTAGTGGATTTCTACTTATTTTATTAAATATCATCTCCACCAAACAGGACAAGCTTGCATCTGTTATAGTTTTGGAGAAAAATGTGTTCATTTCATGTATGCGCGAAATGCCTTAAAGAGGTTGTGGGTTTGACTCTGAGGCAAGGCCCATGGACTTTGTATGGCTGCATGTAATTGCATAGTCCAATGGACTGTGTTACCTATGAGTTTCCATTGGATTGATAGGCCAGGTATCGACTTTTGCTTTCGTTTGGCCATGTTGTGTGCACAGTCACTAGGATTATGTGAATAATTTGTAGAGTCAGTTTCACATATCTCTGTGTTGGTGTAGTGGTAGGCTCTTTGCTTGGGCTGCGTAGATGTTGTGGGTTTGACTCTGGGGCAAGGCCCATGGACTTATTATGGCTGTATGTAGTTGCCTAGTCTAATGGACTGTGTTGCCTATGAGTTTCCATTGGATTGATAGGCTAGGTACTGTCTTTTGCTTTTGTTTGGCCATGTTGTGTGCGCAGTCACTAGGATTATGTGAATTAATGTAGAGTCAGTTTCACACTTCTCTGTGTTGCTGTAGTGGTAGGCTTTTTTCTTGGGCTGCGAGAGGTTGTGAGTTCGACTCTGAGGCAAGGCCCATGGACTTTGTATGGCTGCATGTAATTGCATAGTCCAATGGACTGTGTTACCTATGAGTTTCCATTGGATTGATAGGCCAGGTACTGTCTTTTGCTTTCGTTTGGCCATGTTGTGTGCGCAGTCACTAGGATTATGTGAATTTATGTTCAATTAGTTTCGCACTTCTCTGTGTTGGTGTAGTGGTAGGCTTTTTGCT
This sequence comes from Anomaloglossus baeobatrachus, assembly GCF_048569485.1. NCBI lineage: Eukaryota > Metazoa > Chordata > Amphibia > Anura > Aromobatidae > Anomaloglossus > Anomaloglossus baeobatrachus. The sequence continues at coordinate 541,670 of NW_027444997.1, forward strand.
TGAGCTGTTAGAGGTTGTGGGTTTGACTCTGAGGCAAGGCCCATGGACTTTGTATGGCTGCATGTAATTGCATAGTCCAATGGACTGTGTTACCTATGAGTTTCCATTGGATTGATAGGCCAGGTATTGACTTTTGCTTTCGTTTGGCCATGTTGTGTGCGCAGTCACTAGGATTATGTGAATTAATGTAGAGTCAGTTTCACATTTCTCTGTGTTGGTGTAGTGGTAGGATCTTTGCTTGGGCTGCGAGAAGTTGTGGGTTTGACTCTGAGGCAAGGCCCATGGACTTTTTATGGCTGCATGTAATTGCCTAGTCCAATGGACTGTGTTGCCTATGAGTTTCCATTGGATTGATAGGCCAGGTATGGACTTTTGCTTTCGTTTGGCCATGTTGTGTGCGCAGTCACTAGGATTATGTGAATTAATGTAGAGGCAGGTTCACATTTCTCTGTGTTGGTGTAGTGGTAGGCTCTTTGCTTGAGCTGCGAGAGGTTGTGAGTTCGACTTTGAGGCAAGGCCCATGGACTTTGTATGGCTGCATGTTATTGCCTAGTCCAATGGACTGTGTTGCCTATGAGTTTCCATTGGATTGATAAGCCAGGTACTGTCTTTTGCTTTTGTTTAGCCATGTTGTGTGCGCAGTCGGTAGGATTATGTGAATTAATGTAGAATCAGTTTCCCACTTCTCTGTATTGGTGTAGTGGTAGGCTCTTTGCTTGGCTGCGAGAGGTTGTGGGTTTGACTCTGAAGCAAGGCCCATGGACTTTGTATGTCTCCATGTAATTGTCTAGTCCAATGGACTGTGTTGCCTATGAGTTTCCATTGGATTGATAGGCCAGGTACTGTCTTTTGCTTTTGTTTGGCCATGTTGTGTGCGCAGTCACTAGGATTATGTGAATTAATGTAGAGTCGGTTTCCAACTTCTCTGTGTTGGTTTAGTGGTAGGCTCTTTGCTTGTTCTCCAAGAGGTTGTGGGTTCGACTCTGAGGCAAGGCCCATGAACTTTGTATGGCTGCATGTATTTGCCTAGTCTAATGGACTGTGTTGCCTATGAGTTTCCATTGGATTGATAGGCCAGATAATGTCTTTTGCATTTGTTTCGCAATGTTGTGTGCACAGTCACTAGGATTATGTGAACTAATGTAAACTCAGTTTCCATCTTGTCTGTGTTGGTGTAGTGGTAGGCTCTTTGCTTGGGCTGCGAGAAATTGTGGGTTTGACTCAGAGGCAAAGCCCATGGACTTTGTATGGCTGCATGTAATTGTTTAGTCCAATGGACTGTGTTGCCTATGAGTTTCCATTGGCTTGATAGGCCAGGTAATGTCTTTTGCTTTTGTTTGGCCATGTTGTGTGCGCAGTCTCTAGGAATATGTGAATTAATGTAGACGCACCTTCCTACTTTTTTGTGTTGGTGTAGTTGTAAGCTCTTTGCTTGTTCTGCCAGACGTTGTGGGTTTGACTCTGAGGCAAGGCCCATGGACTTTGTATGGCTGCATGTAATTGCCTAGTCCAATGGACTATGTTGTATATGAGTTTCCATTGGATTCATAGGCCAGGGACTGTCTTTTGCTTTTGTTTGGCCATGTTGTGTGCGCACTCACTAGGATTATGTGAATTTATGTTGAGTCAGTTTCGCTCTTCTCTGTGTTGGTGTAGTGGTAGGCTCTTTGCTTGGGCTACAAGAGGTTGTGGGTTCGACTCTGAGGCAAGGCCCATGGACTTTATATGGCTGCATGTAATTGCCTAGTCCAATTGATTGCTTTGCCTATGAGTTTCTATTGGATTGATAGGCCAGGTACTGTCTTTTGCTTTTGTTTGGCCATGTTGTGTGCGCAGTCACTAGGATTATGTGACTTAATGTAGAATCATTTTTGCACTTCTCTGTGTTGGTGTATTGGTAGGCTCTTTGCTTGGGCTACGAGAGGTTGTGGGTTCGACTCTGGGGCAAGGCCCATGGGCTTTGTATGGCTGCATTTAATTGCCTAGTCTAATGTACTGTGTTACCTATGAGTTTCCATTGGATTGATAGGCCAGGTACTGTCTTTTGCTTTTGTTTGGCCATGTTGTGTGCGCAGTCACTAGGATTATGTGAATTAATGTAGAGTCGGTTTCCAACTTCTCTGTGTTGGTTTAGTGGTAGGCTCTTTGCTTTTTCTCCAAGAAGTTGTGGGTTCGACTCTGAGGCAAGGCCCATGAACTTTGTATGGCTGCATGTATTTGCCTAGTCTAATGGACTGTGTTGCCTATGAGTTTCTATTGGATTGATAGGCCAGGTATTGTCTTTTGTTTGGCCATGTTGTGTGCGCAGTCGGTAGGATTATGTGAATTAATGTAGAATCAGTTTCCCACTTATCTGTGTTGGTGTAGTGGTAGGCTCTTTGCTTGGCTGCGAGAGGTTGTGGGTTTGACTCTGAGGCAAGGCCCATGGACTTTGTATGTCTCCATGTAATTGTCTAGTTCAATGGACTGTGTTGCCTATGAGTTTACATTGGCTTGATAGGCCAGGTAATGTCTTTTGCTTTTGTTTGGCCATGTTGTGTGCACATTCACTAGGATTATGTGAATTAATGTAGACGCAGCTTCCTACTTCTTTCTGTTGGTGTAGTTGTAGGCTCTTTGCTTGTTCTGCCAGAGGTTGTGGGTTTGACTCTGAGGCAAGGCCCATGGACTTTGTATGGCTGCATGTAATTGCCAAGTCCAATGGACTGTGTTGCCTATGAGTTTCCATTGGATTGATAGGCCAGGTATTGTCTTTTGCTTTTGTTTGGCCATGTTGTGTGCGCAGTCACTAGGATTATCTGAATTAATGTAGAATCTGTTTCCCACTTCTCTGTGTTGGTGTAGTGGAAGCTGCTTTGCTTGGCTGCGAGAGGTTGTGAGTTTGACTCTGCGGCATGGCCCATGGACTTTGTATGGCTGCATGTAATCGCCTAGTTCAATGGACTGTGTTGCCTATGAGTTTCCATTGGCCTGATAGGCCAGGTAATATCTTTTGCTTTTGTTTGGCCATGTTGTGTGCGCATTCACTAGGATTATGTGAATTAATGTAGACGCAGCTTCCTACTTCTTTGTGTTGGTGTAGTTGTAGGCTCTTTGCTTGTTCTGCCAGAGGTTGTGGGTTTGACTCTGAGGCAAGGCCCATGGACTTTGTGAGGCTGCATGTAATTGCCTATTCCAATGGACTATGTTGTCTATGAGTTTCCATTGGATTGATAGGCAAGGGACTGTATTTAGCTTTTGTTTGGCCATGTTGTGTGCGCAGTCACTAGGATTATGTGAATGTATGTTGAGTCAGTTTCGCACTTCTCTGTGTTGGTGTAGTGGTAGGCTCTTTGCTTGGGCTGTGAGAGGTTGTGGGTTTGACTCTGAGGCAAGGCCCATGGACTTTGTATGGCTGCATGTAATTGCCTAGTCCAATGGATTGATAGGCCAGGTACTGTCTTTTGTTTTCGTTTGGCCATGTTTTGTGCGCAGTCACTAGGATTATGTGAGTTAATGTAGAGACAGTTTCACACTTCTCTGTGTTGCTGAAGTGGTAGGCTTTTTTGTTGGGCTGCGAGAGGTTGTGAGTTCGACTCTGAGGCAAGGCCCATGGACTTTGTATGGCTGCATGTAATTGCATAGTCCAATGGACTGCGTTACCTATGAGTTTCCATTGGATTGATAGGCCAGGTGCTTTCTTTTGCTTTTGTTTGGCCATGTTGTGTGCGCAGTCACTAGGAATATGTGAATTAATGTAGAGTCAGTTTCACATTTCTCTTTGTTGGTGTAGTGGTAGGCTCTTTGCTTGGGTTGTGAGAGGTTGTGGGTTTGACTCTGAGGCAAGGCCCATGGACTTTTTATGGCTGCATGTAATTGCCTAGTCCAATGGACTGTGTTGCCTATGAGTTTCCATTGGATTGATAGGCCAGGTATTGACTTTTGCTTTCGTTTAGCCATGTTGTGTGCGCAGTCACTAGGATTATGTGAATTAATGTAGAGTCAGTTTCAGACTTCTCTGTGTTGGTGTAGTGGTAGGCTCTTTGCTTGGGCCGCAAGAGGTTGTGGGTTCGACTCTAATGCAAGGCTCATGGACTTTGTATGGCTGCATGTAATTGCCTAGTCCAATAGACTTTGTTGCCTATGAGTTTCCATTGGATTGATAGGCCAGGTATTGACGTTTGGCCATGTTGTGTGCGCAGTCACTAGGATTATGTGAATTAATGTAGAGTCAGTTTCACATTTCTCTGTGTTGGTGTAGTGGTAGGATCTTTGCTTGGGCTGCGAGAGGTTGTGGGTTTGACTCTGAGGCAAGGCCCATGGACTTTTTATGGCTGCATGTAATTGCCTAGTCCAATGGACTGTGTTGCCTATGAGTTTCCATTGGATTGATAGGCCAGGTACTGTCTTTTGTTTTCGTTTGGCCATGTTGTGTGCGCACTCACTAGGATTATGTGAATTAATGTAGAGGCAGGTTCACATTTCTCTGTGTTGGTGTAGTGGTAGGCTCTTTGCTTGAGCTGCGAGAGGTTGTGAGTTCGACTTTGAAGCAAGGCCCATGGACTGTGTATGGCTGCATGTTATTGCCTAGTCCAATGGACTGTGTTGCCTATGAGTTTCCATTGGATTGATAAGCCAGGTACTATCTTTTGCTTTTGTTTAGCCATGTTGTGTGCGCAGTCGGTAGGATTATGTGAATTAATGTAGAATAAGTTTCCAACTTCTCTGTGTTGGTTTAGTGGTAGGCTCTTTGCTTGTTCTCCAAGAGGTTGTGGGTTCGACTCTGAGGCAAAGCCCATGGACTTTGTATGGCTGCATGTAATTGTTTAGTCCAATGGACTGTGTTGCCTATGAGTTTCCATTGGCTTGATAGGCCAGGTAATGTCTTTTGCTTTTGTTTGGCCATGTTGTGTGCGCAGTCGCTAGGAATATGTGAATTAATGTAGACGCAGCTTCCTACTTTTTTGTGTTGGTGTAGTTGTAAGCTCTTTGCTTGTTCTGCCAGAGGTTGTGGGTTTGACTCTGAGGCAAGGCCCATGGACTTTGTATGGCTGCATGTAATTGCATAGTCCAATGGACTGTGTTACCTATGAGTTTCCATTGGATTGATAGGCCAGGTACTGTCTTTTGCTTTCGTTTGGCCATGTTGTGTGCGCAGTCACTAGGATTATGTGAATTTATGTTCAATTAGTTTCGCACTTCTCTGTGTTGGTGTAGTGGTAGGCTTTTTGCTTGAGCTGTTAGAGGTTGTGGGTTTGACTCTGAGGCAAGGCCCATGGACTTTGTATGGCTGCATGTAATTGCATAGTCCAATGGACTGTGTTACCTATGAGTTTCCATTGGATTGATAGGCCAGGTATCGACTTTTGCTTTCGTTTGGCCATGTTGTGTGCACAGTCACTAGGATTATGTGAATAATTTGTAGAGTCAGTTTCACATATCTCTGTGTTGGTGTAGTGGTAGGCTCTTTGCTTGGGCTGCGTAGATGTTGTGGGTTTGACTCTGGGGCAAGGCCCATGGACTTATTATGGCTGTATGTAGTTGCCTAGTCTAATGGACTGTGTTGCCTATGAGTTTCCATTGGATTGATAGGCCAGGTACTGTCTTTTGCTTTCGTTTGGCCATGTTGTGTGCGCAGTCACTAGGATTATGTGAGTTAATGAAGAGTCAGTTTCAAACTTCTCTGTGTTGGTGTAGTGGTAGGCTCTTTGCTTTGGCTGCGAGAAGTTGTGGGTTTGACTCTAATGCAAGGTTCATGGACTTTGTATAACTGCATGTAATTGCCTAGTCCAATGGACTGTGTTGCCTATGAGTTTCCATTGGATTGATAGGCCAGGTATTGACTTTTGCTTTCGTTTGGCCATGTTGTGTGCGCAGTCACTAGGATTATGTGAATTAATGTAGAGTCAGTTTCAAATTTCTCTGTGTTGGTGTAGTGGTAGGATCTTTGCTTGGGCTGCGAGAAGTTGTGGGTTTGACACTGAGGCAAGGCCCATGGACTTTTTATGGCTGCATGTAATTGCCTAGTCCAATGGACTGTGTTGCCTATGAGTTTCCATTGGATTGATAGGCCAGGTATGGACTTTTGCTTTCGTTTGGCCATGTTGTGTGCGCAGTCACTAGGATTATGTGAATTAATGTAGAGGCAGGTTCACATTTCTCTGTGTTGGTGTAGTGGTAGGCTCTTTGCTTGAGCTGCGAGAGGTTGTGAGTTCGACTTTGAGGCAAGGCCCATGGACTTTGTATGGCTGCATGTTATTGCCTAGTCCAATGGACTGTGTTGCCTATGAGTTTCCATTGGATTGATAAGCCAGGTACTGTCTTTTGCTTTTGTTTAGCCATGTTGTGTGCGCAGTCGGTAGGATTATGTGAATTAATGTAGAATCAGTTTCCCACTTCTCTGTATTGGTGTAGTGGTAGGCTCTTTGCTTGGCTGCGAGAGGTTGTGGGTTTGACTCTGAAGCAAGGCCCATGGACTTTGTATGTCTCCATGTAATTGTCTAGTCCAATGGACTGTGTTGCCTATGAGTTTCCATTGGATTGATAGGCCAGGTACTGTCTTTTGCTTTTGTTTGGCCATGTTGTGTGTGCAGTCACTAGGATTATGTGAATTAATGTAGTGTCGGTTTCCAACTTCTCAGTGTTGGTTTAGTGGTAGGCTCTTTGCTTGTTCTCCAAGAGGTTGTGGGTTCGACTCTGAGGCAAGGCCCATGAACTTTGTATGGCTGCATGTATTTGCCTAGTCTAATGGACTGTGTTGCCTATGAGTTTCCATTGGATTGATAGGCCAGATAATGACTTTTGCATTTGTTTCGCAATGTTGTGTGCACAGTCACTAGGATTATGTGAATTTATGTTGAGTCAGTTTCGCTCTTCTCTGTGTTGGTGTAGTGGTAGGCTCTTTGCTTGGGCTACAAGAGGTTGTGGGTTCGACTCTGAGGCAAGGCCCATGGACTTTGTATGGCTGCATGTAATTGCCTAGTCCAACTGATTGCTTTGCCTATGAGTTTCTATTGGATTGATAGGCCAGGTACTGTCTTTTGCTTTTGTTTGGCCATGTTGTGTGCGCAGTCACTAGGATTATGTGAATTAATGTAGAATCAGTTTTTCACTTCTCTGTGTTGGTGTATTGGTAGGCTCTTTGCTTGGGCTACGAGAGGTTGTGGGTTCGACTCTGGGGCAAGGCCCATGGGCTTTGTATGGCTGTATTTAATTGCCTAGTCTAATGTACTGTGTTACCTATGAGTTTCCATTGGATTGATAGGCCAGTTACTGTCTTTTGCTTTTGTTTGGCCATGTTGTGTGCGCAGTCACTAGGATTATGTGAATTAATGTAGAGTCGGTTTCCAACTTCTCTGTGTTGGTTTAGTGGTAGGCTCTTTGCTTGTTCTCCAAGAAGTTGTGGGTTCGACTCTGAGGCAAGGCCCATGAACTTTGTATGGCTGCATGTATTTGCCTAGTCTAATGGACTGTGTTGCCTATGAGTTTCCATTGGATTGATAGGCCAGGTATTGCCTTTTGTTTGGCCATGTTGTGTGCGCAGTCACTAGGATTATGTGAATTAATGTAGAATCCGTTTCCCACTTCTCTGTGTTGGTGTAGTGGAAGCTGCTTTGCTTGGCTGCGAGAGGTTGTGGGTTTGACTCTGCGGCATGGCCCATGGACTTTGTATGGCTGCATGTAATCGCCTAGTTCAATGGACTGTGTTGCCTATGAGTTTCCATTGGCCTGATAGGCCAGGTAATGTCTTTTGCTTTTGTTTGGCCATGTTGTGTGCGCATTCACTAGGATTATGTGAATTAATGTAGACGCAGCTTCCTACTTCTTTGTGTTGGTGTAGTTGTAGGCTCTTCACTTGTTCTGCCAGAGGTTGTGGGTTTGACTCTGAGGCAAGGCCCATGGACTTTGTGAGGCTGCATGTAATTGCCTATTCCAATGGACTATGTTGTCTATGAGTTTCCATTGGATTGATAGGCAAGGGACTGTCTTTAGCTTTTGTTTGGCCATGTTGTGTGCGCAGTCACTAGGATTATGTGAATTTATGTTGAGTCAGTTTCGCACTTCTCTGTGTTGGTGTAGTGGTAGGCTCTTTGCTTGGGCTGTGAGAGGTTGTGGGTTTGACTCTGAGGCAAGGCCCATGGAGTTTGCATGGCTGCATGTAATTGCCTAGTCCAATGGATTGATAGGCCAGGTACTGTCTTTTGTTTTCGTTTGGCCATGTTTTGTGCGCAGTCACTAGGATTATGTGAGTTAATGTAGAGACAGTTTCACACTTCTCTGTGTTGCTGAAGTGGTAGGCTTTTTTGTTGGGCTGCGAGAGGTTGTGAGTTCGACTCTGAGGCAAGGCCCATGGACTTTGTATGGCTGCATGTAATTGCATTGTCCAATGGACTGCGTTACCTATGAGTTTCCATTGGATTGATAGGCCAGGTGCTTTCTTTTGCTTTTGTTTGGCCATGTTGTGTGCGCAGTCACTAGGAATATGTGAATTAATGTAGAGTCAGTTTCACATTTCTCTTTGTTGGTGTAGTGGTAGGCTCTTTGCTTGGGCTGTGAGAGGTTGTGGGTTTGACTCTGAGGCAAGGCTCATGGACTTTGTATGGCTGCATGTAATTGCCTAGTCCAATGGACTTTGTTGCCTATGAGTTTCCATTGGATTGATAGGCCAGGTATTGACTTTTGCTTTCGTTTGGCCATGTTGTGTGCGCAGTCACTAGGATTATGTGAATTAATGTAGAGTCAGTTTCACATTTCTCTGTGTTGGTGTAGTGGTAGGCTCTTTGCTTGGGCTGCGAGAGGTTGTGGGTTTGACTCTGAGGCAAGGCCCATGGACTTTTTATGGCTGCATGTAATTGCCTAGTCCAATGGACTGTGTTGCCTATGAGTTTCCATTGGATTGATAGGCCAGGTACTGTCTTTTGTTTTCGTTTGGCCATGTTGTGTGCGCACTCACTAGGATTATGTGAATTAATGTAGAGGCAGGTTCACATTTCTCTGTGTTGGTGTAGTGGTAGGCTCTTTGCTTGAGCTGCGAGAGGTTGTGAGTTCGACTTTGAAGCAAGGCCCGTGGACTGTGTATGGCTGCATGTTATTGCCTAGTCCAATGGACTGTGTTGCCTATGAGTTTCCATTGGATTGATAGGCCAGATAATGTCTTTTGCATTTGTTTCGCCATGTTGTGTGCACAGTCACTAGGATTATGTGAACTAATGTAAACTCAGTTTCCAACTTGTCTGTGTTGGTGTAGTGGTAGGCTCTTTGCTTGGGCTGCGAGAAATTGTGGGTTTGACTCTGAGGCAAAGCCCATGGACTTTGTATGGCTGCACGTAATTGTTTAGTCCAATGGACTGTGTTGCCTATGAGTTTCCATTGGCTTGATAGGCCAGGTAATATCTTTTGCTTTTGTTTGGCCATGTTGTGTGCGCAGTCGCTAGGAATATGTGAATTAATGTAGACGCAGCTTCCTACTTTTTTGTGTTGGTGTAGTTGTAAGCTCTTTGCTTGTTCTGCCAGAGGTTGTGGCTTTGACTCTGAGGCAAGGCCCATGGACTTTGTATGGCTGCATGTATTTGCCTAGTCTAATGGACTGTGTTGCCTATGAGTTTCTATTGGGTTTATAGGCCAGGTAATGTCTTTTGCTTTTGTTTGGCCATGTTGTGTGCGCAGTCACTAGGATTATGTGAATTAATGTAGAATCAGTTTTCCACTTCTCTGTGTTGGTGTATTTGTAGGCTCTTTGCTCGGGCTACAAGAGGTTGTGGGTTCGACTCTGGGGCAAGGCCCATGGGCTTTGTATGGCTGCATGTATTTGCCTAGTCTAATGGACTGTGTTGCCTATGAGTTTCCATTGCATTGATAGGCCAGGTATTTTCTTTTGTTTGCCCATGTTGTGTGCGCAGTCGGTAGGATTATGTGAATTAATGTAGAATCAGTTTCCCACTTCTCTGTGTTGGTGTAGTGGTAGGCTCTTTGCTTGGCTGCGAGAGGTTGTGGGTTTGACTCTGAGGCAAGGCCCATGGACTTTGTATGTCTCCATGTAATTGTCTAGTCCAATGGACTGTGTTGCCTATGAGTTTCTATTGGATTTATAGGCCAGGTACTGTCTTTTGCTTTTGTTTGGCCATGTTGTGTGCGCAGTCACTAGGATTATGTGAATTAATGTAGAGTCAGGTTCACATTTCTCTGTGTTGGTGTAGTTATAGGCTCTTTGCTAGAGCTGCGAGAGGTTGTGAGTTCAACTTTGAGGCAAGGCCCATGGACTTTGTATGGCTGCATGTTATTGCCTAGTCAAATGGACTATGTTACCTATGAGTTTCAATTGGAATGATAGGCGAGGTACTGTCTTTTGCTTTTGTTTGGCCATGTTGTGTGCGCAGTCACTAGGATTATGTGAATTAATGTAGAGTCAGTTTCACACTTCTCTGTGTTGCTGTAGTGGTAGGCTTTTTTCTTGGGCTGCGAGAGGTTGTGAGTTCGACTCTGAGGCAAGGCCCATGGACTTTGTATGGCTGCATGTTATTGCCTAGTCCAATGGACTATGTTACCTATGAGTTTCAATTAGAATGATAGGCCAGGTACTGTCTTTTGCTTTTGTTTGGCCATGTTGTGTGCGCAGTCACTAGGATTATGTGAATTAATGTAGAATCATTCTCCTACTTCTCTGTGTTGGTGTAGTGGTAGGCTCTTTGCTTGGGCTGCGAGCAGTTGCGGCTTGACTCTGAGGCAAAGCCCATGGACTTTGTATGGCTGCATGTAATTGCCTAGTCCAATGGACTATGTTGTCTATGAGTTTCCATTGGATTGATAGGCCAGGGACTGTCTATTGCTTTTGTTTGGCCATGTTGTGTGCGCAGTCACTAGGATTATGTGAATTTATGTTGAGTCAGTTTCGCACTTCTCTGTGTTGGTGTAGTGGTAGGCTCTTTGCTTGGGCTTTGAGAGGTAGTGGTTTTGACTCTGAGGCAAGGCCCATGGACTTTGTATGGCTGCATGTTATTGCCTAGTCCAAAGGATTGCGTTGCCTATGAGTTTCCATTGGATTAATAGGCCAGGTACTGTCTTTTGCTTTTGATTGGCCATGTTGTGTGCGCAGTCACTAGGATTATGTGAATTAATGTAGAGTCATTCACCTAATTCTCTGTGTTGGTGTAGTGGTAGTCTCTTTGCTTAAGCTGCGAGAGGTTGTGGGTTCGACTCTGAGGCAAGGCCCATGGAGTTTGTATGGCTGCATGTAATCGCCTAGTTCAATTGACTGTGTTGCCTATGAGTTCCCATCGGATTGATAGGCCAGGTACTGTCTTTTGCTTTTGTTTGGCCATGTTGTGTGCGCAGTCACTAGGATTATGTGAACTAATGTAAACTCAGATTCCAACTTCTCTGTGTTGGTGTAGTGGTAGGCTCTTTGCTTGGGCTGCGAGAGGTTGTGGGTTCGACTCTGAGGCAAGGCCCATGGAGTTTGTATGGCTGCATGTAATCGCCTAGTTCAATTGACTGTGTTGCCTATGAGTTTCCATTGGCTTCATAGGCTAGGTAATGTCTTCTGCTTTTGTTTGGCCATGTTGTGTGCGCAGTCACTAGGATTATGTGAATTAATGTAGACGCAGCTTCCTACTTCTTTGTGTTTTTGTAGTTGTAGGCTCTTTGCTTGTTCTGCCAGAGGTTGTGGGTTTGACTCTGAGGCAAGGCCCATGGACTTTGTATGGCTGCATGTAATTGCCTAGTCCAATGGACTATGTTGCCTATGAGTTTCCATTGGATTGATAGGCCAGGTACTGCCTTTTGCTTTTGTTTGACCATGTTGTGTGCGCAGTCACTAGGGTTATGGGAATTAATGTAGAGTCAGTTTCCCACTTCTCTGTGTTGGTGTAGTGGTAGGCTCTTTGCTTGGGCTGCGAGAGGTTGTGGGTTCGACTCTAATGCAAGGCTCATGGACTTTGAATGGCTGCATGTAATTGCTTAGTCCAATGGACTGTGTTGCCTATGAGTTTCTATTGGATTGATAGGCCAGTTACAGTCTTTTGTTTTCGTTTGGCCATGTTGTGTGCGCAGTCACTAGGATTATGTGAAATAATGTAGAGTCAGGTTTACATTTCTCTGTGTTGGTGTAGTGGTAGGCTCTTGGCTTGAGCTGCGAGAGGTTGTGAGTTCGACTTTGAGGCAAGGCCCATGGACTTTGTATGGCTGCATGTAATTGCCTAGTCCAATTGATTGCTTTGCCGATGAGTTTCTATTGGATTGATAGGCCAGGTACTGTCTTTTGCTTTTGTTTGGCCATGTTGTGTGCGCAGTCACTAGGATTATGTGAATTAATGTAGAGTCATTCACCTACTTCTCTGTGTTGGTGTAGTGGTAGTCTCTTTGCTTAAGCTGCAAGAGGTTGTGGGTTCGACTCTGAGGCAAGGCTCCTGGAGTTTGTATGGCTGCATGTAATTGCCTATTTCAATTAACTGTTTTGCCTATGAGTTCCCATTGGATTGATAGGCCAGGTACTGTCTTTTGCTTTTGTTTGGCCATGTTGTGTGCGCAGTCACTAGGATTATGTGAACTAATGTAAACTCAGTTTCCAACTTCTCTGTCTTGGTGTAGTGGTAGGCTCTTTGCTGGGGCTGCGAGAAATTGTGGGTTTGACTCTGAGGCAAAGCCCATGGACTTTATATGGCTGCGTGTAATTGCCTAGTCCAATGGACTGTGTTGCCTATGAGTTTCCATTGGATTGATTGGCCAGGTATTATCTTTTGTTTGGTTATGTTGTGTGCACAGTCGGTAGGATTATGTGAATTAATGTAGAATCAGTTTCCCAGTTCTCTGTGTTGCTGTAGTGGAAAGCTCTTTGCTTAGCTGCAAGAGGTTGTGGGTTTGACTCTGAGGCAAGGCCCATGGAGTTTGTATGGCTGCATGTAATTGCCTCGTTCAATTAACTGTGTTGCCTATGAGTTCCCATTGGATTGATAGGCCAGGTACTGTCTTTTGCTTTTGTTTGGCCATGTTGTGTGCGCAGTCACTAGGATTATGTGAATTAATGTAGACGCAGCTTCCTACTTCTTTGTGTTGGTGAAGTTGTAGGCTCTTTGCTTGTTCTGCCAGAGATTGTGGGTATGACTCTGAGGCAAGGCCCATGGACTTTGTATGGCTGCATGTAATTGCTTAGTCCAATGGACTATGTTGTCTATGAGTTTCCATTGGATTGATAGGCCAGGGACTGTCTTTTGTTTTCGTTTGGTCATGTTGTGTGCGCAGTCACTAGGATTATGTGAATTAATGTAGAGTCATTCTCTTCTCTGTGTTGGTGTAGTGGTAGGCTCTTTCCTTGGGTTACAAGAAGTTGTGGGTTTGACTTTGAGGCAAAGCCCATGGACTTTGTATGGTTGAATGTAATTGCCTAGTCCAATGGACTGTGTTGCCTATGAGTTTTCATTGAATGAATAGGCCAGGTATTGTCTTTTGTTTGGCCATGTTGTGTGCGCAGTCGGTAGGATTATGTGAATTAATGTAGAATCAGTTTCCCACTTCTCTGTGTTAGTGTAGTGGTAGGCTCTTTGCTTGGCTGCGAGAAGTTGTGAGTTTGATTCTGAGGCAAGGCCCATGGACTTTGTATGTCTCCATGTAATTGTCTAGTCCAATGGACTGTGTTGCCTATGAGTTTCCATTGGATTGATAGGCCAGGTACTGTCTTTTGCTTTTGTTTGGCCATGTTGTGTGCGCAGTCACTAGGATTATGTGAATTAATGTAGAAATGGTTTTCCACTTCTCTGTGTTGGTGTATTGGTAGGCTCTTTGCCTTGGCTATGAGAGGTTGTGGGTTTGACTCTGGGGCAAGGCCCATGGGCTTTGTATGGCTGCATGTAATTGCCTAGTCCAATGTACTGTGTTACCTATGAGTTTCCGTTGGATTGATAGGCCACGTACTGTCTTTTGCTTTTGTTTGGCCATGTTGTGTGCGCAGTCACTAGGATTATGTTAATTAATGTAGAGTCGGTTTCCAACTTCTCTGAGTTGGTTTAGTGGTAGGCTCTTTGCTTGTTCTCCAAGAGGTTGTGGGTTCGACTCTGAGGCAATGCCCATGAACTTTACATGGCTGCATGTAAGTGCCTAGTCTAATGGACTGTGTTGCCTATGAGTTTCCATTGGATTGATAGGCCAGATAATGTCTTTTGCATTTGTTTGGCCATGTTGTGTGCGCAGTCACTAGGATTATGTGAATTAATGTAGAGTCATTCACCTACTTCTCTGTGTTGGTGTAGTGGTAGGCTCTTTGCCCTGGCTACGAGAGGTTGTGGGTTCGACTCTGGGGCAAGACCCATGGGCTTTGTATGGCTGCATGTAATTGCCTAGTCCAATGTACTGTGTTACCTATGAGTTTCCATTGGATTGATAGGCCAGGTACTGTCTTTTGCTTTTGTTTGGCCATGTTGTGTGCGCAGTCACTAGGATTATGTTAATTAATGTAGAGTCGGTTTCCAACTTCACTGAGTTGGTTTAGTGGTAGGCTCTTTGCTTGTTCTCCAAGAGGTTGTGGGTTCGACTCTGAGGCAATGCCCATGAACTTTGTTTGGCTGCATGTAATTGCCTAGTCTAATGGACTGTGTTGCCTATGAGTTTCCATTTGATTGAATGGCCAGGTACTGTCTTTTGTTTTCGTTTGGCCATGTTGTGTGCGCAGTCACTAGGATTATGTGAATTAATGCTATTGGATTTTTCAAGTCAGTATTCACACAGCAGTTTCTGCTATTTCATGTATTCCCCTTACATAGTCACTGGTGTGCATACCTTATCTCCCCATAGTGATGTTTTTTTAGGTTTTTGCACCCAGTTCGGACTTAGAATGGTGTTCCAAACGTTATTCCTATTTGTTAGTATTTTTTCGTTTGTGAACCCTCCCCAACCACACCTATTGCCAATCCATATCATACGCATAAATAGCCTGGGTCTCAGCTTCCCATACACGGTAGGTTTTTTAACTGCATGAGAGGACACACACAAGCTAGGGACCCCAACGTAGAGAAATACTTTGGCGTAGTGTTGGGGCTCTATTGCATTGATCAATTCAGTAGCTAAATTTCTCTTGATTCATATGTTCATGGCAGTAATGCAGATTCCATTTTTCACATATTCACTCTTGCATATAGCTATTGAATTTTTCAAGTCAGTATTCACACAGCAGTTTCTGCTATTTCATGTATTCCCCTTACATAGTCACTGGTGTGCATACCTTATCTCCCCATAGTGCCTGGGATCTGACCCAGACACTAGCAGTTTTGCACTCCTACCCAAAACTGGGCTCTTCACTGAACTCACTACCTCCACGGTTCAACTCTTAACTGAACTTCAACTAACTAACTGGTTTTCCCACCTCCAGGCCTGTGAACTCCTTGGTGGGTGGGGCCAACCGCCTGGCTCCGCCCCACCTGGTGTGGACATCAGCCCCTGGAGGGAGGCAACAACGGTTTTGTGTCTGACTAGTGTAACTATCCGGGAAAGGGGGTGTGTGTGTGTGTTATGTCTGTGACCAACTGGCTAGTCCAGGGCGTCACACTTGCACCCCCTTCTTGTGATGTGAAGGTGTGTAGTCAGTGCCTACGTGTAATTCCTGACACCACTCCTCTGGCTGACTTGGTGAGCTGTCACTGACTGGGTGGGGTGCAGTAATGGTGGATGCTGCTGCTTGGATAGCATGTGTATCTACTGTGAACAGCTTATCAATGGTGGCAAATCGGGGCAGCTTAACCTCTTGCTCTCCGCAGTTCAACACTCTCACGCGCACTCTTCCCTTCCGTATTAATGAATAAAACTGTGATATAAATAGTATATAGATACCCCACAAATGCAGATAAAGGTAGGTTATGGGAAAAGGGAGAAGAGGGAAACAGGAAAATAGTGTAATAAAGTATACCTTCCAGGGGGGAGAGGAAATGGCAGCACAGCCAGTGGAGGTGAAGCAAGGGGAAGCCTGCAACTAAATTGTTGAGAGCATTATCACATGGTGACTGAGCCTGATTGTAACGGGAGCATAGAGGTGCCGATCCTGTCTTACCTGCGTTGGTGTAGAAGTGGGTTTCCAGTGGTGGAGTCAGCTGTGTGCAGTGGTGGCTGTGGGTTCTTTTATGTGCGACCGTAGTAATAGCTGCGCCCACTTCCTGTATGGGAGTGGAATGCAGTGAGGATAATGGAACGCACGTCCACGTGCCGCGCCCCTGAAGGTAATACCGATCATTGAATACAAAAAAATTTCTCATACTACTGTATGGGGGTCCCTATATTTAATATGATATCCAAGCCACAGCATCCACCGTTACTTCACCACACCCATTCAGTGACAGCTCACCAAGTCAACCAGAGGAGTGGTGTAAGGAATTACACGTAGGCACTGACTCCACACCTTCACATCACAAGAAGCGGGTCCACAGGGTAGTGCAAGAATACGAGCAAGTCTTCAGCAAACATCCGCTAGACTTTGGGAGAATAAAAGGGGTCCATATTCATGGTTTAAGAACTTGGGTTCTAACGTGCCCAGAGTATGCTCCACTCTATGCTCCCTTTACAATCAGGCTCAGTCACCATGTGATAACGCTCTCAACTCTTTAGTTGCAGGCTTCCTTTTGCTTCACCTCCACTGGCTGTGCTGCCATTTCCTCTCACCCCCAGAAGGTATACTTTATTACACTATTTTCCTCTTTCCCTGTTCCCCCTTTTCCCATAACCTACCTTTATTTACAATTGTGGGGTATCTATATGATATTTACATCATAGTTTTATTCATTAGTGCGGAAGGGAAGAGTGCCCGTGAGAGTGTTAAACTGCGGAGAGCAGGAGGTTAAGCTGCCCCGACTTGCCACCATTGATAAGCTGTTCACAGTAGATACACATGCTATCCAAGTAGCAGCATCCACTATTACTGCACCCCACCCAGTCAGTGACTGCTCACCAAGTCAGCCAGAGGAGTGGTGTAAGGAATTACACGTAGGCACTGACTCCACACCTTCACATCACAAGAAGCGGGTCCACAGGGTAGTGCAAGAATACGAGCGAGCAAGTCTTCAGCAAACATCCGCTAGATTTTGGGGGAATAAAAGGGGTCCAACACTACATCCCCACAGGTGCACACCCACCCATCAAAGAGAGCTATAAGCCAATACCACCTTCACATTACCAGTGTACCAAGGACATGTTGAGCAACATGAAGGCGGCTGGGGTTATCCGTGATAGTTGTAGCCTTTGGGCAGCTCCGTTGGTCCTGTTAAAGAAGAAGGACGGCACCACTCCCCCGTATTGAGGAATCGCTAGCTGCATTGAGAACTGCAAATTATTTTTCTACCCTTGATCTCACTAGTCACTATTGGCTAGTGTCCGTTGCTGAGGCAGACCGGGGGAAGACCGCCTTTGCCACCCCTATGGCGCTGGAGGTCGGCAGACTGTTGTTCAAAAGCAGTGTCTGACGAACAAATTTGCTTCATCCTGAGGAACTGGCCAGTCGGTACGGCCCGGATGGTGGAGGGGGTATGAGCAGAAGAAGCATGCAGCAGTACGTTGACTGATGTTTCCTTCCTATGGACGTCGGTCTGAACAATTCGCTCAGAACCGAATGAAATTTTAATATCCAGGAAGTCAACGCAACTGCTGCTATGCTTATGTGTCAATCTGATGTTAAAGGTGTTGTTATTAAGTTCCTCCATAAATGTCTCGAGCTGCTCCACAGTGCCCTGCCAAAAAATCAAAATATCATCAATATACCTTAGCCAGCACTGCACATGGGCGCCAGCCCCTGCACCTCCGTCACCAAAAACCAACCAATCCCAGTACCTCTGCCTTCTATCTAGGTGCCTTGAGTTATGTCCTGTAAACTGTCACAGCGACCCAGACACACATGTGTAGTAGGGGAATATCCCTGCTGAGATGCCAGTGCTAGAGCACTCGTTTGCTGTGGAGTTGAACGCTATGTGAGCAGTTCTTACCTTCAATGAGCAGAAGTCTCTTTTTTCAGATTTCAATATCTCTGTGGGTATCTGGCAGAAATATGGAATACTCTTTACTGCTAAGACCCTGTACACCACTCCCACTAAAGGGGGCTTTACACGCTGCGACATCGCTAATGCGGAGTCGTTGGGGTCACGGAATTTGTGACGCACATCCGGCCGCATTAGCGATGTTGCTGCGTGTGACACCGATGAGCGATTTTGCATCGTTGCAAAAACGTGCAAAATCGCTCATCGGTGACATGGGTCTCCATTCTCGATTATCGTTACTGCAGCAGTAACGATGTAGTTCGTCGCTCCTGCGGCAGCACACATCACTCCGTGTGACACCGCAGAAACGAGGAACCTCTCCTTACCTGCCTCCCAGCCGCTATGAGGAAGGAAGGAGGTGGGCGGGATGTTCCGGCCACTCATCTCCGCCCCTCCGCTGCTATTGGGCGGTCGCTCAGTGACGTCGCTGTGACGCCGCACGGACCGCCCCCTTAGAAAGGAGGCGGTTCACCGGTCACAGCGACGTCGCCGGTCAGGTAAGTATGTGTGACGGGTCTGGTCGGTGTTGTGCGGCATGGGCAGCGATTTGCCCGTGTCGCGCAACAGATGGGGCGGGTACCCACACTAGCGATATCGGGACCGATATCGCAGTGTGTAAAGTAGCCTTTAGTCACATGACCAAGACTGTATCTGTGTCCCTACAACACACTTGAGACAAATGTGTGTGTGAGCCTGCATTGTGGGGTATATATAATATATTATAGAGCTGGGAAGGATCATTCTAAGCAGTGAGCTGTTCCAGTATTTGTAGGAAAATACCCAGTAGAAGCATCAAACACAGCACCAATACCTCCCATCAGTATCCCACCACAGTGCCATGTAACCCATGCCCTACACTCCCATCTACACCAATACTATACAGGCACAAACTAGTATATCTGACTAAAAGCCCCCAAAATATGAAGAACGGCCTATAGTTGAGTGTGGATATAAAATCTATGTGAGCAGAGCTAGAATAGAAATCACTGATCGCATTGAAGTCATTCTGACCATAAATCACCATGATATCAAGGTGAGGAGTTGTGTGTTACTGCTGGGAGGAAAGGGTTAACAGTGGAATATTAAGGTGCATTTCTGTGTGCAGTGTTACTAGTCAATGTAACAATTCAATATGAGCTGCTCTTGGTGCCGGGGGAGGGAGATGCTCTCCTGAGCAAGATAGATGGGGAATGAACATGATATCTATATAGTGTAAGGCAGGGGGTCTCAAACTCGGCTGGGTGTATGGGCCGCACAGAGGAAAAAAATAATTTGGGGGGCTGCATTCTTTGCAGGACAAAGTGACATTTTTATTGGTACCATATATATATATTTTTTTCACACACCTTTGGATGACTGATTTTCAACATTTTTCACTTGTTTATTATAACAAATGTGCACATTCTTTGGTTAAATCTAAAAAAAAAAAATTTGATGTTAAAAAAAAGTCATGCCTTATTTTGTTTTTTTTTACATTTTATCCCTTTCTTTTAACTAATAGTGTTACAATTATGACGCTAGCGTTTTGTGAAGGGAATGCTTTGCCTACTTCCGTGACTATGGCCTTCCGGAACTGCTGCATTTTGGCTGACCTCTCCGCCTCGGGAATAAGAGACATAAAGTTCTCCTTGTAGCGTGGGTCTAACAGTGTTACCAACCAGTAATGATTGTCGGCCAAGATGTTCTTAACGCGAGGGTCACGAGACAGGCAGCTTACCATAAAGTCATCCATGTGCGCCAGACTCTTAACAGCCATCACTTCAGTATCCAGACCAACACGATGACTGAACATGCTGTCCTCCTCCTTCTCCTCCTCCTCCTCCTCCTCCTCATCATCTACCCTGTCCTCTGGCCAGCCACGCTGAACTGAGCATATGACTGGTATGCATGTCATATCCTCAATTTGGCCGGAGAGTTGCTCCATGTCTTCATCTTCCTCCTCGTCATAGTCCTCCACTGCACGTTGTGATGAGACGAGGCTGGGCTATGTGTTATCACCCACACCCACTACTGTTTCTTGCTCCAACTCATCGTGTTCCGCCTGCAATGCATCATGTTTGGTTTTGAGCAGAGACCGTTTTAGAAGGCAGAGAAGCGGTATGGTGACGCTAATAATGTCGTCATCGCCGCTCACCATCTTGGTGGAGTCCTCAAAGTTTTGGAGGATGGTACATAGGTCGGACATCCATCTCCACTCCTCAGGTGTTATGTGTGGAGTTTGACCCATTTCCCGACGGCTTAGGTGATGCAGGTACTCAACAACTGCCCTCTTCTGCTCACATATCCTGATCAACATGTGCAGAGTTGAATTCCAACGCGTGGGGACATCACACACCAGTCTGTGAGCCGGAAGATGCAAACGACGCTGAAAGCCGGCAAGGCCGGCTGAAGCAGTAGGTGACTTTCGAAAATGTGCAGACAGGCAGCGAACTTTTACCAGCAGATCAGACAGCTCTGGGTATGACTTTAGAAACCGCTGAACCACGAGGTTGAGCACATGGGCCATGCATGGAACATGTGTCAGCTGGCCTCACCTCAAAGCCGCCACCAGGTTCCGGCCATTGTCACACACAACCTTTCCTGGCTTTAGGTTCAGAGGTGTGAGCCAGTGATCTGCATGCTGTTTTAGAACTGTCCACACCTCTTCTGCATTGTGGGGTTTGTCACCTATGCAGATTAGCTGCAGCACAGTCTGTTGCCGCTTCGCCGAGGCAGTGCTGCAGTGCTTCCAGCTTGGGACTGGTGTGGAGGGTAAAGTGGATGAGGATGCGCAGGAGGAGGAGGAGGCTGAAGAGCATGACATTCCGGAGCTGTAGAGTGTGGGTGAAACCCTGACTGAGGTAGGGCCTGCAAACCTTGGTGTGGGAAGGACTTGTTCCGTTCCTCGCTCAAACTGGGTCCCAGCTGGGCTGGGCTGGGTCCCTACCCGGCTGGGTAGGGCGTTGTGGGGGGTTTGTCTATCTCCGTTTGAGGTGAGTTTGTTTAAGTTAGCCTTTTCTTTGGCGTTTTTTGGAGCCCTGCGGGTTGGGGAGTTGGTATCGCCCAGTAAGGCGTTCCCCGGGGGCTTGGATTGGGGTGACATTATGTCAGTGGAAAACGGAGTTGAATTTTGGATTAGGAAATCGAAAACTGATCAGAGAGGTGTGGGTAGACTAGTCCGTTTGGGGATGGTTGTGGCATCTGATATGTGCCCGTTCAAGTGTCTCGGGAATTTTCAACAGATCCGTCCGAAGGTGGATGGCCCCTTATTATGTCACGAGGATGGGTCCTTTTTATCGAGATACCAATTTGTGAGTGTTTTTAGGGCATGTTTGAAGTCGTTGGGGTTAGATCCGAAGTCTTTCGGATTGGGGCAGCGACGGAGGCCTCTATATGCGGCCTACCGGAGGAGACAGTTAAGCAGATTGGTAGGTGGAAGTCGCAGCGCTTTAAGTCGTATGTACGTCCCCAGGTGGTTGTTGGCAATTGAGGGGAAAAGGGGGGGGTATTAGGGTAGCAATGGGGGGGGGTGAGAGTGTGTGTTTTTTGTCAATTTGGTTTGGTGAGGCAATAAAATGGTGTCGTCTGTACATTTTGTATTGCAGAAGCACCCCCTCTTCCTTCCCTGGTCTGGATCCTTGGCCACTCTTATGTGTATTGGGGAGCCCGACGAGCGGACGCGAGATGGAACGGGAGACAGCTAGGTTTTGAGAAGGACCTGGCTCTCGTGCGATGGCTCGGTGTTCGGGGGTTAGGGTGGAACAGGGTGTTGCAGGAGGTGCATAGATACGCCCGGTTGGACAGACCTCCTGACATGTTAGTGTTGCATGCCGGGGGGAATGATTTGGGTGGGCGTCCTTTTCGAATCTTGATAAAGGACATCAAACATGATTTGTTACGGTTATGGGTGTCGTTTCCAGGTCTAACGATAGTCTGGTCGGAGATAGTAGCGAGAAAGAGTTGGCAGAAAGCGCGGTCAGTTTACAGGTTGAACAAGGCGCGGGCGAAGGTTAATAGGGCGATCTCGAAGTTTGTTAGTCGGAACGGGGGTATAGCAATACGGCATGTTGAGTTGGAAAGGACGGAAGAGGAATTTTGGTTGGCTGACGGGGTACACCTTAATGCGGTGGGAACTGACTTATGGGCTCTTGGCTTGCAGGGAGGTATTGAGAGGGCCCTTTGGTTGCGGGGGGTCTCAGGCACTTGAAGGGTTTCAAGGTGCCTTCGTTGTGGTGTTGTTTATTGGTGGGTCCTTGAAGTTGGTTTAAAATTGGTTCGGGGATTCATCCGGGTATGGATCCCCTCATTGGCAGAATTGATGGTCCCCTGGTGATTTTGGGGGGGAACCCCGACGGGGTATGTCGGGGCCCCTGGGGGTGTGGTTGGGGTTGACGGAGGATTAACCCTTACCATTTGGTGCTCCTGAGCCAGTGTGGGTAACGGCTGGGAGCAAGTTGAGGTTTTTTATTGCTCGGTTATGGGAATCACCAGGGTTTTGGTAGCTTCAAGGACCTTACCACATTGCAAATTTTATTGGTTATGTATTCTTGTTAATAAAATGGCTGCTATGGCCAAAATTATCCAAAGATAAATTTGTGTCTGTGTAATTACTTTTAAATAAGAAATGGGAATGGAGGTGTGGGGTATGAAAGGAAGACCGGAGTCAACAATTCCAGGGTCAAGCATGTTTATTTGCCTAAGCTTCGTTCCAGGGTAGAAAGGGTAAGAGTGCCTTTCAGAATTCGAAGTGGTCGGACTGTACGGGCCACCAAGAACTGCAGGAGAGCTTGAACATCTTCCCATGGATTTGCGACATCCTCCCTCATCAGTTACGTAGGTAAGCAGGTTCTCAGCATTGCAGCCCATTTGTTATCTTAAGTTAGTTAAGCGGGGTTAACTAACCTGTCAGTTCAGCCTCAGGTCTAAAGCAGAGGCCTGGACTCCACTCCTTACTCCTCACTCCACAACTCTCCTTAAAAACAACTGACTCCTTTTTCCTGCCCCGGGGTCTCCAGACCCCTAGGTGGGCGTTTCCTTCCGTCTGGTCCTGCCCACTGGTGTGCCTGTCTTTCCCTGGGGGAGGTGACTAGGGTTTTCTGGTTGGCTTTGTGTGACTTAGGTGAGGGAAGTTGTTATGTGGGGGCCTATGTGTGACTACCTGCAGTGTCAGGGCGTCACATATGTATGTGTGTATGTCTGCTAAAGGAATCCGCACCGTCATATTTACAAACACAAAATGTTGACTCTATGCACAGAAGAGAGTCATTCTATTTACATGATTTGTGCTTTTTTACCTTTTAAAACTATCATTAAATGTTAAGTTTTAGTTAGGGATTTATGCTTCTGTCTGTCTCTCTCCCAGTCTCTGTCATCTGTCTGTCTCTGTGTGTCTCTATCTCTATCCATGTCTGTCTGTCTCTCTATCTCTGTCTGTCTCTCTGTGTCTGTCTGTCTCTCTCTCTCTTTGTGGCTGTCTGTTTCTATGTCTGTCTGTCTCTTTTCCAGGCCTGTCTCTTTTCCAGGTCTGTCTCTTTTCCAGGTCTGTCTCTTTCCCTGTCTGTCTGTCTCTTCCCCTGTCTGTCTCTTCCCCTGTCTGTCTCTTCCCCTGTCTGTCTCTGTATTTCTTTGTCTGTCTCTGTCTTTCTCTTCCCCTGTCTGTCTCTTTCCCTGTCTCTCTCTGCCTGTCTCTCTTTGTCTCTCTCTGTCTGACTCATTCCCCGTTTGTCTCTTTCCCTGTCTATCTCTGTATTTCTTTGTCTGTCTCTATCTGTCTGTCTCTCTCTGTCTGTCTCTTCCCCTGTCTGTCTCTTTCCCTGTCGGTCTGCCTTTTCTCCTGCCTGTCTCTGTATGTTTGTCTCTGTCTGTTTCCCTATCTGCCTCTGTCTCTTTCTCTGTCTCTGTCTGTCTGCCTTTTTTCCCTGTCTATCTCTGTCTGTCTCTTTCCCTGTCTGCCTCTGTCTGTTTGTCTCTGTCTCTTTCCCTGTCTGTCTATGCCTATCTGTCTCTGTCTGTTTGTCTCTCAGTCTGTGTCTGTCTCTCTCTATCTGTCTCCCCACTGACATCATATTATCTCACACATAAGCTTCTTATACTATGAATGTCCTTTGTTCCTATAGCAACCAATCACAGCTGCTATTAATAACTTGCAGCTCCCACCTCCATTCAGTTTAATGGAGGCAGGTTTTTTGGAGAGTAACTGTAAAGCGTGGGGTTAAATATTCCTGTTAAAACATAGTCTACGACGTTCCCTGAGTCACATGAGGTGTCTGCAAAATTTTATGTTTGTAAATATGACGGTGCGGATTCCTTTAGCAGACATACACACATACATATGTGACGCCCTGACACTGCAGGTAGTCACACATAGGCCCCCGCATAACAACTTCCCTCACCTAAGTCACACAAAGCCAACCAGAAAATCCTAGTCACCTCCCCCAGGGAAAGACAGGCACACCAGTGGGCAGGACCAGACGGAAGGAAACGCCCACCTAGGGGTCTGGAGACCCCGGGGCAGGAAAAAGGAGTCAGTTGTTTTTAAGGAGAGTTGTGGAGTGAGGAGTAAGGAGTGGAGTCCAGGCCTCTGCTTTAGACCTGAGGCTGAACTGACAGGTTAGTTAACCCTGCTTAACTAACTTAAGACAACAAATGGGCTGCAATGCTGAGAACCTGCTTACCTACGTAACTGATGAGGGAGGATGTCGCAAATCCATGGGAAGATGTTCAAGCTCTCCTGCAGTTCTTGGTGGTCCGTACAGTCCGACCACTTCGAATTCTGAAAGGCACTCTTACCCTTTCTACCCTGGAACGAAGCTTACGCAAATAAACATGCTTGACCCTGGAATTGTTGACTCCGGTCTTCCTTTCATACCCCACACCTCCATTCCCATTTCTTATTTAAAAGTAATTACACAGACACAAATTTATCTTTGGATAATTTTGGCCATAGCAGCCATTTTATTAACAAGAATACATAACCAATAAAATTTGCAATGTGGTAAGGTCCTTGAAGCTACCAAAACCCTGGTGATTCCCATAACCGAGCAATAAAAAACCTCAACTTGCTCCCAGCCGTTACCCACACTGGCTCAGGAGCACCAAATGGTAAGGGTTAATCCTCCGTCAACCCCAACCACACCCCCAGGGGCCCCGACATACCCCGTCGGGGTTCCCCCCCAAAATCACCAGGGGACCATCAATTCTGCCAATGAGGGGATCCATACCCGGATGAATCCCCGAACCAATTTTAAACCAACTTCAAGGACCCACCAATAAACAACACCACAACGAAGGCACCTTGAAACCCTTCAAGTGCCTGAGACCCCCCGCAACCAAAGGGCCCTCTCAATACCTCCCTGCAAGCCAAGAGCCCATAAGTCAGTTCCCACCGCATTAAGGTGTACCCCGTCAGCCAACCAAAATTCCTCTTCCGTCCTTTCCAACTCAACATGCCGTATTGCTATACCCCCGTTCCGACTAACAAACTTCGAGATCGCCCTATTAACCTTCGCCCGCGCCTTGTTCAACCTGTCAACTGACCGCGCTTTCTGCCAACTCTTTCTCGCTACTATCTCCGACCAGACTATCGTTAGACCTGGAAACGACACCCATAACCGTAACAAATCATGTTTGATGTCCTTTATCAAGATTCGAAAAGGACGCCCACCCAAATCATTCCCCCCGGCATGCAACACTAACATGTCAGGAGGTCTGTCCAACCGGGCGTATCTATGCACCTCCTGCAACACCCTGTTCCACCCTAACCCCCGAACACCGAGCCATCGCACGAGAGCCAGGTCCTTCTCAAAACCTAGCTGTCTCCCGTTCCATCTCGCGTCCGCTCGTCGGGCTCCCCAATACACATAAGAGTGGCCAAGGATCCAGACCAGGGAAGGAAGGGGGGGTGCTTCTGCAATACAAAATGTACAGACGACACCATTTTATTGCCTCACCAAACCAAATTGACAAAAAACACACACTCTCCCCCCCCCATTGCTACCCTAATACCCCCCCCTTTTCCCCTCAATTGCCAACAACCACCTGGGGACGTACATACGACTTAAAGCGCTGCGACTTCCACCTACCAATCTGCTTAACTGTCTCCTCCGGTAGGCCGCATATAGAGGCCTCCGTCGCTGCCCCAATCCGAAAGACTTCGGATCTAACCCCAACGACTTCAAACATGCCCTAAAAACACTCACAAATTGGTATCTCGATAAAAAGGACCCATCCTCGTGACATAATAAGGGGCCATCCACCTTCGGACGGATCTGTTGAAAATTCCCGAGACACTTGAACGGGCACATATCAGATGCCACAACCATCCCCAAACGGACTAGTCTACCCACACCTCTCTGATCAGTTTTCGATTTCCTAATCCAAAATTCAACTCCGTTTTCCACTGACAATGTCACCCCAATCCAAGCCCCCGGGGAACGCCTTACTGGGCGATACCAACTCCCCAACCCGCAGGGCTCCAAAAAACGCCAAAGAAAAGGCTAACTTAAACAAACTCTCCTCAAACGGAGATAGACAAACCCCCCACAACGCCCTACCCAGCCCAGCCCAGCTGGGACCCAGTTTGAGCGAGGAACGGAACAAGTCCTTCCCACACCAAGGTTTGCAGGCCCTACCTCAGTCAGGGTTTCACCCACACTCTACAGCTCCGGAATGTCATGCTCTTCAGCCTCCTCCTCCTCCTGCGCATCCTCATCCACTTTACCCTCCACACCAGTCCCAAGCTGGAAGCACTGCAGCACTGCCTCGGCGAAGCGGCAACAGGCTGTGCTGCAGCTAATCTGCATAAGTGACAAATCCCACAATGCAGAAGAGGTGTGGACAGCTCTAAAACAGCATGCAGATCACTGGCTCACACCTCTGAACCTAAAGCCAGGAAAGGTTGTGTGTGACAATGGCCGGAACCTAGTGGCGGCTTTGAGGCGAGGCCAGCTGACACATGTTCCATGCATGGCCCATGTGCTCAACCTCGTGGTTCAGCGGTTTCTAAAGTCATACCCAGAGCTGTCTGATCTGCTGGTAAAAGTTCGCCGCCTGTCTGCACATTTTCGAAAGTCACCTACTGCTTCAGCCGGCCTTGCCGGCTTTCAGCGTCGTTTGCATCTTCCGGCTCACAGACTGGTGTGTGATGTCCCCACGCGTTGGAATTCAACTCTGCACATGTTGATCAGGATATGTGAGCAGAAGAGGGCAGTTGTTGAGTACCTGCATCACCTAAGCCGTCGGGAAATGGGTCAAACTCCACACATAACACCTGAGGAGTGGAGATGGATGTCCGACCTATGTACCATCCTCCAAAACTTTGAGGACTCCACCAAGATGGTGAGCGGCGATGACGCCATTATTAGCGTCACCATACCGCTTCTCTGCCTTCTAAAACGGTCTCTGCTCAAAACCAAACATGATGCATTGCAGGCGGAACACGATGAGTTGGAGCAAGAAACAGTAGTGGGTGTGGGTGATAACACATAGCCCAGCCTCGTCTCATCACAACGTGCAGTGGAGGACTATGACGAGGAGGAAGATGAAGACATGGAGCAACTCTCCGGCCAAATTGAGGATATGACATGCATACCAGTCATATGCTCAGTTCAGCGTGGCTGGCCAGAGGACAGGGTAGATGAGGAGGAGGAGGAGAAGGAGGAGGACAGCATGTTCAGTCATCGTGTTGGTCTGGATACTGAAGTGATGGCTGTTAAGAGTCTGGCGCACATGGATGACTTTATGGTAAGCTGCCTGTCTCGTGACCCTCGCGTTAAGAACATCTTGGCCGACAATCATTACTGGTTGGTAACACTGTTAGACCCACGCTACAAGGAGAACTTTATGTCTCTTATTCCCGAGGCGGAGAGGTCAGCCAAAATGCAGCAGTTCCGGAAGGCCATAGTCACGGAAGTAGGCAAAGCATTCCCTTCACAAAACGCTAGCGTCATAATTGTAACACTATTAGTTAAAAGAAAGGGATAAAATGTAAAAAAAAACAAAATAAGGCATGACTATTTTTTAACATCACATTTATTTTTTTTAGATTTAACCAAAGAATGTGCACATTTGTTATAATAAACAAGTGAAAAATGTTGAAAATCAGTCATCCAAAGGTGTGTGAAAAAAATATATACATATATGGTACCAATAAAAATGTCACTTTGTCTTGCAAAGAATGCAGCCCCCCAAATTATTTTTTTCCTCTGTGCGGCCCATACACCCAGCCGAGTTTGAGACCCCCTGCCTTACACTATATAGATATTATGTTCATTCCCCATCTATCTTGCTCAGGAGAGCATCTCCCTCCCCCGGCACCAAGAGCAGCTCATACTGAATTGTTACATTGACTAGTAACACTGCACACAGAAATGCACCTTAATATTCCACTGTTAACCCTTTCCTCCCAGCAGTAACACACAACTCCTCACCTTGATATCATGGTTATTTATGGTCAGAATGACTTCAATGCGATCAGTGATTTCTATTCTAGCTCTGCTCACATAGATTTTATATCCACACTCAACTATAGGCCGTTCTTCATATTTTGGGGGCTTTTAGTCAGATATACTAGTTTGTGCCTGTATAGTATTGGTGTAGATGGGAGTGTAGGGCATGGGTTACATGGCACTGTGGTGGGATACTGATGGGAGGTATTGGTGCTGTGTTTGATGCTTCTACTGGGTATTTTCCTACAAATACTGGAACAGCTCACTGCTTAGAATGATCCTTCCCAGCTCTATAATATATTATATATACCCCACAATGCAGGCTCACACACACATTTGTCTCAAGTGTGTTGTAGGGACACAGATACAGTCTTGGTCATGTGACTAAAGGCTACTTTACACACTGCGATATCGGTCCCGATATCGCTAGTGTGGGTACCCGCCCCCATCTGTTGCGCGACACGGGTAAATCGCTGCCCATGCCGCACAACACCGACCAGACCCGTCACACATACTTACCTGCCCGGCGACGTCGCTGTGACCGGCGAACCGCCTCCTTTCTAAGGGGGCGGTCCGTGCGGCGTCACAGCGACGTCACTGAGCGACCGCCCAATAGCAGCGGAGGGGCGGAGATGAGTGGCCGGAACATCCCGCCCACCTCCTTCCTTCCTCATAGCGGCTGGGAGGCAGGTAAGGAGAGGTTCCTCGTTTCTGCGGTGTCACACGGAGTGATGTGTGCTGCCGCAGGAGCGACGAACTACATCGTTACTGCTGCAGTAACGATAATCGAGAATGGAGACCCATGTCACCGATGAGCGATTTTGCACGTTTTTGCAACGATGCAAAATCGCTCATCGGTGTCACACGCAGCAACATCGCTAATGCGGCCGGATGTGCGTCACAAATTCCGTGACCCCAACGACTCCGCATTAGCGATGTCGCAGCGTGTAAAGCCCCCTTTAGTGGGAGTGGTGTACAGGGTCTTAGCAGTAAAGAGTATTCCATATTTCTGCCAGATACCCACAGAGATATTGAAATCTGAAAAAAGAGACTTCTGCTCATTGAAGGTAAGAACTGCTCACATAGCGTTCAACTCCACAGCAAACGAGTGCTCTAGCACTGGCATCTCAGCAGGGATATTCCCCTACTACACATGTGTGTCTGGGTCGCTGTGACAGTTTACAGGACATAACTCAGGGCACCTAGACAGAAGGCAGAGGGACTACTTTCTATTTCTGGTGTAGAGCTTAGTACAATATATATATATATACTATTACATGTGACACATGTACCTTGTATTACCATTATTCGCTGTATATGAACCCCTTTTCTCCGGGCATTATTTGTCTATAGCATTTTTCACGAACCTGAGGCAACTGAGAACCCTTCAGTGAAGGAATTCCACTAACCCTCACAATACCAACCAGGGGCCTCCCTGCAGTAACTCAGGTAGTTGTACCCATTCTCTTTCCGCATTCTATGTGTTCTTCTTTCTTCTTTTTTTTCTTTTTTCTTCTTTTTATTTCTATCATGTAGTTCAGGGGTTTATAGATATATGTCCTGCATTTCATATTTCCTTTAGTGGTGCTTCTTACCCATTCTCATATCATTTACCCTAGTATTTCATGATCCTGAGGCGACTGAGAACCCTTTAATAAAGGAATCCTTTTTCACCTGAATTGTCAAGTGATACTTACCAGTGACTATCACGTAATGTTACAGGTAGTTCCATTTTCTTCCTCTTCTTTCTCTCCTTTCTTCTTTGTCACACGGTCCATTGTGTTATAGCCCACGTGTCATGATAACACTTGTACCATCTTTTCATTTAGATTCCACCTACAATTATTTACCGATTCCAGTTCTGGAATAGGCTTTCATCATCTACTCACTAGAATTCTCAAGTGCATAAGGTACTGAGACATATACATGTTCACACCATAGTATAAACATTGAGGTTTTTCTCACACCCATGTTCCTGTGTTCTTTGATATGATATGTGTTCATTTCCTTCACTATATAGGATTGCAAGTTTTCCATTTGTACCTTAATGGCAATGACGCTATACAATTGAACACATATCATCCTGTTATGAAATATAGGTGTGTATTTACCTGCTTGACTATTTTTGGTTGTTTGATCCAGAATGTTTCTCCAGATAGGTCATGTGGAAATTTTCTTTCCTCAGTACAAATGTTTTCACTATGGCTTTGGAAAAATTTTTTGTATGTGCCTCATGGTCATTTGACCCATTGTACTCTCAAGTAGCAATATATTGTACTGTTATGTTGTACTATGTACTAATTACGTGTTTATATGGTTTTGTAACCCTTTATGATCTTAGATAACTTTATCCTTGATAAAGACCTAAAAACAAGGTCGAAACGTTGGATGAATTATCCTTTTGCACAAATAAAGAATTTTCAGCATTCCAAGAGTTCTTTTCTTACGTTATTAATCACTATAGTGTACCAGAGCTATTTATTTTGAATTGACTCTTATTTTTTCTGAGCACCTGCTATATACACAGTGAGCCAGACATATTCAATTTTCATTCAGAAGGCAGAGGGAAGCCTTAGCAGCTGAGCATATATCTTTGCTTGTGAGCATTAGAACAGGCCGGCGATTACAGGGTAACATGAAAAATGTCCAGCTTGCATTATGACTAGAACATGACAATATCCTTTTAAGTACTAACCTATGATGCGTTCCTAAGCAGTTGATGTTATATGTTCTACATTTCATTTTCTGCATACTTTACAAGTAGTAGAATTTGCTTTGATATAGGCAACTGGATTTTCACAATGAAAAGGCAAAGGATAACGCCCGAAAAAGACGCCATACATTATGTCAGTGCCATCACTGACAAACCTGGATTGACCATGAAATACGGTATGGAGAGCTATTGTCATCGTATTAGATAGATAAGAATGATTATATGTATTGTAGAAATGTCTCCTAACATGTTCCCTAATTTTTTATTATGTCCACATCCTGGTCCCCATCTTGGACATCATAACAAACGTGCACTTTTTTGTTTAATTTAAACATTGGACCATAGGAAAAATGACACTACAGCTACAGAGGTGACCGTCTGATAGCCCAGCTCGACTATCCATCTCTACTGAAGACCCTTTCAGTTTTTTGAGAGTTGGGTGGAGGACATCATCTCTGAAAATAGGGTCCCACAGCTGCACCCCATCAGTGTGAGCAGGACTCTTAGGACTCTTAGAAGAGTCAATGCTCTGAGACCATGGAGGGCGCTTAGCCCCCTCTCTTCGTCACTGAGGATGATTTCATTTTTCAGGGATTAGAGAGGGTGGTCCTTGTGGTGGACTGCAGGTATGGAGAGCTGTTGTCATCGTATTAAATAGATAAGAATGATTATATGTATTGTAGAAATGTCTCCTATCATGTTCCCTAATTTTTTATTATGTCCACATCCTGGTCCCCATCTTGGACATCATAACAAACGTGCACTTTTTTGTTTAATTTACACATTGGACCATAGGAAAAATGACACTACAGCTACAGAGGTGACCGTCTGATAGCCCAGCTCGACTATCCATCTCTACTGAAGACCCTTTCAGCTATTTGAGAGTTGGGTGGAGAACATCATCTCTGAAAATAGGGTCCCACAGCTGCACCCCATCAGTGTGAGCAGGACTCTTAGGACTCTTAGAAGAGTCAATGCTCTGAGACCATGGGGGGCGCTTAGCCCCCTCTCTTCGTCACTAAGGATGATTTCACTTTTCAGGGAATAGAGAGGGTGGTCCTTGTGGTGGACTGCAGGTATGGAGAGCTGTTGTCATCGTATTAGATAGATAAGAATGATTATATGTATTGTAGAAATGTCTCCTATCATGTTCCCTATTTTTTTATTATGTCCACATCCTGGTCCCCATCTTGGACATCATAACAAACGTGCACTTTTTTGTTTAATTTACACATTGGACCATAGGAAAAATGACACTACAGCTACAGAGGTGACCGTCTGATAGCCCAGCTCGACTATCCATCTCTACTGAAGACCCTTTCAGCTTTTTGAGAGTTGGGTGGAGGACATCATCTCTGAAAATAGGGTCCCACAGCTGCACCCCATCAGTGTGAGCAGGAATCTTAGGAGTCTTAGAAGAGTCAATGCTCTGAGACCATGGGGGGCGCTTAGCCCCCTCTCTTCGTCACTGAGGATGATTTCATTTTTCAGGGATTAGAGAGAGTGGTCCTTGTGGTGGACTGCAGGTATGGAGAGCTGTTGTGATTGTATTAGATAGATAAGAATGATTATATGTATTGTAGAAATGACTCCGATCATGTTCCCTAATTTTTTATTATGTCCTCATCCTGGTCCCCATCTTGGACATCATAACAAACGTGCACTTTTTTGTTTAATTTACACATTGGACCATAGGAAAAATGACACTACAGCTACAGAGGTGACCGTCTGATAGCCCAGCTCGACTATCCATCTCTACTGAAGACCCTTTCAGCTTTTTGAGAGTTGGGTGGAGGACATCATCTCTGAAAATAGGGTCCCACAGCTGCACCCCATCAGTGTAAGCAGGACTCTTAGGACTCTTAGAAGAGTCAATGCTCTAAAACCATGGGGGGCGCTTAGCCCCCTCTCTTCGTCCCTGAGGATGATTTCATTTTTCAGGGATTAGAGAGGGTGGTCCTTGTGGTGGACTGCAGGTATGGAGAGCTGTTGTCATCGTATTAGATAGATAAGAATGATTATATGTATTGTAGAAATGTCTCCTATCATGTTCCCTAATTTCTTATTATGTCCACATCCTGGTCCCCATCTTGGACATCATAACAAACGTGCACTTTTTTGTTTAATTTACACATTGGACCATAGGAAAAATGACACTACAGCTACAGAGGTGACCGTCTGATAGCCCAGCTCGACTACCCATCTCTACTGAAGACCCTTTCAGCTTTTTGAGAGTTGGGTGGAGGACATCATCTCTGAAAATAGGGTCCCACAGCTTCACCCCATCAGTGTGAGCAGGACTCTTAGGACTCTTAGAAGAGTCAATGCTCTGGTACCATGGGGGGCGCTTGGCCCCCTCTCTTCGTCACTGAGGATGATTTCATTTTTCAGGGATTAGAGAGGGTGGTCCTTGTGGTGGACAGCAGGTATGGAGAGCTGTTGTCATCGTATTAGATAGATAAGAATGATTATATGTATTGTAGAAATGTCTCCTATCATGTTCCCTAATTTTTTATTATGTCCACATCCTGGTCCCCATCTTGGACATCATAACAAACGTGCACTTTTTTGTTTAATTTACACATTGGACCATAGGAAAAATGACACTACAGCTACAGAGGTGACCGTCTGATAGCCCAGCTCGACTATCCATCTCTACTGAAGACCCTTTCAGCTTTTTGAGAGTTGGGTGGAGGACATCATCTCTGAAAATAGGGTCCCACAGCTGCACCCCATCAGTGTGAGCAGGACTCTTAGGACTCTTAGAAGAGTTAATGCTCTGAGACCATGGGGGCGCTTAGCCCCCTCTCTTCGTCACTGAGGATGATTTCATTTTTCAGGGATTAGAGAGGGTGGTCCTTGTGGTGGACTGCAGGTATGGAGAGCTGTTGTCATCGTATTAGATAGATAAGAATGATTATATGTATTGTAGAAATGTCTCCTATCATGTTCCCTAATTTTTTATTATGTCCACATCCTGGTCCCCATCTTGGACATCATAACAAACGTGCACTTTTTTGTTTAATTTACACATTGGACCATAGGAAAAATGACACTACAGCTACAGAGGTGACCGTCTGATAGCCCAGCTCGACTATCCATCTCTACTGAAGACCCTTTCAGCTTTTTGAGAGTTGGGTGGAGGACATCATCTCTGAAAATAGGGTCCCACAGCTGCACCCCATCAGTGTGAGCAGGACTCTTAGGACTCTTAGAAGAGTCAATGCTCTGAGACCATTGGGGGCACTTAGCCCCCTCTCTTCATCACTGAGGATGATTTCATTTTTCAGGGATTAGAGAGGGTGGTCCTTGTGGTGGACTGCAGATATGGAGAGCTGTTATCATCGTATTAGATAGATAAGAATGATTATATGTATTGTAGAAATGTCTCCTATCATGTTCCCTAATTTTTTATTATGTCCCCATCCTGGTCCCCATCTTGGACATCATAACAAACGTGCACTTTTTTGTTTAATTTACACATTGGACCATAGGAAAAATGACACTACAGCTACAGAGGTGACCGTCTGATAGCCCAGCTCGACTATCCATCTCTACTGAAGACCCTTTCAGTTTTTTGAGAGTTGGGTGGAGGACATCATCTCTGAAAATAGGGTCCCACAGCTGCACCCCATCAGTGTGAGCAGGACTCTTAGGACTCTTAGAAGAGTCAATGCTCTGAGACCATGGAGGGCGCTTAGCCCCCTCTCTTCGTCACTGAGGATGATTTCATTTTTCAGGGATTAGAGAGGGTGGTCCTTGTGGTGGACTGCAGGTATGGAGAGCTGTTGTCATCGTATTAAATAGATAAGAATGATTATATGTATTGTAGAAATGTCTCCTATCATGTTCCCTAATTTTTTATTATGTCCACATCCTGGTCCCCATCTTGGACATCATAACAAACGTGCACTTTTTTGTTTAATTTACACATTGGACCATAGGAAAAATGACACTACAGCTACAGAGGTGACCGTCTGATAGCCCAGCTCGACTATCCATCTCTACTGAAGACCCTTTCAGCTATTTGAGAGTTGGGTGGAGAACATCATCTCTGAAAATAGGGTCCCACAGCTGCACCCCATCAGTGTGAGCAGGACTCTTAGGACTCTTAGAAGAGTCAATGCTCTGAGACCATGGGGGGCGCTTAGCCCCCTCTCTTCGTCACTGAGGATGATTTCACTTTTCAGGGAATAGAGAGGGTGGTCCTTGTGGTGGACTGCAGGTATGGAGAGCTGTTGTCATCGTATTAGATAGATAAGAATGATTATATGTATTGTAGAAATGTCTCCTATCATGTTCCCTATTTTTTTATTATGTCCACATCCTGGTCCCCATCTTGGACATCATAACAAACGTGCACTTTTTTGTTTAATTTACACATTGGACCATAGGAAAAATGACACTACAGCTACAGAGGTGACCGTCTGATAGCCCAGCTCGACTATCCATCTCTACTGAAGACCCTTTCAGCTTTTTGAGAGTTGGGTGGAGGACATCATCTCTGAAAATAGGGTCCCACAGCTGCACCCCATCAGTGTGAGCAGGAATCTTAGGACTCTTAGAAGAGTCAATGCTCTGAGACCATGGGGGGCGCTTAGCCCCCTCTCTTCGTCACTGAGGATGATTTCATTTTTCAGGGATTAGAGAGAGTGGTCCTTGTGGTGGACTGCAGGTATGGAGAGCTGTTGTGATTGTATTAGATAGATAAGAATGATTATATGTATTGTAGAAATGTCTCCTATCATGTTCCCTAATTTTTTGTTATGTCCTCATCCTGGTCCCCATCTTGGACATCATAACAAACGTGCACTTTTTTGTTTAATTTACACATTGGACCATAGGAAAAATGACACTACAGCTACAGAGGTGACCGTCTGATAGCCCAGCTCGACTATCCATCTCTACTGAAGACCCTTTCAGCTATTTGAGAGTTGGGTGGAGAACATCATCTCTGAAAATAGGGTCCCACAGCTGCACCCCATCAGTGTAAGCAGGACTCTTAGGACTCTTAGAAGAGTCAATGCTCTAAAACCATGGGGGGCGCTTAGCCCCCTCTCTTCGTCCCTGAGGATGATTTCATTTTTCAGGGATTAGAGAGGGTGGTCCTTGTGGTGGACTGCAGGTATGGAGAGCTGTTGTCATCGTATTAGATAGATAAGAATGATTATATGTATTGTAGAAATGTCTCCTATCATGTTCCCTAATTTCTTA
This sequence comes from Anomaloglossus baeobatrachus, assembly GCF_048569485.1. Classification (NCBI taxonomy): domain Eukaryota; kingdom Metazoa; phylum Chordata; class Amphibia; order Anura; family Aromobatidae; genus Anomaloglossus; species Anomaloglossus baeobatrachus. The sequence goes on from NW_027444997.1 coordinate 577,999, forward strand.
TTATGTCCACATCCTGGTCCCCATCTTGGACATCATAACAAACGTGCACTTTTTTGTTTAATTTACACATTGGACCATAGGAAAAATGACACTACAGCTACAGAGGTGACCGTCTGATAGCCCAGCTCGACTACCCATCTCTACTGAAGACCCTTTCAGCTTTTTGAGAGTTGGGTGGAGGACATCATCTCTGAAAATAGGGTCCCACAGCTTCACCCCATCAGTGTGAGCAGGACTCTTAGGACTCTTAGAAGAGTCAATGCTCTGGTACTATGGGGGGCGCTTGGCCCCCTCTCTTCGTCACTGAGGATGATTTCATTTTTCAGGGATTAGAGAGGGTGGTCCTTGTGGTGGACAGCAGGTATGGAGAGCTGTTGTCATCGTATTAGATAGATAAGAATGATTATATGTATTGTAGAAATGTCTCCTATCATGTTCCCTAATTTTTTATTATGTCCACATCCTGGTCCCCATCTTGGACATCATAACAAACGTGCACTTTTTTGTTTAATTTACACATTGGACCATAGGAAAAATGACACTACAGCTACAGAGGTGACCGTCTGATAGCCCAGCTCGACTATCCATCTCTACTGAAGACCCTTTCAGCTTTTTGAGAGTTGGGTGGAGGACATCATCTCTGAAAATAGGGTCCCACAGCTGCACCCCATCAGTGTGAGCAGGACTCTTAGGACTCTTAGAAGAGTTAATGCTCTGAGACCATGGGGGCGCTTAGCCCCCTCTCTTCGTCACTGAGGATGATTTCATTTTTCAGGGATTAGAGAGGGTGGTCCTTGTGGTGGACTGCAGGTATGGAGAGCTGTTGTCATCGTATTAGATAGATAAGAATGATTATATGTATTGTAGAAATGTCTCCTATCATGTTCCCTAATTTTTTATTATGTCCACATCCTGGTCCCCATCTTGGACATCATAACAAACGTGCACTTTTTTGTTTAATTTACACATTGGACCATAGGAAAAATGACACTACAGCTACAGAGGTGACCGTCTGATAGCCCAGCTCGACTATCCATCTCTACTGAAGACCCTTTCAGCTTTTTGAGAGTTGGGTGGAGGACATCATCTCTGAAAATAGGGTCCCACAGCTGCACCCCATCAGTGTGAGCAGGACTCTTAGGACTCTTAGAAGAGTCAATGCTCTGAGACCATGGGGGGCGCTTAGCCCCCTCTCTTTGTCACTGAGGATGATTTCATTTTTCAGGGATTAGAGAGGGTGGTCCTTGTGGTGGACTGCAGGTATGGAGAGCTGTTGTCATCGTATTAAATAGATAAGAATGATTATATGTATTGTAGAAATGTCTCCTATCATGTTCCCTAATTTTTTATTATGTCCACATCCTGGTCCCCATCTTGGACATCATAACAAACGTGCACTTTTTTGTTTAATTTACACATTGGACCATAGGAAAAATGACACTACAGCTACAGAGGTGACCGTCTGATAGCCCAGCTCGACTATCCATCTCTACTGAAGACCCTTTCAGCTATTTGAGAGTTGGGTGGAGAACATCATCTCTGAAAATAGGGTCCCACAGCTGCACCCCATCAGTGTGAGCAGGACTCTTAGGACTCTTAGAAGAGTCAATGCTCTGAGACCATGGGGGGCGCTTAGCCCCCTCTCTTCGTCACTGAGGATGATTTCACTTTTCAGGGAATAGAGAGGGTGGTCCTTGTGGTGGACTGCAGGTATGGAGAGCTGTTGTCATCGTATTAGATAGATAAGAATGATTATATGTATTGTAGAAATGTCTCCTATCATGTTCCCTATTTTTTTATTATGTCCACTTCCTGGTCCCCATCTTGGACATCATAACAAACGTGCACTTTTTTGTTTAATTTACACATTGGACCATAGGAAAAATGACACTACAGCTACAGAGGTGACCGTCTGATAGCCCAGCTCGACTATCCATCTCTACTGAAGACCCTTTCAGCTTTTTGAGAGTTGGGTGGAGGACATCATCTCTGAAAATAGGGTCCCACAGCTGCACCCCATCAGTGTGAGCAGGAATCTTAGGACTCTTAGAAGAGTCAATGCTCTGAGACCATGGGGGGCGCTTAGCCCCCTCTCTTCGTCACTGAGGATGATTTCATTTTTCAGGGATTAGAGAGAGTGGTCCTTGTGGTGGACTGCAGGTATGGAGAGCTGTTGTGATCGTATTAGATAGATAAGAATGATTATATGTATTGTAGAAATGTCTCCTATCATGTTCCCTAATTTTTTATTATGTCCACATCCTGGTCCCCATCTTGGACATCATAACAAACGTGCAATTTTTTGTTTAATTTACACATTGGACCATAGGAAAAATGACACTACAGCTACAGAGGTGACCGTCTGATAGCCCAGCTCGACTACCCATCTCTACTGAAGACCCTTTCAGCTTTTTGAGAGTTGGGTGGAGGACATCATCTCTGAAAATAGGGTCCCACAGCTGCACCCCATCAGTGTGAGCAGGACTCTTAGGACTCTTAGAAGAGTTAATGCTCTGAGACCATGGGGGCGCTTAGCCCCCTCTCTTCGTCACTGAGGATGATTTCATTTTTCAGGGATTAGAGAGGGTGGTCCTTGTGGTGGACTGCAGGTATGGAGAGCTGTTGTCATCGTATTAGATAGATAAGAATGATTATATGTATTGTAGAAATGTCTCCTATCATGTTCCCTAATTTTTTATTATGTCCACATCCTGGTCCCCATCTTGGACATCATAACAAACGTGCACTTTTTTGTTTAATTTACACATTGGACCATAGGAAAAATGACACTACAGCTACAGAGGTGACCGTCTGATAGCCCAGCTCGACTATCCATCTCTACTGAAGACCCTTTCAGCTTTTTGAGAGTTGGGTGGAGGACATCATCTCTGAAAATAGGGTCCCACAGCTGCACCCCATCAGTGTAAGCAGGACTCTTAGGACTCTTAGAAGAGTCAATGCTCTAAAACCATGGGGGGCGCTTAGCCCCCTCTCTTCGTCCCTGAGGATGATTTCATTTTTCAGGGATTAGAGAGGGTGGTCCTTGTGGTGGACTGCAGGTATGGAGAGCTGTTGTCATCGTATTAGATAGATAAGAATGATTATATGTATTGTAGAAATGTCTCCTATCATGTTCCCTAATTTCTTATTATGTCCACATCCTGGTCCCCATCTTGGACATCATAACAAACGTGCACTTTTTTGTTTAATTTACACATTGGACCATAGGAAAAATGACACTACAGCTACAGAGGTGACCGTCTGATAGCCCAGCTCGACTACCCATCTCTACTGAAGACCCTTTCAGCTTTTTGAGAGTTGGGTGGAGGACATCATCTCTGAAAATAGGGTCCCACAGCTTCACCCCATCAGTGTGAGCAGGACTCTTAGGACTCTTAGAAGAGTCAATGCTCTGGTACCATGGGGGGCGCTTGGCCCCCTCTCTTCGTCACTGAGGATGATTTCATTTTTCAGGGATTAGAGAGGGTGGTCCTTGTGGTGGACTGCAGGTATGGAGAGCTGTTGTCATCGTATTAGATAGATAAGAATGATTATATGTATTGTAGAAATGTCTCCTATCATGTTCCCTAATTTTTTATTATGTCCACATCCTGGTCCCCATCTTGGACATCATAACAAACGTGCACTTTTTTGTTTAATTTACACATTGGACCATAGGAAAAATGACACTACAGCTACAGAGGTGACCGTCTGATAGCCCAGCTCGACTATCCATCTCTACTGAAGACCCTTTCAGCTTTTTGAGAGTTGGGTGGAGGACATCATCTCTGAAAATAGGGTCCCACAGCTGCACCCCATCAGCGTGAGCAGGACTCTTAGGACTCTTAGAAGAGTTAATGCTCTGAGACCATGGGGGCGCTTAGCCCCCTCTCTTCGTCACTGAGGATGATTTCATTTTTCAGGGATTAGAGAGGGTGGTCCTTGTGGTGGACTGCAGGTATGGAGAGCTGTTGTCATCGTATTAGATAGATAAGAATGATTATATGTATTGTAGAAATGTCTCCTATCATGTTCCCTAATTTTTTATTATGTCCACATCCTGGTCCCCATCTTGGACATCATAACAAACGTGCACTTTTTTGTTTAATTTACACATTGGACCATAGGAAAAATGACACTACAGCTACAGAGGTGACCGTCTGATAGCCCAGCTCGACTACCCATCTCTACTGAAGACCCTTTCAGCTTTTTGAGAGTTGGGTGGAGGACATCATCTCTGAAAATAGGGTCCCACAGCTTCACCCCATCAGTGTGAGCAGGACTCTTAGGACTCTTAGAAGAGTTAATGCTCTGAGACCATGGGGGCGCTTAGCCCCCTCTCTTCGTCACTGAGGATGATTTCATTTTTCAGGGATTAGAGAGGGTGGTCCTTGTGGTGGACTGCAGGTATGGAGAGCTGTTGTCATCGTATTAGATAGATAAGAATGATTATATGTATTGTAGAAATGTCTCCTATCATGTTCCCTAATTTTTTATTATGTCCACATCCTGGTCCCCATCTTGGACATCATAACAAACGTGCACTTTTTTGTTTAATTTACACATTGGACCATAGGAAAAATGACACTACAGCTACAGAGGTGACCGTCTGATAGCCCAGCTCGACTATCCATCTCTACTGAAGACCCTTTCAGCTTTTTGAGAGTTGGGTGGAGGACATCATCTCTGAAAATAGGGTCCCACAGCTGCACCCCATCAGTGTGAGCAGGACTCTTAGGACTCTTAGAAGAGTCAATGCTCTGAGACCATTGGGGGCACTTAGCCCCCTCTCTTCATCACTGAGGATGATTTCATTTTTCAGGGATTAGAGAGGGTGGTCCTTGTGGTGGACTGCAGATATGGAGAGCTGTTATCATCGTATTAGATAGATAAGAATGATTATATGTATTGTAGAAATGTCTCCTATCATGTTCCCTAATTTTTTATTATGTCCACATCCTGGTCCCCATCTTGGACATCATAACAAACGTGCACTTTTTTGTTTAATTTACACATTGGACCATAGGAAAAATGACACTACAGCTACAGAGGTGACCGTCTGATAGCCCAGCTCGACTATCCATCTCTACTGAAGACCCTTTCAGCTTTTTGAGAGTTGGGTGGAGGACATCATCTCTGAAAATAGGGTCCCACAGCTGCACCCCATCAGTGTGAGCAGGAATCTTAGGACTCTTAGAAGAGTCAATGCTCTGAGACCATGGGGGGCGCTTAGCCCCCTCTCTTCGTCACTGAGGATGATTTCATTTTTCAGGGATTAGAGAGAGTGGTCCTTGTGGTGGACTGCAGGTATGGAGAGCTGTTGTGATTGTATTAGATAGATAAGAATGATTATATGTATTGTAGAAATGTCTCCTATCATGTTCCCTAATTTTTTGTTATGTCCTCATCCTGGTCCCCATCTTGGACATCATAACAAACGTGCACTTTTTTGTTTAATTTACACATTGGACCATAGGAAAAATGACACTACAGCTACAGAGGTGACCGTCTGATAGCCCAGCTCGACTATCCATCTCTACTGAAGACCCTTTCAGCTTTTTGAGAGTTGGGTGGAGGACATCATCTCTGAAAATAGGGTCCCACAGCTGCACCCCATCAGTGTAAGCAGGACTCTTAGGACTCTTAGAAGAGTCAATGCTCTAAAACCATGGGGGGCGCTTAGCCCCCTCTCTTCGTCCCTGAGGATGATTTCATTTTTCAGGGATTAGAGAGGGTGGTCCTTGTGGTGGACTGCAGGTATGGAGAGCTGTTGTCATCGTATTAGATAGATAAGAATGATTATATGTATTGTAGAAATGTCTCCTATCATGTTCCCTAATTTCTTATTATGTCCACATCCTGGTCCCCATCTTGGACATCATAACAAACGTGCACTTTTTTGTTTAATTTACACATTGGACCATAGGACAAATGACACTACAGCTACAGAGGTGACCGTCTGATAGCCCAGCTCGACTACCCATCTCTACTGAAGACCCTTTCAGCTTTTTGAGAGTTGGGTGGAGGACATCATCTCTGAAAATAGGGTCCCACAGCTTCACCCCATCAGTGTGAGCAGGACTCTTAGGACTCTTAGAAGAGTCAATGCTCTGGTACTATGGGGGGCGCTTGGCCCCCTCTCTTCGTCACTGAGGATGATTTCATTTTTCAGGGATTAGAGAGGGTGGTCCTTGTGGTGGACAGCAGGTATGGAGAGCTGTTGTCATCGTATTAGATAGATAAGAATGATTATATGTATTGTAGAAATGTCTCCTATCATGTTCCCTAATTTTTTATTATGTCCACATCCTGGTCCCCATCTTGGACATCATAACAAACGTGCACTTTTTTGTTTAATTTACACATTGGACCATAGGAAAAATGACACTACAGCTACAGAGGTGACCGTCTGATAGCCCAGCTCGACTATCCATCTCTACTGAAGACCCTTTCAGCTTTTTGAGAGTTGGGTGGAGGACATCATCTCTGAAAATAGGGTCCCACAGCTGCACCCCATCAGTGTGAGCAGGACTCTTAGGACTCTTAGAAGAGTTAATGCTCTGAGACCATGGGGGCGCTTAGCCCCCTCTCTTCGTCACTGAGGATGATTTCATTTTTCAGGGATTAGAGAGGGTGGTCCTTGTGGTGGACTGCAGGTATGGAGAGCTGTTGTCATCGTATTAGATAGATAAGAATGATTATATGTATTGTAGAAATGTCTCCTATCATGTTCCCTAATTTTTTATTATGTCCACATCCTGGTCCCCATCTTGGACATCATAACAAACGTGCACTTTTTTGTTTAATTTACACATTGGACCATAGGAAAAATGACACTACAGCTACAGAGGTGACCGTCTGATAGCCCAGCTCGACTATCCATCTCTACTGAAGACCCTTTCAGCTTTTTGAGAGTTGGGTGGAGGACATCATCTCTGAAAATAGGGTCCCACAGCTGCACCCCATCAGTGTGAGCAGGACTCTTAGGACTCTTAGAAGAGTCAATGCTCTGAGACCATTGGGGGCACTTAGCCCCCTCTCTTCATCACTGAGGATGATTTCATTTTTCAGGGATTAGAGAGGGTGGTCCTTGTGGTGGACTGCAGATATGGAGAGCTGTTATCATCGTATTAGATAGATAAGAATGATTATATGTATTGTAGAAATGTCTCCTATCATGTTCCCTAATTTTTTATTATGTCCACATCCTGGTCCCCATCTTGGACATCATAACAAACGTGCACTTTTTTGTTTAATTTACACATTGGACCATAGGAAAAATGACACTACAGCTACAGAGGTGACCGTCTGATAGCCCAGCTCGACTATCCATCTCTACTGAAGACCCTTTCAGCTTTTTGAGAGTTGGGTGGAGGACATCATCTCTGAAAATAGGGTCCCACAGCTGCACCCCATCAGTGTGAGCAGGAATCTTAGGACTCTTAGAAGAGTCAATGCTCTGAGACCATGGGGGGCGCTTAGCCCCCTCTCTTCGTCACTGAGGATGATTTCATTTTTCAGGGATTAGAGAGAGTGGTCCTTGTGGTGGACTGCAGGTATGGAGAGCTGTTGTGATTGTATTAGATAGATAAGAATGATTATATGTATTGTAGAAATGTCTCCTATCATGTTCCCTAATTTTTTGTTATGTCCTCATCCTGGTCCCCATCTTGGACATCATAACAAACGTGCACTTTTTTGTTTAATTTACACATTGGACCATAGGAAAAATGACACTACAGCTACAGAGGTGACCGTCTGATAGCCCAGCTCGACTATCCATCTCTACTGAAGACCCTTTCAGCTTTTTGAGAGTTGGGTGGAGGACATCATCTCTGAAAATAGGGTCCCACAGCTGCACCCCATCAGTGTAAGCAGGACTCTTAGGACTCTTAGAAGAGTCAATGCTCTAAAACCATGGGGGGCGCTTAGCCCCCTCTCTTCGTCCCTGAGGATGATTTCATTTTTCAGGGATTAGAGAGGGTGGTCCTTGTGGTGGACTGCAGGTATGGAGAGCTGTTGTCATCGTATTAGATAGATAAGAATGATTATATGTATTGTAGAAATGTCTCCTATCATGTTCCCTAATTTCTTATTATGTCCACATCCTGGTCCCCATCTTGGACATCATAACAAACGTGCACTTTTTTGTTTAATTTACACATTGGACCATAGGACAAATGACACTACAGCTACAGAGGTGACCGTCTGATAGCCCAGCTCGACTACCCATCTCTACTGAAGACCCTTTCAGCTTTTTGAGAGTTGGGTGGAGGACATCATCTCTGAAAATAGGGTCCCACAGCTTCACCCCATCAGTGTGAGCAGGACTCTTAGGACTCTTAGAAGAGTCAATGCTCTGGTACTATGGGGGGCGCTTGGCCCCCTCTCTTCGTCACTGAGGATGATTTCATTTTTCAGGGATTAGAGAGGGTGGTCCTTGTGGTGGACAGCAGGTATGGAGAGCTGTTGTCATCGTATTAGATAGATAAGAATGATTATATGTATTGTAGAAATGTCTCCTATCATGTTCCCTAATTTTTTATTATGTCCACATCCTGGTCCCCATCTTGGACATCATAACAAACGTGCACTTTTTTGTTTAATTTACACATTGGACCATAGGAAAAATGACACTACAGCTACAGAGGTGACCGTCTGATAGCCCAGCTCGACTATCCATCTCTACTGAAGACCCTTTCAGCTTTTTGAGAGTTGGGTGGAGGACATCATCTCTGAAAATAGGGTCCCACAGCTGCACCCCATCAGTGTGAGCAGGACTCTTAGGACTCTTAGAAGAGTTAATGCTCTGAGACCATGGGGGCGCTTAGCCCCCTCTCTTCGTCACTGAGGATGATTTCATTTTTCAGGGATTAGAGAGGGTGGTCCTTGTGGTGGACTGCAGGTATGGAGAGCTGTTGTCATCGTATTAGATAGATAAGAATGATTATATGTATTGTAGAAATGTCTCCTATCATGTTCCCTAATTTTTTATTATGTCCACATCCTGGTCCCCATCTTGGACATCATAACAAACGTGCACTTTTTTGTTTAATTTACACATTGGACCATAGGAAAAATGACACTACAGCTACAGAGGTGACCGTCTGATAGCCCAGCTCGACTATCCATCTCTACTGAAGACCCTTTCAGCTTTTTGAGAGTTGGGTGGAGGACATCATCTCTGAAAATAGGGTCCCACAGCTGCACCCCATCAGTGTGAGCAGGACTCTTAGGACTCTTAGAAGAGTCAATGCTCTGAGACCATTGGGGGCACTTAGCCCCCTCTCTTCATCACTGAGGATGATTTCATTTTTCAGGGATTAGAGAGGGTGGTCCTTGTGGTGGACTGCAGATATGGAGAGCTGTTATCATCGTATTAGATAGATAAGAATGATTATATGTATTGTAGAAATGTCTCCTATCATGTTCCCTAATTTTTTATTATGTCCACATCCTGGTCCCCATCTTGGACATCATAACAAACGTGCACTTTTTTGTTTAATTTACACATTGGACCATAGGAAAAATGACACTACAGCTACAGAGGTGACCGTCTGATAGCCCAGCTCGACTATCCATCTCTACTGAAGACCCTTTCAGCTTTTTGAGAGTTGGGTGGAGGACATCATCTCTGAAAATAGGGTCCCACAGCTGCACCCCATCAGTGTGAGCAGGACTCTTAGGACTCTTAGAAGAGTCAATGCTCTGAGACCATGGGGGGCGCTTAGCCCCCTCTCTTTGTCACTGAGGATGATTTCATTTTTCAGGGATTAGAGAGGGTGGTCCTTGTGGTGGACTGCAGGTATGGAGAGCTGTTGTCATCGTATTAAATAGATAAGAATGATTATATGTATTGTAGAAATGTCTCCTATCATGTTCCCTAATTTTTTATTATGTCCACATCCTGGTCCCCATCTTGGACATCATAACAAACGTGCACTTTTTTGTTTAATTTACACATTGGACCATAGGAAAAATGACACTACAGCTACAGAGGTGACCGTCTGATAGCCCAGCTCGACTATCCATCTCTACTGAAGACCCTTTCAGCTATTTGAGAGTTGGGTGGAGAACATCATCTCTGAAAATAGGGTCCCACAGCTGCACCCCATCAGTGTGAGCAGGACTCTTAGGACTCTTAGAAGAGTCAATGCTCTGAGACCATGGGGGGCGCTTAGCCCCCTCTCTTCGTCACTGAGGATGATTTCACTTTTCAGGGAATAGAGAGGGTGGTCCTTGTGGTGGACTGCAGGTATGGAGAGCTGTTGTCATCGTATTAGATAGATAAGAATGATTATATGTATTGTAGAAATGTCTCCTATCATGTTCCCTATTTTTTTATTATGTCCACATCCTGGTCCCCATCTTGGACATCATAACAAACGTGCACTTTTTTGTTTAATTTACACATTGGACCATAGGAAAAATGACACTACAGCTACAGAGGTGACCGTCTGATAGCCCAGCTCGACTATCCATCTCTACTGAAGACCCTTTCAGCTTTTTGAGAGTTGGGTGGAGGACATCATCTCTGAAAATAGGGTCCCACAGCTGCACCCCATCAGTGTGAGCAGGAATCTTAGGACTCTTAGAAGAGTCAATGCTCTGAGACCATGGGGGGCGCTTAGCCCCCTCTCTTCGTCACTGAGGATGATTTCATTTTTCAGGGATTAGAGAGAGTGGTCCTTGTGGTGGACTGCAGGTATGGAGAGCTGTTGTGATCGTATTAGATAGATAAGAATGATTATATGTATTGTAGAAATGTCTCCTATCATGTTCCCTAATTTTTTATTATGTCCACATCCTGGTCCCCATCTTGGACATCATAACAAACGTGCACTTTTTTGTTTAATTTACACATTGGACCATAGGAAAAATGACACTACAGCTACAGAGGTGACCGTCTGATAGCCCAGCTCGACTACCCATCTCTACTGAAGACCCTTTCAGCTTTTTGAGAGTTGGGTGGAGGACATCATCTCTGAAAATAGGGTCCCACAGCTGCACCCCATCAGTGTGAGCAGGACTCTTAGGACTCTTAGAAGAGTTAATGCTCTGAGACCTTGGGGGCGCTTAGCCCCCTCTCTTCGTCACTGAGGATGATTTCATTTTTCAGGGATTAGAGAGGGTGGTCCTTGTGGTGGACTGCAGGTATGGAGAGCTGTTGTCATCGTATTAGATAGATAAGAATGATTATATGTATTGTAGAAATGTCTCCTATCATGTTCCCTAATTTTTTATTATGTCCACATCCTGGTCCCCATCTTGGACATCATAACAAACGTGCACTTTTTTGTTTAATTTACACATTGGACCATAGGAAAAATGACACTACAGCTACAGAGGTGACCGTCTGATAGCCCAGCTCGACTATCCATCTCTACTGAAGACCCTTTCAGCTTTTTGAGAGTTGGGTGGAGGACATCATCTCTGAAAATAGGGTCCCACAGCTGCACCCCATCAGTGTAAGCAGGACTCTTAGGACTCTTAGAAGAGTCAATGCTCTAAAACCATGGGGGGCGCTTAGCCCCCTCTCTTCGTCCCTGAGGATGATTTCATTTTTCAGGGATTAGAGAGGGTGGTCCTTGTGGTGGACTGCAGGTATGGAGAGCTGTTGTCATCGTATTAGATAGATAAGAATGATTATATGTATTGTAGAAATGTCTCCTATCATGTTCCCTAATTTCTTATTATGTCCACATCCTGGTCCCCATCTTGGACATCATAACAAACGTGCACTTTTTTGTTTAATTTACACATTGGACCATAGGAAAAATGACACTACAGCTACAGAGGTGACCGTCTGATAGCCCAGCTCGACTACCCATCTCTACTGAAGACCCTTTCAGCTTTTTGAGAGTTGGGTGGAGGACATCATCTCTGAAAATAGGGTCCCACAGCTTCACCCCATCAGTGTGAGCAGGACTCTTAGGACTCTTAGAAGAGTCAATGCTCTGGTACCATGGGGGGCGCTTGGCCCCCTCTCTTCGTCACTGAGGATGATTTCATTTTTCAGGGATTAGAGAGGGTGGTCCTTGTGGTGGACTGCAGGTATGGAGAGCTGTTGTCATCATATTAGATAGATAAGAATGATTATATGTATTGTAGAAATGTCTCCTATCATGTTCCCTAATTTTTTATTATGTCCACATCCTGGTCCCCATCTTGGACATCATAACAAACGTGCACTTTTTTGTTTAATTTACACATTGGACCATAGGAAAAATGACACTACAGCTACAGAGGTGACCGTCTGATAGCCCAGCTCGACTATCCATCTCTACTGAAGACCCTTTCAGCTTTTTGAGAGTTGGGTGGAGGACATCATCTCTGAAAATAGGGTCCCACAGCTGCACCCCATCAGTGTGAGCAGGACTCTTAGGACTCTTAGAAGAGTTAATGCTCTGAGACCATGGGGGCGCTTAGCCCCCTCTCTTCGTCACTGAGGATGATTTCATTTTTCAGGGATTAGAGAGGGTGGTCCTTGTGGTGGACTGCAGGTATGGAGAGCTGTTGTCATCGTATTAGATAGATAAGAATGATTATATGTATTGTAGAAATGTCTCCTATCATGTTCCCTAATTTTTTATTATGTCCACATCCTGGTCCCCATCTTGGACATCATAACAAACGTGCACTTTTTTGTTTAATTTACACATTGGACCATAGGAAAAATGACACTACAGCTACAGAGGTGACCGTCTGATAGCCCAGCTCGACTACCCATCTCTACTGAAGACCCTTTCAGCTTTTTGAGAGTTGGGTGGAGGACATCATCTCTGAAAATAGGGTCCCACAGCTTCACCCCATCAGTGTGAGCAGGACTCTTAGGACTCTTAGAAGAGTCAATGCTCTGGTACCATGGGGGGCGCTTAGCCCCCTCTCTTCGTCACTGAGGATGATTTCATTTTTCAGGGATTAGAGAGGGTGGTCCTTGTGGTGGACTGCAGGTATGGAGAGCTGTTGTCATCGTATTAGATAGATAAGAATGATTATATGTATTGTAGAAATGTCTCCTATCATGTTCCCTAATTTTTTATTATGTCCACATCCTGGTCCCCATCTTGGACATCATAACAAACGTGCACTTTTTTGTTTAATTTACACATTGGACCATAGGAAAAATGACACTACAGCTACAGAGGTGACCGTCTGATAGCCCAGCTCGACTATCCATCTCTACTGAAGACCCTTTCAGCTTTTTGAGAGTTGGGTGGAGGACATCATCTCTGAAAATAGGGTCCCACAGCTGCACCCCATCAGTGTGAGCAGGACTCTTAGGACTCTTAGAAGAGTTAATGCTCTGAGACCATGGGGGCGCTTAGCCCCCTCTCTTCGTCACTGAGGATGATTTCATTTTTCAGGGATTAGAGAGGGTGGTCCTTGTGGTGGACTGCAGGTATGGAGAGCTGTTGTCATCGTATTAGATAGATAAGAATGATTATATGTATTGTAGAAATGTCTCCTATCATGTTCCCTAATTTTTTATTATGTCCACATCCTGGTCCCCATCTTGGACATCATAACAAACGTGCACTTTTTTGTTTAATTTACACATTGGACCATAGGAAAAATGACACTACAGCTACAGAGGTGACCGTCTGATAGCCCAGCTCGACTATCCATCTCTACTGAAGACCCTTTCAGCTTTTTGAGAGTTGGGTGGAGGACATCATCTCTGAAAATAGGGTCCCACAGCTGCACCCCATCAGTGTGAGCAGGACTCTTAGGACTCTTAGAAGAGTCAATGCTCTGAGACCATTGGGGGCACTTAGCCCCCTCTCTTCATCACTGAGGATGATTTCATTTTTCAGGGATTAGAGAGGGTGGTCCTTGTGGTGGACTGCAGATATGGAGAGCTGTTATCATCGTATTAGATAGATAAGAATGATTATATGTATTGTAGAAATGTCTCCTATCATGTTCCCTAATTTTTTATTATGTCCACATCCTGGTCCCCATCTTGGACATCATAACAAACGTGCACTTTTTTGTTTAATTTACACATTGGACCATAGGAAAAATGACACTACAGCTACAGAGGTGACCGTCTGATAGCCCAGCTCGACTATCCATCTCTACTGAAGACCCTTTCAGCTTTTTGAGAGTTGGGTGGAGGACATCATCTCTGAAAATAGGGTCCCACAGCTGCACCCCATCAGTGTGAGCAGGACTCTTAGGACTCTTAGAAGAGTCAATGCTCTGAGACCATGGGGGGCGCTTAGCCCCCTCTCTTTGTCACTGAGGATGATTTCATTTTTCAGGGATTAGAGAGGGTGGTACTTGTGGTGGACTGCAGGTATGGAGAGCTGTTGTCATCGTATTAAATAGATAAGAATGATTATATGTATTGTAGAAATGTCTCCTATCATGTTCCCTAATTTTTTATTATGTCCACATCCTGGTCCCCATCTTGGACATCATAACAAACGTGCACTTTTTTGTTTAATTTACACATTGGACCATAGGAAAAATGACACTACAGCTACAGAGGTGACCGTCTGATAGCCCAGCTCGACTATCCATCTCTACTGAAGACCCTTTCAGCTTTTTGAGAGTTGGGTGGAGAACATCATCTCTGAAAATAGGGTCCCACAGCTGCACCCCATCAGTGTGAGCAGGACTCTTAGGACTCTTAGAAGAGTCAATGCTCTGAGACCATGGGGGGCGCTTAGCCCCCTCTCTTCGTCACTGAGGATGATTTCACTTTTCAGGGAATAGAGAGGGTGGTCCTTGTGGTGGACTGCAGGTATGGAGAGCTGTTGTCATCGTATTAGATAGATAAGAATGATTATATGTATTGTAGAAATGTCTCCTATCATGTTCCCTATTTTTTTATTATGTCCACATCCTGGTCCCCATCTTGGAAATCATAACAAACGTGCACTTTTTTGTTTAATTTACACATTGGACCATAGGAAAAATGACACTACAGCTACAGAGGTGACCGTCTGATAGCCCAGCTCGACTATCCATCTCTACTGAAGACCCTTTCAGCTTTTTGAGAGTTGGGTGGAGGACATCATCTCTGAAAATAGGGTCCCACAGCTGCACCCCATCAGTGTGAGCAGGAATCTTAGGACTCTTAGAAGAGTCAATGCTCTGAGACCATGGGGGGCGCTTAGCCCCCTCTCTTCGTCACTGAGGATGATTTCATTTTTCAGGGATTAGAGAGAGTGGTCCTTGTGGTGGACTGCAGGTATGGAGAGCTGTTGTGATCGTATTAGATAGATAAGAATGATTATATGTATTGTAGAAATGTCTCCTATCATGTTCCCTAATTTTTTATTATGTCCACATCCTGGTCCCCATCTTGAACATCATAACAAACGTGCACTTTTTTGTTTAATTTACACATTGGACCATAGGAAAAATGACACTACAGCTACAGAGGTGACCGTCTGATAGCCCAGCTCGACTATCCATCTCTACTGAAGACCCTTTCAGCTTTTTGAGAGTTGGGTGGAGGACATCATCTCTGAAAATAGGGTCCCACAGCTGCACCCCATCAGTGTAAGCAGGACTCTTAGGACTCTTAGAAGAGTCAATGCTCTAAAACCATGGGGGGCGCTTAGCCCCCTCTCTTCGTCCCTGAGGATGATTTCATTTTTCAGGGATTAGAGAGGGTGGTCCTTGTGGTGGACTGCAGGTATGGAGAGCTGTTGTCATCGTATTAGATAGATAAGAATGATTATATGTATTGTAGAAATGTCTCCTATCATGTTCCCTAATTTCTTATTATGTCCACATCCTGGTCCCCATCTTGGACATCATAACAAACGTGCACTTTTTTGTTTAATTTACACATTGGACCATAGGAAAAATGACACTACAGCTACAGAGGTGACCGTCTGATAGCCCAGCTCGACTATCCATCTCTACTGAAGACCCTTTCAGCTTTTTGAGAGTTGGGTGGAGGACATCATCTCTGAAAATAGGGTCCCACAGCTTCACCCCATCAGTGTGAGCAGGACTCTTAGGACTCTTAGAAGAGTCAATGCTCTGGTACCATGGGGGGCACTTAGCCCCCTCTCTTCGTCACTGAGGATGATTTCATTTTTCAGGGATTAGAGAGGGTGGTCCTTGTGGTGGACTGCAGGTATGGAGAGCTGTTATCATCGTATTAGGTAGATAAGAATGATTATATGTATTGTAGAAATGTCTCCTATCATGTTCCCTAATTTTTTATTATGTCCACATCCTGGTCCCCATCTTGGACATCATAACAAACGTGCACTTTTTTGTTTAATTTACACATTGGACCATAGGAAAAATGACACTACAGCTACAGAGGTGACCGTCTGATAGCCCAGCTCGACAATCCATCTCTACTGAAGACCCTTTCAGCTTTTTGAGAGTTGGGTGGAGGACATCATCTCTGAAAATAGGGTCCCACAGCTGCACCCCATCAGTGTGAGCAGGACTCTTAGGACTCTTAGAAGAGTCAATGCTCTGAGACCATGGGGGGCGCTTAGCCCCCTCTCTTCGTCACTGAGGATGATTTCATTTTTCAGGGATTAGAGAGGGTGGTCCTTGTGGTGGACTGCAGGTATGGAGAGCTGTTGTCATCGTATTAAATAGATAAGAATGATTATATGTATTGTAGAAATGTCTCCTATCATGTTCCCTAATTTTTTATTATGTCCACATCCTGGTCCCCATCTTGGACATCATAACAAACGTGCACTTTTTTGTTTAATTTACACATTGGACCATAGGAAAAATGACACTACAGCTACAGAGGTGACCGTCTGATAGCCCAGCTCGACTATCCATCTCTACTGAAGACCCTTTCAGCTTTTTGAGAGTTGGGTGGAGGACATCATCTCTGAAAATAGGGTCCCACAGCTGCACCCCATCAGTGTGAGCAGGACTCTTAGGACTCTTAGAAGAGTCAATGCTCTGGTACCATGGGGGGCGCTTGGCCCCCTCTCTTCGTCACTGAGGATGATTTCATTTTTCAGGGATTAGAGAGGGTGGTCCTTGTGGTGGACTGCAGGTATGGAGAGCTGTTGTCATCGTATTAGATAGATAAGAATGATTATATGTATTGTAGAAATGTCTCCTATCATGTTCCCTAATTTTTTATTATGTCCACATCCTGGTCCCCATCTTGGACATCATAACAAACGTGCACTTTTTTGTTTAATTTCCACATTGGACCATAGGAAAAATGACACTACAGCTACAGAGGTGACCGTCTGATAGCCCAGCTCGACTATCCATCTCTACTGAAGACCCTTTCAGCTTTTTGAGAGTTGGGTGGAGGACATCATCTCTGAAAATAGGGTCCCACAGCTGCACCCCATCAGTGTGAGCAGGACTCTTAGGACTCTTAGAAGAGTTAATGCTCTGAGACCATGGGGGCGCTTAGCCCCCTCACTTCGTCACTGAGGATGATTTCATTTTTCAGGGATTAGAGAGGGTGGTCCTTGTGGTGGACTGCAGGTATGGAGAGCTGTTGTCATCGTATTAGATAGATAAGAATGATTATATGTATTGTAGAAATGTCTCCTATCATGTTCCCTAATTTTTTATTATGTCCACATCCTGGTCCCCATCTTGGACATCATAACAAACGTGCACTTTTTTGTTTAATTTACACATTGGACCATAGGAAAAATGACACTACAGCTACAGAGGTGACCGTCTGATAGCCCAGCTCGACTATCCATCTCTACTGAAGACCCTTTCAGCATTTTGAGAGTTGGGTGGAGGACATCATCTCTGAAAATAGGGTCCCACAGCTGCACCCCATCAGTGTGAGCAGGACTCTTAAGACTCTTAGAAGAGTCAATGCTCTGAGACCATTGGGGGCACTGAGCCCCCTCTCTTCGTCACTGAGGATGATTTCATTTTTCAGGGTTTAGAGAGGGTGGTCCTTGTGGTGGACTGCAGGTATGGAGAGCTGTTATCATCGTATTAGATAGATAAGAATGATTATATGTATTGTAGAAATGTCTCCTATCATGTTCCCTAATTTTTTATTATGTCCACATCCTGGTCCCCATCTTGGACATCATAACAAACGTGCACTTTTTTGTTTAATTTACACATTGGACCATAGGAAAAATGACACTACAGCTACAGAGGTGACCGTCTGATAGCCCAGCTCGACTATCCATCTCTACTGAAGACCCTTTCAGCTTTTTGAGAGTTGGGTGGAGGACATCATCTCTGAAAATAGGGTCCCACAGCTGCACCCCATCAGTGTGAGCAGGACTCTTAGGACTCTTAGAAGAGTTAATGCTCTGAGACCATGGGGGCGCTTAGCCCCCTCTCTTCGTCACTGAGGATGATTTCATTTTTCAGGGATTAGAGAGGGTGGTCCTTGTGGTGGACTGCAGGTATGGAGAGCTGTTGTCATCGTATTAGATAGATAAGAATGATTATATGTATTGTAGAAATGTCTCCTATCATGTTCCCTAATTTTTTATTATGTCCACATCCTGGTCCCCATCTTGGACATCATAACAAACGTGCACTTTTTTGTTTAATTTACACATTGGACCATAGGAAAAATGACACTACAGCTACAGAGGTGACCGTCTGATAGCCCAGCTCGACAATCCATCTCTACTGAAGACCCTTTCAGCTTTTTGAGAGTTGGGTGGAGGACATCATCTCTGAAAATAGGGTCCCACAGCTGCACCCCATCAGTGTGAGCAGGACTCTTAGGACTCTTAGAAGAGTCAATGCTCTGAGACCATGGGGGGCGCTTAGCCCCCTCTCTTCGTCACTGAGGATGATTTCATTTTTCAGGGATTAGAGAGGGTGGTCCTTGTGGTGGACTGCAGGTATGGAGAGCTGTTGTCATCGTATTAAATAGATAAGAATGATTATATGTATTGTAGAAATGTCTCCTATCATGTTCCCTAATTTTTTATTATGTCCACATCCTGGTCCCCATCTTGGACATCATAACAAACGTGCACTTTTTTGTTTAATTTACACATTGGACCATAGGAAAAATGACACTACAGCTACAGAGGTGACCGTCTGATAGCCCAGCTCGACTATCCATCTCTACTGAAGACCCTTTCAGCTTTTTGAGAGTTGGGTGGAGAACATCATCTCTGAAAATAGGGTCCCACAGCTGCACCCCATCAGTGTGAGCAGGACTCTTAGGACTCTTAGAAGAGTCAATGCTCTGAGACCATGGGGGGCGCTTAGCCCCCTCTCTTCGTCACTGAGGATGATTTCATTTTTCAGGGATTAGAGAGGGTGGTCCTTGTGGTGGACTGCAGGTATGGAGAGCTGTTGTCATCGTATTAAATAGATAAGAATGATTATATGTATTGTAGAAATGTCTCCTATCATGTTCCCTAATTTTTTATTATGTCCACATCCTGGTCCCCATCTTGGACATCATAACAAACGTGCACTTTTTTGTTTAATTTACACATTGGACCATAGGAAAAATGACACTACAGCTACAGAGGTGACCGTCTGATAGCCCAGCTCGACTATCCATCTCTACTGAAGACCCTTTCAGCTTTTTGAGAGTTGGGTGGAGAACATCATCTCTGAAAATAGGGTCCCACAGCTGCACCCCATCAGTGTGAGCAGGACTCTTAGGACTCTTAGAAGAGTCAATGTTTTGAGACCATGGGGGGCGCTTAGCCTCCTCTCTTCGTCACTGAGGATGATTTCACTTTTCAGGGAATAGAGAGGGTGGTACTTGTGGTGGACTGCAGGTATGGAGAGCTGTTGTCATCGTATTAGATAGATAAGAATGATTATATGTATTGTAGAAATGTCTCCTATCATGTTCCCTAATTTTTTATTATGTCCACATCCTGGTCCCCATCTTGGAAATCATAACAAACGTGCACTTTTTTGTTTAATTTACACATTGGACCATAGGAAAAATGACACTACAGCTACAGAGGTGACCGTCTGGTAGCCCAGCTCGACTATCCATCTCTACTGAAGACCCTTTCAGCTTTTTGAGAGTTGGGTGGAGGACATCATCTCTGAAAATAGGGTCCCACAGCTGCACCCCATCAGTGTGAGCAGGACTCTTAGGACTCTTAGAAGAGTCAATGTTTTGAGACCATGGGGGGCGCTTAGCCCCCTCTCTTCGTCACTGAGGATGATTTCATTTTTCAGGGATTAGAGAGAGTGGTCCTTGTGGTGGACTGCAGGTATGGAGAGCTGTTGTGATCGTATTAGATAGATAAGAATGATTATATGTATTGTAGAAATGTCTTCTATCATGTTCCCTAATTTTTTATTATGTCCACATCCTGGTCCCCATCTTGGACATCATAACAAACGTGCACTTTTTTGTTTAATTTCCACATTGGACCATAGGAAAAATGACACTACAGCTACAGAGGTGACCGTCTGATAGCCCAGCTCGACTATCCATCTCTACTGAAGACCCTTTCAGCTTTTTGAGAGTTGGGTGGAGGACATCATCTCTGAAAATAGGGTCCCACAGCTGCACCCCATCAGTGTGAGCAGGACTCTTAGGACTCTTAGAAGAGTTAATGCTCTGAGACCATGGGGGCGCTTAGCCCCCTCTCTTCGTCACTGAGGATGATTTCATTTTTCAGGGATTAGAGAGGGTGGTCCTTGTGGTGGACTGCAGGTATGGAGAGCTGTTGTCATCGTATTAGATAGATAAGAATGATTATATGTATTGTAGAAATGTCTCCTATCATGTTCCCTAATTTTTTATTATGTCCACATCCTGGTCCCCATCTTGGACATCATAACAAACGTGCACTTTTTTGTTTAATTTACACATTGGACCATAGGAAAAATGACACTACAGCTACAGAGGTGACCGTCTGATAGCCCAGCTCGACTATCCATCTCTACTGAAGACCCTTTCAGCATTTTGAGAGTTGGGTGGAGGACATCATCTCTGAAAATAGGGTCCCACAGCTGCACCCCATCAGTGTGAGCAGGACTCTTAAGACTCTTAGAAGAGTCAATGCTCTGAGACCATTGGGGGCACTGAGCCCCCTCTCTTCGTCACTGAGGATGATTTCATTTTTCAGGGTTTAGAGAAGGTGGTCCTTGTGGTGGACTGCAGGTATGGAGAGCTGTTATCATCGTATTAGATAGATAAGAATGATTATATGTATTGTAGAAATGTCTCCTATCATGTTCCCTAATTTTTTATTATGTCCACATCCTGGTCCCCATCTTGGACATCATAACAAACGTGCACTTTTTTGTTTAATTTACACATTGGACCATAGGAAAAATGACACTACAGCTACAGAGGTGACCGTCTGATAGCCCAGCTCGACTATCCATCTCTACTGAAGACCCTTTCAGCTTTTTGAGAGTTGGGTGGAGGACATCATCTCTGAAAATAGGGTCCCACAGCTTCACCCCATCAGTGTGAGCAGGACTCTTAGGACTCTTAGAAGAGTCAATGCTCTGGTACCATGGGGGGCACTTGGCCCCCTCTCTTCGTCACTGAGGATGATTTCATTTTTCAGGGATTAGAGAGGGTGGTCCTTGTGGTGGACTGCAGGTATGTAGAGCTGTTGTCATCGTATTAGATAGATAAGAATGATTATATGTATTGTAGAAATGTCTCCTATCATGTTCCCTAATTTTTTATTATGTCCACATCCTGGTCCCCATCTTGGACATCATAACAAACGTGCACTTTTTTGTTTAATTTACACATTGGACCATAGGAAAAATGACACTACAGCTACAGAGGTGACCGTCTGATAGCCCAGCTCGACTATCCATCTCTACTGAAGACCCTTTCAGCTTTTTGAGAGTTGGGTGGAGGACATCATCTCTGAAAATAGGGTCCCACAGCTGCACCCCATCAGTGTGAGCAGGACTCTTAGGACTCTTAGAAGAGTTAATGCTCTGAGACCATGGGGGCGCTTAGCCCCCTCTCTTCGTCACTGAGGATGATTTCATTTTTCAGGGATTAGAGAGGGTGGTCCTTGTGGTGGACTGCAGGTATGGAGAGCTGTTGTCATCGTATTAGATAGATAAGAATGATTATATGTATTGTAGAAATGTCTCCTATCATGTTCCATAATTTTTTATTATGTCCACATCCTGGTCCCCATCTTGGACATCATAACAAACGTGCACTTTTTTGTTTAATTTACACATTGGACCATAGGAAAAATGACACTACAGCTACAGAGGTGACCGTCTGATAGCCCAGCTCGACTATCCATCTCTACTGAAGACCCTTTCAGCTTTTTGAGAGTTGGGTGGAGGACATCATCTCTGAAAATAGGGTCCCACAGCTGCACCCCATCAGTGTGAGCAGGACTCTTAGGACTCTTAGAAGAGTCAATGCTCTGAGACCATTGGGGGCACTTAGCCCCCTCTCTTCATCACTGAGGATGATTTCATTTTTCAGGGATTAGAGAGGGTGGTCCTTGTGGTGGACTGCAGATATGGAGAGCTGTTATCATCGTATTAGATAGATAAGAATGATTATATGTATTGTAGAAATGTCTCATATCATGTTCCCTAATTTTTTATTATGTCCACATCCTGGTCCCCATCTTGGACATCATAACAAACGTGCACTTTTTTGTTTAATTTACACATTGGACCATAGGAAAAATGACACTACAGCTACAGAGGTGACCGTCTGATAGCCCAGCTCGACTATCCATCTCTACTGAAGACCCTTTCAGCTTTTTGAGAGTTGGGTGGAGGACATCATCTCTGAAAATAGGGTCCCACAGCTGCACCCCATCAGTGTAAGCAGGACTCTTAGGACTCTTAGAAGAGTCAATGCTCTAAAACCATGGGGGGCGCTTAGCCCCCTCTCTTCGTCCCTGAGGATGATTTCATTTTTCAGGGATTAGAGAGGGTGGTCCTTGTGGTGGACTGCAGGTATGGAGAGCTGTTGTCATCGTATTAGATAGATAAGAATGATTATATGTATTGTAGAAATGTCTCCTATCATGTTCCCTAATTTTTTATTATGTCCACATCCTGGTCCCCATCTTGGACATCATAACAAACGTGCACTTTTTTGTTTAATTTACACATTGGACCATAGGAAAAATGACACTACAGCTACAGAGGTGACCGTCTGATAGCCCAGCTCGACTATCCATCTCTACTGAAGACCCTTTCAGCTTTTTGAGAGTTGGGTGGAGGACATCATCTCTAAAAATAGGGTCCCACAGCTGCACCCCATCAGTGTGAGCAGGACTCTTAGGACTCTTAGAAGAGTTAATGCTCTGAGACCATGGGGGCGCTTAGCCCCCTCTCTTCGTCACTGAGGATGATTTCATTTTTCAGGGATTAGAGAGGGTGGTCCTTGTGGTGGACTGCAGGTATGGAGAGCTTTTGTCATCGTATTAGATAGATAAGAATGATTATATGTATTGTAGAAATGTCTCCTATCATGTTCCCTAATTTTTTATTATGTCCACATCCTGGTCCCCATCTTGGACATCATAACAAACGTGCACTTTTTTGTTTAATTTACACATTGGACCATAGGAAAAATGACACTACAGCTACAGAGGTGACCGTCTGATAGCCCAGCTCGACTATCCATCTCTACTGAAGACCCTTTCAGCTTTTTGAGAGTTGGGTGGAGGACATCATCTCTGAAAATAGGGTCCCACAGCTGCACCCCATCAGTGTGAGCAGGACTCTTAGGACTCTTAGAAGAGTCAATGCTCTGAGACCATTGGGGGCACTTAGCCCCCTCTCTTCATCACTGAGGATGATTTCATTTTTCAGGGATTAGAGAGGGTGGTTCTTGTGGTGGACTGCAGATATGGAGAGCTGTTATCATCGTATTAGATAGATAAGAATGATTATATGCATTGTAGAAATGTCTCCTATCATGTTCCCTAATTTTTTATTATGTCCACATCCTGGTCCCCATCTTGGACATCATAACAAACGTGCACTTTTTTGTTTAATTTACACATTGGACCATAGGAAAAATGACACTACAGCTACAGAGGTGACCGTCTGATAGCCCAGCTCGACTATCCATCTCTACTGAAGACCCTTTCAGCTTTTTGAGAGTTGGGTGGAGGACATCATCTCTGAAAATAGGGTCCCACAGCTGCACCCCATCAGTGTGAGCAGGACTCTTAGGTCTCTTAGAAGAGTCAATGCTCTGAGACCATGGGGGGCGCTTAGCCCCCTCTCTTCGTCACTGAGGATGATTTCATTTTTCAGGGATTAGAGAGGGTGGTCCTTGTGGTGGACTGCAGGTATGGAGAGCTGTTGTCATCGTATTAAATAGATAAGAATGATTATATGTATTGTAGAAATGTCTCCTATCATGTTCCCTAATTTTTTATTATGTCCACATCCTGGTCCCCATCTTGGAAATCAGAACAAACGTGCACTTTTTTGTTTAATTTACACATTGGACCATAGGAAAAATGACACTACAGCTACAGAGGTGACCGTCTGATAGCCCAGCTCGACTATCCATCTCTACTGAAGACCCTTTCAGCTTTTTGAGAGTTGGGTGGAGGACATCATCTCTGAAAATAGGGTCCCACAGCTGCACCCCATCAGTGTGAGCAGGAATCTTAGGACTCTTAGAAGACTCAATGCTCTGAGACCATGGGGGGCGCTTAGCCCCCTCTCTTCGTCACTGAGGATGATTTCATTTTTCAGGGATTAGAGAGAGTGGTCCTTGTGGTGGACTGCAGGTATGGAGAGCTGTTGTGATCGTATTAGATAGATAAGAATGATTATATGTATTGTAGAAATGTCTCCTATCATGTTCCCTAATTTTTTATTATGTCCACATCCTGGTCCCCATCTTGAACATCATAACAAACGTGCACTTTTTTGTTTAATTTACACATTGGACCATAGGAAAAATGACACTACAGCTACAGAGGTGACCGTCTGATAGCCCAGCTCGACTATCCATCTCTACTGAAGACCCTTTCAGCTTTTTGAGAGTTGGGTGGAGGACATCATCTCTGAAAATAGGGTCCCACAGCTGCACCCCATCAGTGTGAGCAGGACTCTTAGGACTCTTAGAAGAGTCAATGCTCTGAGACCATTGGGGGCACTTAGCCCTCTCTCTTCATCACTGAGGATGATTTCATTTTTCAGGGATTAGAGAGGGTGGTCCTTGTGGTGGACTGCAGATATGGAGAGCTGTTATCATCATAATAGATAGATAAGAATGATTATATGTATTGTAGAAATGTCTCCTATCATGTTCCCTAATTTTTTATTATGTCCACATCCTGGTCCCCATCTTGGACATCATAACAAACGTGCACTTTTTTGTTTAATTTACACATTGGACCATAGGAAAAATGACACTACAGCTACAGAGGTGACCGTCTGATAGCCCAGCTCGACTATCCATCTCTACTGAAGACCCTTTCAGCTTTTTGAGAGTTGGGTGGAGGACATCATCTCTGAAAATAGGGTCCCACAGCTGCACCCCATCAGTGTGAGCAGGACTCTTAGGACTCTTAGAAGAGTTAATGCTCTGAGACCAT